>NC_030684.2:9044379-9411879 GCF_000004195.4 Xenopus tropicalis
TGCCGCATCCCCCTAACCCCCCGCAGGGGCCCCTGCCACATCCCCCCTAACCCCCCACAGGGGCCCTGCCACATCCCCCTAACCCCCCACAGGGGCCCCTGCCACATCCCCTTAACCCCCACAGGGGCCCCTGCTACATCCCCCTAACCCCCCACAGGGGCCCTGCTACATCCCCCTAACCCCCGCAGGGGCCCTGCCACATCCCCTAACTCCCCAAGGTGCCCCTGCTACATCCCCCTAACCCCCCAAGGTGCCCCTGCTACACCCCCTAAACCCCCCAAGGTGCCCCTGCTACATCCCCTTAACCCCCCACAGGGGCCCCTGCTACATCCCCTTAACCCCCACAGGGGCCCCTGCTACATCCCCTTAACCCCCCACAGGGGCCCCTGCTACATCCCCTTAACCCCCCACAGGGGCCCCTGCTACATCCCCTAACCCCCCACAGGGGCCCCTGCTACATCCCCTAACCCCCCACAGGGGCCCCTGCCACATCCCCCTAACCCCCCACAGGGGCCCCTGCTACACCCCCCTAACCCCCACAGGGGCCCCTGCCACATCCCCCTAACCCCCACAGGGGCCCCTGCTACATCCCCTAACCCCCACAGGGGCCCCTGCCACATCCCCTTAACCCCCCACAGGGGCCCCTGCTACACCCCCCTAACCCCCACAGGGGCCCCTGCCACATCCCCCTAAACCCCCCAAGGTGCCCCTGCCACATCCCCCTAACCCCCCACAGGGGCCCCTGCTACATCCCCCCTAACCCCCCACAGGGGCCCCTGCTACACCCCCTAACCCCCCACAGGGGCCCCTGCCACATCCCCCTAACCCCCGCAGGGGCTCCTGCTGCATCCCCCTAACCCCCCAAGGTGCCCCTGCTACATCCCCCCTAACCCCCCACAGGGGCCCCTGCCGCATCCCCCCTAACCCCCCACAAGGGCCCCTGCCGCATCCCTTTAACCCCCTGCAGGGGCCCCTGCCGCATCCCTTTAACCCCCTGCAGGGGCCCCTGCCGCATCCCTTTAACCCCCTGCAGGGGCTACATGCCCACAGACCGACAGCCCTGGGGAGCACTGGCAGGGACCATGTCTTGGGCGGTGGGGCCCACCGGGCTTTCCCTGTGTCCCACCGCCGCAGTCCGACCCTGCCAACTGTTTTCGCTGAGTCCCCCCACTGTTGCCCCCCCATTGCTTAGGGCATTCTCCATCATCTTCAAAAAACCCTCTCCCTACTAGAGATCCAGTAAGGCAGATGCAGACTACATTTCCCAGAATCCTCCTTTAGCCAGTAATAAACCCCTGCTGCTCCCCAAGACCCCCCCGTCAGGACACGGGCAGATACCCCCCCCCCCGGCCAATCCTAGATAAAAGCGAGACAGGTGAGGGGCGGCTGATCTGTTTCCCTATTCATGTTTCTCTCATTATGTAATCAGAGAGGAAACTGCCCCCCGGGGGGGTAAGTATTTAATGCACCCAAACTTCTCACTAAGGCGTCTCCTTTCAGCAAATTCTCACGTTACACCCCGCGAGGAACATTAGGCGCACATCACTTGTACCCCGGGGGTCACTCTCCGGCTCCATATTTGGGGGGGGACATGGCTGTTGCCCCGGGGGAGCCGTGTAAGTGCTGCACATAAAAGCTCCGGCTCCGACTTTGGGGTGCAGGGCTCACCGGGGGTTCTCTAAAGCGGGGTCTGCTTCCTCTAGCTATATGTGTGTGTGTGTGTATATATATATATATATATATATATATATATATGTGTGTGTATATATGTATATGTGTGTGTATATATATATATATATATATATATATATATATATTATACATACATACACACATATTTATATAATATAATATACCCACGGTGAGCAGTTGTCGCTTATTTTACTGGGAATGTCACTGCGAATCCCCCATCCCCCTGTGTGCAGCCCCCGGGGACCCTGAGCCTTTTATTGGCTTCTGCAGTATATATAATAAATATATGGCACTTGATCCTGAGCTGGAGCAGCCATGATTCCCGACATGGATCTTAATCCCGTGCTTTATTGCTCTCTGCAGTTTGTAAAGGGCAAGGGAGAGAGCGAAACGCGTGAGGCAGAACAACTGCTTTATGGAGAGGGGGAAGGAAATTAATTAGCCCCCCCCGCGGATTTACCTATTGACTAGGCGGGGTCTGTAACCGGGGCAGAGAATGGGGGAGAGCGGGTATAGGGAGGCAAGATGGGGTCAGGTGATGGTGGTTGCCAAGGGCTGTCAGGGGTTGCTGGGAGTTGAAGCTGGGTGGGGTTACAAGTAACTGGGCCCCTCAGCACTTAGTCGGGGGTTTTGGTTCCTCACCAAAATATTTTTAGTGCTCCCCCAGGGTCAGACTGGGAGAAAACCCCATGGGCCCCGCTGACCCAGACCCGATCCTTGTCGGCGCTCCCTTAACTGACCTCCCACCCCCAATTGCACCTAGGTAAGTATCCGATATGAATGCCCAGGAAGGGGTCGGACCCTGGGCTCCTCTAACATACAGTTGGAGGTAACCAACACCCAGGGTCAGACTAGGGGGTGCATGGCTGCCCCAGGGGCCCCCGCTACATGCCCACAGACCAGCCGCCCGGGGTAGGACCAGCAGGGATCGTGCCCCACGGTTGCTCCCCCATATTGATAATATAGGTAATATAAGATATATGGATAAGACCTCCAACCTGCATCTATACCCGCATCCAAAAATCCTACCCATAGCCCCAGTGTATCTGCTTTTTTTGAGGGAAACCTGTGGGGTACCCAACCTGCTGCCCCAGGGGTCCCCGCATCCACCAAGGTGCCCCTGCTACATCCCCCTAACCCCCCAAGGTGCCCCTGCCACATCCCCCTAACCCCCCAAGGTGCCCCTGCCACATCCCCCTAGCCCCCCACAGGGGCCCCTGCTACATCCCCCTAACCCCCCACAGGGGCCCCTGCTACATCCCCCTAACCCCCCACAGGGGCCCCTGCTACATCCCCCTAGCCCCCCACAGGGGCCCCTGCTACACCCCCCTAGCACCCCACAGGGGCCCCTGCTACACCCCCCTAGCACCCCACAGGGGCCCCTGCTACATCCCCCTAGCCCCCCACAGGGGCCCCTGCTACATCCCCCTAACCCCCCACAGGGGCCCCTGCTACACCCCCCTAGCCCCCCACAGGGGCCCCTGCTACATCCCCCTAGCCCCCCACAGGGGCCCCTGCTACATCCCCCTAACCCCCCAAGGTGCCCCTGCCACATCCCCCTAGCCCCCCACAGGGGCCCCTGCTACATCCCCCTAACCCCCAAGGTGCCCCTGCCACATCCCCCTAGCCCCCCACAGGGGCCCCTGCTACATCCCCTAACCCCCACAGGGGCCCCTGCTACACCCCCCTAACCCCCCGCAGGTGCCCCTGCTACATCCCCTAACCCCCCACAGGGGCCCCTGCTACATCTCCTTAACCCCCCACAGGGGGCCCCTGCTACACCCCCTAACCCCCCACAGGGGCCCCTGCTACATCCCCTAACCCCCCACAGGGGCCCCTGCTACATCCCCTTAACCCCCCACAGGGGCCCCTGCTACATCCCCTTAACCCCCACAGGGGCCCCTGCTACATCCCCTTAACCCCCCACAGGGGCCCCTGCTACATCCCCCTAACCCCCACAGGGGCCCCTGCTACATCCCCTTAACCCCCCACAGGGGCCCCTGCTACATCCCCTAACCCCCCACAGGGGCCCCTGCTACATCCCTTAACCCCCCACAGGGCCCCTGCTACATCCCCTAACCCCCACAGGGGCCCCTGCTACATCCCCTTAACCCCCCACAGGGGCCCCTGCTACATCCCCTTAACCCCCCACAGGGGCCCCTGCTACATCCCCTTAACCCCCCACAGGGGCCCCTGCTACATCCCCTTAACCCCCCACAGGGGCCCCTGCCACATCCCCCTAACCCCCCGCAGGGGCTCCTGCCGCATCCCCCTAACCCCCCGCAGGGGCCCCTGCCACATCCCCCTAACCCCCCACAGGGGCCCCTGCCACATCCCCCTAACCCCCCACAGGGGCCCCTGCCACATCCCCTTAACCCCCCACAGGGGCCCCTGCTACATCCCCCTAACCCCCCACAGGGGCCCCTGCTACATCCCCCTAACCCCCCGCAGGGGCCCCTGCCACATCCCCCTAACTCCCCAAGGTGCCCCTGCTACATCCCCCTAACCCCCCAAGGTGCCCCTGCTACACCCCCCTAACCCCCCAAGGTGCCCCTGCTACATCCCCTTAACCCCCCACAGGGGCCCCTGCTACATCCCTTAACCCCCCACAGGGGCCCCTGCTACATCCCCTTAACCCCCCACAGGGGCCCCTGCTACATCCCCTTAACCCCCCACAGGGGCCCCTGCTACATCCCCTAACCCCCCACAGGGGCCCCTGCTACATCCCCTAACCCCCCACAGGGGCCCCTGCCACATCCCCCTAACCCCCCACAGGGGCCCCTGCTACACCCCCCTAACCCCCCACAGGGGCCCCTGCCACATCCCCCTAACCCCCCACAGGGGCCCCTGCTACATCCCCTAACCCCCCACAGGGGCCCCTGCCACATCCCCTTAACCCCCCACAGGGGCCCCTGCTACACCCCCCTAACCCCCCACAGGGGCCCCTGCCACATCCCCCTAACCCCCCAAGGTGCCCCTGCCACATCCCCCTAACCCCCCACAGGGGCCCCTGCTACATCCCCCCTAACCCCCCACAGGGGCCCCTGCTACACCCCCCTAACCCCCCACAGGGGCCCCTGCCACATCCCCCTAACCCCCCGCAGGGGCTCCTGCTGCATCCCCCTAACCCCCCAAGGTGCCCCTGCTACATCCCCCCTAACCCCCCACAGGGGCCCCTGCCGCATCCCCCCTAACCCCCCACAAGGGCCCCTGCCGCATCCCTTTAACCCCCTGCAGGGGCCCCTGCCGCATCCCTTTAACCCCCTGCAGGGGCCCCTGCCGCATCCCTTTAACCCCCTGCAGGGGCTACATGCCCACAGACCGACAGCCCTGGGGAGCACTGGCAGGGACCATGTCTTGGGCGGTGGGGCCCACCGGGCTTTCCCTGTGTCCCACCGCCGCAGTCCGACCCTGCCAACTGTTTTCGCTGAGTCCCCCCACTGTTGCCCCCCATTGCTTAGGGCATTCTCCATCATCTTCAAAAAACCCTCTCCCTACTAGAGATCCAGTAAGGCAGATGCAGACTACATTTCCCAGAATCCTCCTTTAGCCAGTAATAAACCCCTGCTGCTCCCCAAGACCCCCCCGTCAGGACACGGGCAGATACCCCCCCCCCCGGCCAATCCTAGATAAAAGCGAGACAGGTGAGGGGCGGCTGATCTGTTTCCCTATTCATGTTTCTCTCATTATGTAATCAGAGAGGAAACTGCCCCCCGGGGGGGTAAGTATTTAATGCACCCAAACTTCTCACTAAGGCGTCTCCTTTCAGCAAATTCTCACGTTACACCCCGCGAGGAACATTAGGCGCACATCACTTGTACCCCGGGGGTCACTCTCCGGCTCCATATTTGGGGGGGGACATGGCTGTTGCCCCGGGGGAGCCGTGTAAGTGCTGCACATAAAAGCTCCGGCTCACAGCTCTCTCATTGTGTGAAAGTCTCACCAGGCTGCGGATGTGTGTTTGTTTTTCTCCAACCCTGACAGATTTCCCAATTCACTCCATTCCAGCCCTGGACTCTTTCCAAGCCCTTATCTCCGGGAAACCCTCTGCCCGGTAACGGAGCTATGCCTGCCAGGAGCTGCAAACTTTTTCCCTCTTCTGTGAGGTTTATTTCCCCTTGAAACCGCTTCAACTGGATAAAAGTTTTGGGGGGGGGGGGGTGCGACGGAGCTTGCAAGTCCCCTTGTCCTGGAGAAAGTGGTGCCAAAGAAGCTGAAATGTCTCTGAACGGCCGGAGGGGTTCTGGCCGGCCCGGCTATTACTACAGGTTAATCGGTCGATCCCAACTGCAGAGGCAGCGCAGCCGCTCCAGGAGTCGGAACAGACCGGCGAGACGGGGTAATTAACCTTTCCTGTGGTTCCTTGTGATAGTAAAGGCAAAGTATTCCCCTAACCACCCTGATTGTTAGGAATCCTTACTGTAAAGGTCCCCATACACGGGCCGATTGTAGCTGCTGATATTGGTCATTTGGCAGCTTATTGCCCCGTGTAGGGGCAGGAACGAGGGGCCTGCCCGCCGATATCTGGCCTGAGATTGGCCAGATATCGATTGGCCAGATATCGATTGGCCAGATATCGATTGGCCAGGTTAGAAAATTCAGTCGGATCGGGGACCACATTGGCTCGTTGATGCGGTCCCCAAACCGACTGCCCCATTGCCGCCAATATAATTCGATTGTTTGGCCCCAGAGCCAAACGATCGAATTGGCCTACACGCTCCCTGATACCGCCCACCCGTAAGTGGGGATATCGGGTGAAGATCCGCTCGCTTGGCGATCTCGCCAAGTGAGTGAATCTTAACGTGTGTGGGGACCTTAAGTGACCTATCAGAACTGTACCCCCTGCTGGCAGTGTGCAGACTTCTATCTGTCACCCAAACAACCCCCCCACCTGTACATTCTCCACTCTTTTGTGCTGGTCGGAGCTTGATTCCTATAACCCGGTACAGAAATTCCTACAAATGGGAACAGGCTCGTACTAAATTCTATATCTATTCTGTATCCTTGTTCTATATCTCCGGCACCTAGGCCTGTGTATGCACAATGTTTCCCAGTCTAGATTGGGGCCGACCGTGTATCTGTTGAATGCTGGGGGGTGCAATTATAAAAGTCACACAGACACTGCGTCATTGACTTCTGTGCTTCTGTTTACTGGCCGTCGTACCTTCTCCCTGGTGCCGGGGGCACTGCACATGCTCAGTAAGTAAGTCTCAAATATGAAGGCAGCATAAAGAGCAGACCACAATGCAGTGTATTGCCCAGAATTCCAGTGTAATTGTGGATGCATACAGGGTCCCAGTGGACCCTGGCCCTAGTGGAACTGCAAGCAGTGTCGGACTGGCCCACCAGGATACCAGGAAAACTCCCGGTGGGCCCTCCTGCTCCTGACCATTTGGCCTGTTTCATGCTCATTCCCTATTTCTGAATGGGAACAAAGAGTAGAAATAGATGGAGGAATAGATGCTAGCATGTAAAGTAAAGAGATTAGGAGAATAAAGAGGTTGGGTGAGGAAAGGAGGAAAAATAGTTTGGAAAGAGGGCCTGGGGTCTAAGGTTTTCTGGTGGGCCCCTGGGTTCCCAGTCCGACACTGACTGCAAGGAGAAGTCCAGTACACACTGGGGTGGAGGGGGTTGACTTTGAGTGTAGCAGCTTCCAGCTGTGGCCCCTAGATGGCAGACCTGGTGGGCCCTGGACACCCCAATCCAAAACTGGATGCAAATTAAGTTCCGTTCACCTCAACTTGCGTTCCTGATGTTCCTATGTTAGCAGGGTTCCCCAACCAGTGGCTCTCAAATATTTTGCCTACCGACCCCTTGCATGTTGCTCCCAGTGGCCTCAGAGCAGGTTTGGAGGCATAAAAAACAGTTGTACTGCCAAACAGAGCCTCCAATAGGCTGCCAGCCCACATAGGGCCTACCAAATAACCAATCACAGCCCTTATTATGTACCCCCCATGTGTTGAACCCCAACTCTTTTTGCATTTGTTTCTTTTTCTTTAATTGCTGTTAACCAAACTTTCCCACTGAAGGTATAGTTAGTGCTTCTAAAAAAACATATTTGCTACACTGTCCCTTTAAATATTTTCCAACCAGTAATTGGTTGGGAAAGAATGTCTGTTGTAAAGGGTTAACCCCCTTGGGATCCGCCGTCTTCCAAATGTGGCAAAACTGCCCTAAAAAGCTAATGAATATAATAATGGTCTCTAAAATTAACTTAAGTGGGCTCGAGAGGGAAGAAGCGACTTATGTTTTTCAGTTCTAGAGGTTCCGGAGTATTGTGTGAGCTTTGTAGCAATAGGAGCCACTGTGGGTTGCATTTGGGCCAGGATAAATATTCTGTCCAGCCAGAAGGAAAATCTATTTTTGGGCTGCCCTCCCTTAAGTGCACCCATGGGACTTTCACATGTTTTCCCTGTAATCCCATTGGATATCAGCAGAAGAACTATAGCAGCAGGGAATGGAGACGTTGGCATCTCAAGGGTAGATGTGTCAAGGTTCATGCAGGGCCACAGCTAGAGAGGAGGGCAACACAAGAAGACTAGGAGCCCATATTGGGTCCATCGAGTCCAACTGTTCAGCTGGCAGGGGAACTCGTCCAAGAGTTGCCGGGGTTCTAGAGCATATTGGTGGGTTTGTCTAGGTATCACTCTGACAGTTATACACGGGAGGGGTGGGTTAGGTTTTCATGCTTGTTGGAAACAGGTAGGGTTGAACTTCTAGAAAGTGGACAATATTGAGAGTTGCGTCAGCCTAGAACCCTACTATTTGCCTTAGGCACCATTGTGGACAATGCTAAAAACCAGCTGGTGGCATCTAACATAGGTTTCTGATGACACCCCATAGATGTATAAACATGGCTATGCCAGTTACACAGTCCCCAGGCCGGCCAGTTCACTAGCCCATGATGCCGCTCAGCTTGCCCGTGCCGTATATGTACTTCTCCATCATCCTACTCCTACTTCTCCGACATCCTACTCCGGGAGATTATAGAGTGCTCCTCCACCTCACCTAATCCTCCACGCTTCAAATATTAATGAGCCTCGGAGGAGACGGCTCTGCAATGGGGGGAACAATAGGATGAAGACTTTAGAGACAGATGAAATGAAACGGAGCGTTGTTGCTGGAAGTGACTGCCAACGAGAGACTTAAGCTCTCCAGGAGAAGTGGTTATCGCTCTGTGTCTCAGGAGCTTCACTTACAAATGTCATTTCCACGCGTTTTACAGCTGCCTGGGAACTGGCACGATTAGCTGGGCGCAATAATGGGATTTGCATCCTCTCCTGTCAGCTCTCGGGGCTGCGTTGCTTTCATGGGCGTTGGGGGAAAGTCTGATGGGACCATCCCTGGTTGGTGGCTACACCTGGTCATGGTCGTTCGGCCATATATGAAGGGATGTAGCCACATATTAATGCCCATATATTTCCCATTGCTATTAAGCAGGGGCAACCAAAAGAAACAGAGTGACTAGTTTGATTGGGAGCTCAGAAATACAGAGGGCTCGGTGAGAGTCCAGGCTAAAGTCGTAGATGGACCAGTATCTTCTTCTTCTAGTTATGCCCTGTAACGTTATGCTCACCATGTTGCTCGTTATCTTATTAAACAATTAGCTTGTACCAGTTGGGAGTAGGTTGAGCCTTCCATTGACTCTACCCAAGCAGTGTCGGACTGGGGGGCTCGGGTAGGTGGTTTTTAACCAGCCAGCACCAGTATTACACATTGCCCCCTTTCCTAACCTTCTACTTCCTAACCCCACCCACAAAACAATGTCACGGCCCTCCCCCAACCCAAAGGCTGGTATTATAGGTGGCAACCCTATGCCAGGGGTCCACCAGAAAACCTTTGACCACAGGCCGAATTTTTCTGTCCCTTTTCAATCACTTTCTTTATTCTCTTCATCACTTCTTCCATATAGTCATCTATCCTCCCCTACATTTCTTCATCTAGAAATGATGAATGCCCATGATTTTAACATATAAGACAAATGGTTGGTTGAAAAGGAATAGCCAATGAAACCATGGCCCGCCATGAGTTCTTCTTGTGAACTGGTAGGCCAGGCCTACACTCAACCCAACATTTAGCCAATGAAACCATGGCCCACCATGAGTTCTTCTTGTGAACTGGTTTGCCAGGCCTACACTGAACCCAACACCTAGCCAATGAAACCATGGCCCACCACGAGTTCTTCTTGTGTACCTGTGGGCCAGGCCTACACTGAACCCAACATTTAGCCAATGAAACCATGGCCCGCCATGATTTCTTCTTGAGAACTGGTAGGCCAGGCCTACATTTCTTCTTGTTTTCATATATGAATGGTGAATGCCCATGATTTTAACATACAAGACAAATGGTTGGTTGAAAAGGAATAGCCAATGAAACCATGGCCCACCACGAGTTCTTCTTGTCTACTTGTGGGCCAGGCCTACACTGAACCCAACATTTAGCCAATGAAACCATGGCCGCCATGATTTCTTCTTGAGAACCGGTAGGCCAGGCCTACATTTCTTCTTGTTTTCATATATGGATGATGAATGCCCATGATTTCAACATACAAGACAAATGGTTGGTTGAAAAGGAATAGCCAATGAAACCATGGCCCACCACGAGTTCTTCTTGTGTACTTGTGGGCCAGGCCTACACTGAACCCAACATTTATAATATTACCTAATCACCTTGAATTGCCTGAGCCCATTGACCCAAACCTGGCCCAGTACTGCAAGTGATGTCACAGTCAGCTGGGTGGGAGGAGGAGCATAAAGACCAAGGCCAAGTTGGACAAGCTCCCTAGAAATGAAAGCTACTCAGTGTTGGCCGTAGTAAGGGAGATAATTAGATTCTCAGCGCAGAAATAATCTCCCTGTATAATGAACTCCTGCTAACAAACAGTCGCAACAAAGAGTGAAGGGAATAGATGACTACAGAAAATGTATCTACCTTGCAAGGACCAAACATGGAGGAGCTTCAGTTTCCCTTTTTGGCTTATTAAATAACAAAAACAATGGGGTAGGCGATATCGGATTGATCCGATCCTCGGCCAAACTAGGGTTGCCACCTTTACCCGCTGCTAACACTGGGCAGGGGGAAGGTGGTGGCATTACAGAGGGTGGGACAATGACATAATGAAGGTGGGGCATCAACATCATGGGGTGGGGTTATGACATGACCAATGCTGATCCCCATATCAATCTTGGAGAGTCCTGCCTGGTTTTCCTAATGTCCAGGCAGTTTTGACCTGGACAGCCAGTGGAACCCTAAGCCAACTTTGATAGGATGCAGGCCACCAGGGCTAGGACCACATCAACCCACCGATGCACCCCTTGCCCCGACGGAATTTGTCAACCTGCCTGATTGAAATCTGGGGGGTATCGGTGGGGCAGGACTTCCTTCTCCATCCACAGCTCCAAGAACCAGTGGAACCAATACAGATATGGGATGGATATAATATCAGTTTAGCAGCGAATGACTTGTTCTTCTACTTCTTCTCCTCGATGGAAGGTAAAGGGTAAACGTTCTGGGCCGTACTATTAGTCGGATAGTGACAAGGAGTAATTAGTACGGCTGCAAACATGGAGCTGCCGTTATTTTATGATTAATTAGGAAAGAATGGCTGTTCTTTTATGATTGTTTCTGTTCATTGTTGTGTTCCGGCAGGCTTGCTGGGCACTGGCGCGTGGAATTTTACTGCTGCTAAATCTGCTTGGCTCAGCAAGTCACGCCGTATATTATCCTCTCCTTTTCATGTCATTACAAATGCCATTTGTCTCTCCTAAAATCGACTGAATTCCTCTCTCCAGTAGCTCTCCAGTTTCTACTTAGGTGCTAAGTGCTCTATTCAATACACAATGTTGGACTGGGGTGTCTGGGGCCCACCGGGGCTGCAACCTGGGGCCCACCGGGGCTGCAACATGGTTCCCCCCACCGCCTATCACACTTCCTCCTTGCTGCCATGATTGGAGGAGGGAGTGTCCATAGTTACACTCCCCAGGGGCCAGCGGCCAACCAGGCCTTTTTCCAAGTGCCCCACCAGTCGCAACACCAGCCTCCCCTTCTTGGCAAAATGGTTTAGGGAGCTGCTTTCTTGGGACCCCAGGATTGACAGGCCCTGGGCATTTGAACTTTTAACAGCATCTAAAGGCCAGAAACTTGGGCTACCAGTTACAGAGTAAAGCTGGCCATACATATACCGATTTTCCTTTACTTACCAACCAATTTTAATGCAAGGTAAGGTCGTTAATGGTCTTTTTTGTTGATGGACAAGTTGGACTTTTAAGTGATCCTTTCAAGATAAGCTTAGTTGAAGGACAACCAATCTACACAGGTATGGCCTCCTTTATGGCTTGTGCTGAAATCTTCCATTAGTGGTAATTATGGGTTCCTCTGGATTAACACTTTGCATGCCTCAAGATAAGTTCAGAAAGAAATTTTCAGTATGGACAGACTGGCCAAGAATAAATGGGAACCTAACCACAAGAAGGTCAAAGAAGATCAAAACTGCCCATGTGGTCTCCGGCCAAAAGATGAAAACTGGCCGTACTACTACTATCTGTAGTGTGCACATATGGACATTTATAGTACATGCCTCTGTATTGATCCGGGGCAGAAACTTGGCATTAGGTGACCTTGTTCTGGCACCCATTATGACCCATTATGAAGTCCTGAAGGCAACATTCATCCCTCTTAAAAGGGACCAAAGTGTAAGGCAGGTTCTAGTGCACCTTTGGCACCACTGATACATGTTTTGGATATCATATCTTCACCCAGTGTTGAAGTGGGGTGCCAGGGAGCCTTATATCTATATTACCCCCATCTTGCATACATAAATGGTCATGGTTGGGTTCCGACTCCAACTCAACAGCTCTAGTCTGAGCCTTTCTTTGCTGGTCTTGCCCCATTCATACATAAATGGTCATGGTTGGGTGAACAGGGAAGCCCACTGACACCTGGAACACTGGGAGTTTTCCTGGGGGGCCACCATTCCTGCTGTACCAGAGTCAGTATATTTTTGCCAACTCCGACTCCAGGTACCCAAAATCACTTCCGACTCCAACTCTACAGCTCTAGTCTAGGCCTTTCTATGCTGGTCTTGCCCCATTCATACATAAATGGTCATGGTTGGGTGAACAGGGGAGCCCACTGACACCTGGAACACCGGGAATTTTCCTGATGGGCCACCATTCCTGCTGTACCAGAGTCGGTATATATTATTGCCAGTTCTGACTCCAGGTACCCAAAATCGCTTCCGACTCCAACTCCACAACTCTAGTCTGAGCCTTTCTATGCTGGTCTTGCCCCATTTTCATGGTAGGGTACAGGTAACCAGCAGAACGATCATGTTCTTCAGCAGAAATGGGCAGTGTGTTGACTTCTATTAAAAACTCCCAGCCACTGAGATAAGCGCCGCTTCAATGGCCAGAATGTAAACCATCTGTGAAACCTTAGCTTTATTTCCCCTTTATTTACCTAGCACTCAGCGTGCCCCAAACACACACCGTAAATCGCTGGAAAACAAAGCCGCCGGTGTGCAAAAGCCCTAATATAAATCAGATGGGAGATATCGGCGTGGATCTAAGGGCACTGATTGTAAAGCAAAAGGGGTTTTAATGGTAATCCGGGCACCGGCCTCGTTAAAACTTCTCTCAATACTCAGAGGCACATTAGCACAAAATAAATAACGTAGCAAAATGGATGGGTTAATGGGTGTTTTTTCCTTTGTAGAGAGTCAGTTCTCCAGCATCATTAGTTGCACATGGTTTGGATTAGTGCCCCCCCCCCAGCGTAGGAGTTATGCAAGGAATTTCGGAGAAATGGCACACTTAACTTCCGCGGAAAGCCGGGTTCCCTTGAAACCACTCTGGAGGGGGTCATTGCTGTTCTAACTGGGGAAATGTATACGGTGACTTCACCAATATTTCTCTTTGGCCACTAGGGCTACCTGCCCTACTCTGACACTAGCCCTCTTATCCGTTATTCATATCTGAATAGTGACGTCGCTCATTGGAAAGTAGATGGTTTGGTGTGTTTGGTAGGTTAGTTGTTGCCTTAATAGTGCATTTTCTTCTTAAGCCCAACCCAAATTCTTCACAAGGAATACAAAGTGGTTTAGTGCATTGTTGGACTATCCGAGGGCACCATCATGGGGACAACTTTACAACACTTAGCCGTAAAGAGTGCAAACACTTATAGATGGTATAGAGCCTATCATAGAAATAAGAAAATTGTTATTGACCGGGCCTCACTACAATGTGGTTCCTCTAATGAAGGGTTGATCCTCAACTGGTGGCTCTTGAGTAACATGTTGCTCCCCAACCCCTTGGATGTTGCTCCCAGTAGCCTCAAAGTAGGTGCTCATTTATGAAATTATGGCTTGGAGGCAAGATTTGGTTGCATAAAACCCAGTGTAAAGCCAAACAGAGTCTTCTGTAGGCTTCCAGTCCACACAGGGGCTACCAAATAGCCAATTAGAGCTCTTATTT
This sequence comes from Xenopus tropicalis, assembly GCF_000004195.4. Taxonomy (NCBI): domain Eukaryota; kingdom Metazoa; phylum Chordata; class Amphibia; order Anura; family Pipidae; genus Xenopus; species Xenopus tropicalis. The sequence continues at coordinate 9,058,542 of NC_030684.2, forward strand.
CCATGCTTGTGTTGCTCCCCAGCACTTTTTCAATTTGAATGTGGCTCACGTGTATAAAAGGTTGGGGATCCCTGCTCTTGAGCAACATGTTGTTTACCAACCCCTTGGATGTTGCTCCCAGTGGCCTCAAAGTAGGTGCTTATTTTTGAATTTCTGGCTTGGTGGCAATTTTTCATTTCATAAAAACCACGTGTAATGCCAAACAGAGTCTCCTGTAGACTGCCGATCCACATAGGGGCTACCAAATAGCCAATCATAGCCCTTATTTGGCACCCCCATTAACTTTTTTTATGCTTGTGTTGCTCCCCGACTCTTTGAATGTGGCTCATAGGTAAAAAAGTTCAGGGACCCCTGTTCTAGATGTTCTTGGAATTATGGCTGAATACACCAGTGCTTTCCTATATCTGCCGCCTTGGGAGGCTCCGACTAGAGGTTGGAACTCCAAGCCAGGAACTGAATCCAAAAAAAGTTGGATGAGCGTGGCACTAGAGCCTAAAGGTGCCCATACACCTTTAGATCCGCTCGCCACTGGTGGGCGATATCTGGAGAATCCAGGCTAATTCGATCGTTTGGCCCTGAAGCCAAAAGATCTAATTATAACGGCGGGTATAGGCAAAGTCGGTTCGGGGACCGGATCAACGAGCCGATGTGGTCCCTGATCTGACTAGATTTTCTAACCTGCCCGATCGATATCTGGCCGATTTCAGGCCAGGTATTGGTCGGGCAGGCCCATCGGTAGTGCCCATACACGGGCCGATTAGCTGCCGAATCTGTCTAAGGGACCCATATCACTAGCTACAATCGGCCCGTGTATGGGGACCTTAAGCCTGCTGGGAGAGCAGGCCAGTCCAACCCCTTTGTGATCTTATTAACTGGCAGACTTGGCCCAGTTCTCTTTGGCCATGGCTATTGTAAGGTCTATCCGATCTAAAAGTGGCCATAGACATTGCAATCCGCTCGTGCCGAATGAGTGGATCTTCTCCCAATCTTCCCACCCAAGGTAACCAGATGTTTAATAGTACTACTATGGCTCTCTAAGCTACCCCTAAACTATATCACCTCAAAACCCATAACTTTACCAAAGTTCTGTAACTGTAGGACCTGTTCTACAAACAGCCAGTTATTCGTCAGTATCTAGTGCTATAGTAAAGTTACAATGATAGAACCAAACGTCTGATTGGCTGCCATGGTTTATGGACCACATATAGTAGTTTCAGATGATAAAACTAGGTGAAGAGTATCGGGGTGAAGAGTAGAGGTTCTCAGGCTATACTTTCTGCCATGAGAAGCTGTTTTTCTCTTTGTTTCCGCATTGGAAAGATGAATGCCTGCAGACGTATTTACTTAAGCTACCGGCTGTTTGCTTTGGAAGGACTTGCGAACTTGGATGTGAAGGTGCCGTTAGGATGAAAGCCGGTGCCTTACACAAGACTGAACCTATAAGTTGATTGATTTTATGACTTCATACGAATTCCCTGGCAGGGTTTCTTTGACTGTTTGGTGAGAACTCAAGGCCTTAGCCGTGCAGAGTTACATCAGCTGCCTTACAGTACACAATACCCTGTGTTCCACCGGGGTGGGTAAATAATGCGGGAAAGCTGTGAGTTTGGAAAGCTTGCTATAACAATACTCTATTGTCAGATGTTAACGTTATTTTGCTTGTGTGTATGGTGTGCGTCCTACTGCCTGCTGGTCTATGCCATGGCATGAAGAACCATGAAGGGTTCAGGAGCCAGCTCGGACAACGTTTGGTTCAAAGAGTTGCCTCAAACCTTTAAACTAAATGAGCTGGCTCCTAGATACTTGATGGCCAGCTGAGACCACATTTGGTTTAGAGCTTTCCCTCAACTCTTTGAACCAAATGTGCTGGCTCCTAAACACTTGATGGTCATCTTCTGAGGCAGCTCAGACCTCATTTGTTTCAAAGAATTGAGGAAAAGACCAACCTCTTTCCCTCAACCCTTTGAACCAGAAGTCTTGGATCCTAAAAAAAAAAAAGATAGTCATCATCTTCCTACAAGTGGACACCAACAGATCTTCTCTAGTATCCGGAATAATAATCTGTGGGCCACATAGAGACATATATCTATGTCTAAAGGTGGCCATACACGTTAAGATCCGCTCGCTTGGCAAAGTCGCCAAGCGAGGGGATCTTCTCCCAATATCCCCACCTACGGGTGGGCGATATCGGGTGAATTTAGGCTAATTTGGTTGTTTGGCCCTGGGGCCGGATGATTGATAATCAGCCTTAGGTGGCCTACATAGCCAGATGGTCAAGTCATATGGGTGAAATCCGCTAAACTGCCCAACTAAATCTTGACCATGTTGGTTCTTCTTCATCTTAATTAGTAAGTTTGGAAGTTTAGGACACTGTCTGCATGTAGTCTTCATATATGTTCCGGTTTCCTCTGGGAGATCCAGTTTGCTCCCAAAGTAAAACAAATAAAAGAAAGCCAATAAACTGATTTGTTGACAATGAAACAACATGGCAGCTTTTTCACCTTCTTAAATATCTGGAGATCTCTGACTAGGGCACAGCTTTATTTCATGGGAGTGTGTATATTTCCAGTCAGAGTATTTAGTATTGAGTTTGGGCTTGTACAGTATTCAAAGAATGTGGAACCTTGTGGTTTCACCTTAGACAGCACTTCCCAACAAATAAACAGGCCTTTGTGTTGCAGCCATCAATACCAAGCTTGGCTTGGGCCATTTGCTCTGTTCCCAACAAACTGCGGAGGGTCGGGCATCAAATGAACAGTTTTACTGTTGCTTCTCACAAGAGCGTGAACTGTTTGTGCACCTAAGAGATTATCACTTAATCCAGATGGATCACAACGTGAAGGGAATGGGACATCAACTGATTGTATATAATGTAACTTTCCTTCAACACTTGAAATCAAAGTCTTTAGGACAACTGGGTACATGGGCGTTGAGTTGTTAACTGAGTCTTGATAAAGGCAGATCTGAAATTGGAAAGGGTGAGGGTTTAGGAAGGGTGAGAGATCTAGCTAATACCATAGAATTCTCTCATTGGGGGGTGGTGTGTGGGTAGCATGGACCAGGGGTGGGCCAAGCCAACTGGGCACCCAAGGCAATGCGGGGGGGTCGCGATATGTCATTGCATGGACAGTCATGGTCTAGCACACTGATGACCAACCAGTGGACTTGCAAGCAACATATTGCTCAGTCCTCAGTGTAGATGCTTATTTTTACATTTCTGGTTTGGAGGCAACTCCTGCAGGCCAGCAGTCCACATGGGGCTACCAGACAGCCAATCACAGCCCTTACTTCGCACCCCCAAAGAATTTTTTTCATGCTTCTGTGGCTCCCCAACACCTTATAAGTGTGACTCAAGAGTAGGGTTCACGAGAAAGCTGGGGATCCCGGGTCTAGGATCCAGACATCTAAAAGCAGAACTCTGGCTCTTGAGTCATAAATCTTCCCCCAAGGAACCTTAGCCTAAGGGGACTGGCATGAGTGGGCCGGCGGGGGGCTCGCCTGCTTTTTTTCCCAGTCTCAGTCCGACCCTGACTTTGGGCCTGGCCCCCCATCAAAAAAATCTTCGGATGAGCCCAGCTCAAAGTAGGGTGCAGGGACTTACAAGCAATGATAGAAGAAGCAGAACCCCGCAGTCTGGGTCACTTTTCAAGTGCATGCCCTCAGTGTAGGCCACAACCCTATAGGAGAATCTCAATAAACCCATCACTTGATGATTTTATGGTGTGGAAATGATGCGCTGTTCAAAGCCACAGCCTTAAATTAGTAAAAAAGCACCTGTTTCTAGTGAAGAGCGAATCTGTCCTGTTTCGCTTCGCCAAAAAATTTGTGAATTTTACAAAAGATTCGCAAATCGGCGGAAAATTTGCAAATGGTGAAAATGTCATGCGGCAAAAAAAATTGTCACCTGCGGCTATTGTTTTGTCGCCCGGCTATTGTTTTGTCACCCGCGGCTATTGTTTTGTTGCCCGTGGCTATTGTTTTGTCGCCCCCGGCTATTGTTTTGTCGCCCGTGGCTATTGTTTTGTTGCCCGTGGCTATTATTTTGTCGCCCGGCTATTGTTTTGTCGCCCGCGGCTATTGTTTTGTCGCCCGTGGCTATTGTTTTGTCGCCCGCGGCTATTGTTTTGTCGCCCGCGGCTATTGTTTTGTCGCCCAGCTATTGTTTTGTCGCCCGTGGCTATTATTTTGTCGCCCGTGGCTATTATTTTGTCGCCCGGCTATTGTTTTGTCGCCGTCGGCTATTGTTTTGTCGCCCGCGACAATTTTTGAACGCGCAACGAATTTTTTCATCCGTTTCGTGAAACAATCTGCCAATGGCGAAACACGGAAATTTGCCGCAAATCCATGCCTGTTGAAACATTTCGCCCATCACTACCTGTTTCCCTTCCATCATATGGATTTGAATTTGCAGCCAATGGGCAATGAGCAATTGTATGCTCAAGGATGGCTTAGGCCATATAGTATTCCCCAAGGCTCTTCCAAGTGTTTGTTCAAAGCTCATATCCTTTTCAAAGGGGGACTATTACTGATTTATCTTCAAATCACCAGTATAGGATTCCAGTGACCCATGTGGCTGTAGCAGGACTGAGTGTTACTGAATATCATCCACGTGCACCGCGAGCCCTTTGGAATTTGAGATCTGAACGATAATAAATTATCTTCGCTGCTAGTGAAATCAATACTGGCCGTGGATATTCCACTAACAAGCAACGGCATTCTGTACCACAACCTACCAAACAATCAGATCTAGTCTGGTTTCAGGATTTGGATCAGCCCCATCCGACAACAAGGCTGGTTGTGGTCCCCAAGTAACTTAGTACCCAGCCTGCTCCATTCCTAACATGTTGCTTTCCCTTTAAAGAGGCCATAGCTACTAGAACAGTGGTTCTCTACCTTCCTAATGCCGCAACCCTTTCATACAACCTCATGTTGTGGTGACCCCCAACCATAAAATTATTCCTAAGACCATCGGAAATAGGTGTTTTCCAATGGTCTTAGGAGACCCCTGTGAAAGGGTCCTTCCACCCCCAAAGGGGTCCCGACCCACAGGTTGAGAACCGCTGCTCTAGAATTTATGATATTCCCATGATAAAGACACATTGAATGTTATAAAATGTACATTGATCTACAATAAATGGATATAAAGCTGTGCTTAACACTTGGAGAGGGTCCCTTATCTGCCAAGTGTGTAATTGGACGCATTCTTGGAACTCATATAACTTGACAAGCTTTCCCAGCCAAAACACAATTACGGGCATAGTGTGAAGGCTGCAGTCCAGAAGCCCATTGTGTTCCTTAAGCAAAGAGACAAACACGTAGAACTAATCCGCATTGCGCCCGGCCATCCTGTCTCCGTGAGTCACATCCTGATCCAAATCAGGAAATGCCTTCAGACACGGAGAGTTGGCACTCCCTTGTACGCCGAGGAGCAAGGTTTAGCCAACACAAAGTACATACTGCCGTTAAAGAGTCATTACAGTGACCGTTTATGGATTCTGGAACAATAGAAGTCATGTTTGGCATTCCTTATTGAGTAAAATAACAAGACAGCCTTGTGGGGTGGATGGTTCATTCAAACATTATTGCTTGGCAAAGGGAAACAAGCATTAAACCAGCTTTTAATGATAATTTGGCCACCGGGGCATGGATATTACACCAAGGGATCTATGTGTAGTATCCAATGAAACTGAGCTAAGCAACAGACTAGGAGAAAACATATGGATGGGAAGGAAATACTGTTAAAGAATAAATAAAAGATGCTCATTTTATTAGGGTGGAAGTGCAAAACTCCAAACCAAAGACCAAATCTGATGTACCCCCAAAACAGTTGCTGGCATTAAATCCTATGTGCAAAGGAAACATGCCAAATGTGTTGATGGTATCACAAGGAGCAGTGGGTAAGGGCAAGTTGCTTGAAAGTGTTAAGGAAGGCTGAAGATGCCCAACTCACTAATGTATCTCAAGGAACAATGGCTGAGGGGATGTTGGCATGGAAGTCCTAAGGAAAGCAAAGATGCCCAATTCACTGATGTATCTCAAGGAACAATGGCTGCAGGGATGTTGGCATGGAAGTCCTAAGGAAAGCGAAGATGCCCAACTTACTGATGTATCTCAAGGAACAATGGCTGAGGGGATGTTGGCATGGAAGTCCAGTGGAAAGGGAAGATGCCCAACTTACTGATGTATCTCAAGGAACAATGGCTGAGGAGATGTTGGTATGAAAGTCCTAATGAAAGCGAAGATGCCCAACTTACTGATGTATCTCAAGGAACAATGGCTGAGGGGATGTTGGCATGGAAGTCCTAAGAAAAGCGAAGATGCCCAACTTACTGATGTATCTCAAGGAACAATGGCTGAGGGGATGTTGGCATGGAAGTCCTAAGGAAAGCGAAGATGCCCAACTTACTGATGTATCTCAAGGAACAATGGCTGAGGAGATGTTGGTATGAAAGTCCTAATGAAAGCGAAGATGCCCAACTTACTGATGTATCTCAAGGAACAATGGCTGAGGAGATGTTGGTATGAAAGTCCTAATGAAAGCGAAGATGCCCAACTTACTGATGTATCTCAAGGAGCAATGGCTGAGGGGATGTTGGCATGGAAGTCCTAAGGAAAGCGAAGATGCCCAACTTACTGATGTATCTCAAGGAACAATGGCTGAGGGGATGTTGGCATGGAAGTCCTAAGGAAAGCGAAGATGCCCAACTTACTGATGTATCTCAAGGAACAATGGCAGAGGGGATGTTGGCATGGAAGTCCAGAGGAAAGCGAAGATGCCCAACTTACTGATGTATCTCAAGGAACAATGGCTGAGGGGATGTTGGCATGGAAGTCCAGTGGAAAGCGAAGATGCCCAACATACTGATGTATCTCAAGGAACAATGGCTGAGGGGATGTTGGCATGGAAGTCCTAAGGAAAGCGAAGATGCCCAACTTACTGATGTATCTCAGGGAACAATGGCTGAGAGGATGTTGGCATGGAAGTCCTAAGGAAAGCAAAGATGCCCAACTTACTGGTGTATCTCAAGGAACAATGGCTGAGGGGATGTTGGCATGGAAGTCCTAAGGAAAGCGAAGATGCCCAACTTACTGATGTATCTCAAGGAACAATGGCTGAGGGGATGTTGGCATGGAAGTCCTAAGGAAAGCGAAGATGCCCAACTTACTGATGTATCTCAGGGAACAATGGCTGAGAGGATGTTGGCATGGAAGTCCTAAGCAAAGCAAACATGCCTAACTCACTAATGTATCTCAAGGAACAATGGCTGAGGGGATGTTGGCATGGGAGTCCTAAGGAAAGCAAAGATGCCCAACTTACTGATGTATCTCAAGGAGCAATGGCTGAGGGGATGTTGGCATGGAAGTCCTAAGGAAAGCGAAGATGCCCAATTTACTAATTTATCTCAAGGACCAGGCAGCTATTTAAGGAACAATGGCAGAGGGGATGTTGGCATGGTCTTAAGGAAAGAGTAGATTTCCACCTTACTAATGACTTCCAAGGAACAGTGGTTAAGGGAACGTTGGCATAGAAGTTGTGGGCAAAGAGGAAGATGCCCAACTTGCTGATGTATCTCAGTGATCAGCACCCAGGGGTGGGGGAATTGCATACTTTCCCCCACCTTGTCTTTGCATTACGGCATTAAACCAACAATAGATGAATCAGTTGAGTGCGGATGTGAACCTAGAGCAGCATCTTCAGTCCTCTCCTATTTCTGGTCAAGATTCTGCCAATCAGAAACCTGCTTTCATTATTCTTACCTGACTGTATCACAAGAGGCAACTGCTGAGTTTCTTTTCCTGAATATCATAGGCATATATGACATTGACTTTATTTTTTTCTCTTCCTTTTAATCCCATCACACCATGAAAATCTGTGTCTACGGTAAATGAAATCCATGACAAAGAGCCATTAAGTAAAAGGTTGTCTCCCGTCTCTCGGAGGTTTAACTGCTCAGTGCCGAGAAGGGACAGGATTATCTATTTCTACTTATCTACATTCTGATTTGTTATTAATGGGAATATATAGAAATGTCACTGACCATTACGAGATTATTTAGCCAATTTTACCCTTGAATGAGTTTGCCTTCATGCTATAAAACCTCAACATATTTTCCTGGTTCTGAGGTCTGAGGATACGACATTATTGGTGCACACAGTGGGATTGATAGCACAGATGGATAGTCTTCCAATCCTCCTTATATATACAGTATATATACATTTATTCAGGGATCCGAGTCCATGTTTGGTTTGGAGACTTCAAATCGTCTCCATATCTTGAAACCCAACTCTGAAGAAGACTCCTGTAGGTGATGGGATGACCATGCAAGGCTATAGATGACTTTAGGTTAAACTGGGGGGGCAAACTTTTTGGCTCAGGGGCCACATTGACTTACAGACGGGCCATCAGAAATCACGGGGCCTCTCAGCTCCCCCCCCAGCAACCTCCAGCTTCACTCCCCAGCATCCTGCAGCTCCCCACCCCAGCATCCTCCCCAACATCATTCAGCTCTCCCCCCAGCATCTTCCAGCTTTCCCCCCAGCATCCTCCAGCTCCCCCCCCAGCATCCTCCAGTTCCCCCCCAGCATCCTTCAGCTCCCCCCAGCATCCTCCAGCTCCACTTCCCAGCATCCTCCAGCTCCACTCCCCAGCATCCTCCCCAACATCCTCCAGCTCCCCCCGTCAGCATCCCACCCAGCATCCTCCAGCTCCACTCCCCAGCATTCTTCAGCTCCCCCCCAGCATCCTCCAGCTCCCCCCCAGCATCCTCCAGCTCCCCCCTCAGCATCCTCCAGCTCCCCTCAGCGTCCTTCCCAGCATCCTCCTCAATATCCTCCCACCAGCTCCCCCACAGCATCCTCCATCTCCCCCCCAGTAGCCTACAGCTTCTTGCAGCTCCCCCCAGCTCCATCCTCCAGTGACCTCCTGCTTCCCTTGGCTGTGTCTGTCCCCTGGCTCCCCGCTGCATCAGAACATTTTTATACGGCTGCACCCTGTATGTACTGACATCATGTGCACGCACGGGGTGCAACCAATCAGGAGTTGGCAGGCTGGATTAAAAATGCCAAAGGGCCGGATGTGGCCCACGGGCCGTAGTTTGCCCGCCCCTGGGTTAAACTAATTGCCCCGGTGCCCACATCAGTAGCCCTTTGCTGAAGATATTTGCATTTAATAAGCACTGGGCAGAAGGGAGTATGAATAGATGGGTCGGCATCTCAGTGGTATAAATTATATTAAGCTGTCGTAACAATTAAATGTAGGCTAACGAGAAATGGCCGCCGTATCCATAATGTTTCCTAAGCTCCTCCGCGGGGATATTTGTTTTACCTTTAGGGAAAGAAGCCGGGGAGATTTAGAAGCTTACGGGGCTGGCGTTGGTACCTGGGGCATTATGGGACCTAGTTTGGGTGCTAAAGGGTTGATATAAAGTACTTCTTGCCTACTGCCTCTATCTTGCATCTTGCTCTACTCTCAAATCCTTGCTCTACTGGTGCCATATTGGCCTACTGCCTCTATCTTGTATCTTATCTCCTTGCTCTACTGGTGCCATATTGGCCTACTGCCTCTATCTTGTATCTTATCTCCTTGCTCTACTGGTGCCATATTGGCCTACTGCCTCTATCTTGTATCTCATCTCCTCGCTCTACTGGTGTCATATTGGCCTACTGCCACTATGTTGTATCTTGCTCTCATCTCCTTGCTCCACTGGCACCATATTGGCCTACTGCCTCTATCTTGTATTTTATCTCCTTGCTCTATTGGTGCCATATTGGCTATTGCCTCTATCTTGCATCTTGCTCTACTCTCAAATCCTTGCTCTACTTGTGCCATATTGGCCTACTGCCTCTATCTTGTATCTTATCTCCTTGCTCTATTGGTGCCATATTGGCTATTGCCTCTATCTTGTATGTTATCTCTTTGCTCTATTGGTGCCATATTGGCTATTGCCTCTATCTTGCATCTTGCTCTACTCTCAAATCCTTGCTCTACTGGTGCCATATTGGCCTACTGCCTCTATCTTGCATCTTGGCTCTCATCTCCTCGCTCTACTGGTGCCATATTGGCTTACATCTTGCTCTTCACCTGGCCTTACTGGCACCATATTGTCTTACTGCTGCCATTATTGCCTTCCCTTGTTTCCATTATCTTCCATTACCTTCACATTGTCCTACTATGACCCTAAATGTCTTGAATACTTGCCCCACCCTCTCTCAGCGTGACCCCCTTTAACAATGTGAAGTTTCTTAATCTTAAGTGACTTGATTGGGTTCCCAAAGAAAAAGTTAAGAAACCCTGTTCTAGACAGTGGAACTTGTGGAATGTCCTCAGCAGACAAGACGTGCCATTGCCCCCTCCCACCCAAGAGATGCCAATCAGGACCCAGAGAGATTCAGGTGCATCTTGGCCGCACATGCCCCAACCATGGCCCCATTCTGCCCTTGCCCTACCTTAGTTTACCCCGGTCCTGCCCCAGAGGACTATACATTTCAATGGAGTGGGTAAGTTAAGTAAATTGTTCAGCCTGTAGATCTAGGAGATCTTGGTTCTGGGGGTATTTGGCCCTAACCCAGGGGGCAAGTTGCCTCCTTTATCAACAGTAGCAGCTACTTTCTGCCTTTCTCATTACATTCCATGAGCAGAGTCACTCGAGCAATGACAAATATATTGGGTTTATAGGAATGCTGACTGCAAGGAGAAACTAATAAGAATCTACCTGGGAAACGATATATTGCAGCCCGTCTCCTCTCATATTGGTTAAGGGTGAGCCTTTTCCCCAGAGGGGTATCTTGACTGGCAATATCAGGGTTAAAGTGGCCTATATATATATAATATTGCGTGTAGGTGCCAATAGGCTTCCTGCTCTCCCATTCATTCTGCAGGGAGACAAACCATTACCTACCTATTTGCTTATTGAGATTTTGTTTCCAAGGTTCTTATTAAAGTGCCAGAAATGAGTTCTCTTTCCTGCCCGCTCAGCATTATTCCCCCACATCCCATAGATCTCTCGCTGACACTTCTTCATTAGTGCCATGTTCAAACTGTCGGCTCCGTATGAGGGGGTCAGAACCCTGGGACCAGAGGAAATTTGCACTATATATATATATATATGTGATTCTGCTTTGGAAATTATATCTGATCCCCCCCATTGTAAGCAGCAGTCCTGCCCTGCTTTATGGCTGAGATTCTAGCTATCTGTATAACAGAGCATTCTGTCACAGTGGCACAGATCCTATCTGATCCCCCCATTGTAAGCAGCAGTCCTGCCCTGCTTTATGGCTGAGATTCTAGCTATCTGTATAACAGAGCATTCTGTCACAGTGGCACAGATCCTATCTGATCCCCCCATTGTAAGCAGCAGTCCTGCCCTGCTTTATGGCTGAGATTCTAGCTATCTGTATCTTTCTTTTTACCGTTGTATTTTCGTATTTAATCTCTTCTCTGTGAGCCTCGGAGCTCGGAGTAATCACATTCCCTGCCCCAAATGAATAAGTCATTATTTACTGTTAACACAATAAGGATCCCTTTTAACCCCTGTCATTTATATAATTAGAATTACATTAGCGCCCTGTCCCCGGCCCATCAGCGCCGGATACACTCCAGCCCGACTCTGTCACATTCCGGTGCCTCGGAATCCAGCATTTAACCCCTTCACGGTTTAACCCCTTCCAACCCGAGAAAGAGAATTTGGGGGGGGGGGTTCAGACTTCAAGCCCACCGACATACAAGTCTCCTACGCCGCTGCGGAAAATGACGTGTGGCCTAAAATTATAGTATGCTCCCCCGGCCTTGCCGTTGCTACGGTAACAGACTCCTCTCTTTTTTTGATGGATAAGGTTGTGTCCATGGTAACAAGGATGAGGCCCCTGTAAAAGAAAAGTATTTATACATTTTATACATTTTTCTGTTAACTTTCCTGCCCGGCTCCGGGGGTGGGTGGCTGGGGGGGGGGGCAATAAGAACGCGAAAGCGCTCGCAACGGGGTTTCCTTATATACGCGGCCAATTTTCTTTGTAATGAATTCCTATATTTTTGCCCGCGACCTTCTAGATGAGACTATTGCCTGTAGGATGGAATTCGTATTAAACATGTTCTAGGCTGCGGATGGAGCTTTTTATAGCGACGTTTCAGTTGGTCGTCGCCGAAACTTTTTCAAATTCTCTAGTTACCCGGCCTGGTTGCTAGGGAACAGAAAAAAGTTAGATTTTTTCACGTGTAAATGATCGTTTGCAGGTTGCCTATATGATTCCACTGGTGCCATTGGGCTTAATGTTTGTTTGGAGGTTAACTTACCCTTTAATTGACTGTTTAGCAGCACTTCAGACAGGTGCATCTTGGGACAGGTGCAAGGGCTGCCGACCTATCACATATCAGCATAAAGCTGCCCTGCACCAGTCTTTGAAATGCTGTCACCCAATCAGGTCCATTGCCCCGCCCCCAATTTTATTTTAAGGGCCAGTAGAGCCCTTCGCTTGATTGTCAGGCCTTTTTATTGCAATGAAGGGTTAATGACGGTGAAGGTCTCTGGTGCATCCTTGAGCCTTTCTTTAATTGGTCAGAAATGATTTACTAAGAAGATGGAGGCGGCCATATTCTCTGATGGGTGTGGCTTAAGGGATTAGACATTTTCTTTAAAAGGAAGCTAATTTAACTTGTTAGATAGTTGTTTAGGTGAGAGTTAGTCCAGTTCTTTATCCATTTCCATTTCCTTCATGCCCCTTTGTATAGATTTGTTCTGACCAATCACTGGTTTGGGGGCGGGACTGATAGGTAACTTGGAGCCAATAGGGAATGAGGGATATTACACCAGTGTAAGGCCATATAGGTTTGCACAGGAACTTTTAGACGAACAGAAAGTATAACTGCTCGGGGCTCGTTAGCTAATCGAAGCCACTAATTACCCTGCCTAACAGGGACGCAGGAAGCAACGGCGCTCAATGGAATATTGAGGTTTTGTCTCCTTATCACATAGATCCCAACCGCACGCTTCTGCCTCCCACAAACAACCCCCCAGTCCCTGCCGCGCACACTGGGCTTCTATAGTCAGCTAATGGCTGGCACATAGAGAAAACTGGCAGATCCTTGTGTTGCCATGTCGGCTATAGAAACGGCTAACGGCATAGGGAATAGATACGAGAGATAGATACAGATAGGGAATAGCCAGATAGATACATACAAATAGGTAGTTATAGATAGATACTGTAGCTAGATATAGAAATAGATATATAGCTAGATAGATAGATAGAGATAGCTAGATACGGATAGAGAAATAGATAGATAGATAGATAGAGATAAATAGATAGATATAGATAGATAGATATAGATAGATAGATACAGATAGATACATTTAAATAGATAGATATAGATAGATAGATAGATAGATAGAGATAAATAGATAGATAGATAAATAGATAGAGATAGCTAGATACGGATAGAGAAATAGATATAGATAGATAGATAGAGATAAATAGACAGATACAGATAGATGGATAGATACAGATAAATAGATAGATACAGATAGATAGATACAGATAAATAGATATAGATAGATAGATACAGATAAATAGATGGATATAGATACATAGCTAGATATAGATAGATAGATAGATACTGATAGATAGATAGATAGATAGATACAGATAAATAGATATAGATAGATGCAGATAAATAGATATCGATAGATAGATATAGATAGTTAGATACATATAAATAGATAGATACAGATAAATAGATAGATATAGATAGATATATAGATAGATACAGATAGAGACAGATAGATAGATACAGATATAGATAGATATAGATAGACACATAGATAGATATAGATATAAATATAGATGATAGATAGATAGATAGATAGATACAGATAGATAGATACAGAGAGATAGATACAGATAGATAGATACAGAGAGATAGATATAGATAGATAGATAGATAGATAGATAGATACAGAGAGATAGATATAGATAGATAGACACAGATAGATATAGATAGATAGATAGATAGATAGATACAGAGAGATAGATATAGATAGATAGACACAGATAGATATAGATAGATGATAGATAGATACAGATAGTTAGATAGATACAGATAGATAGAGACATTGTGCAATCTCCCCGGCCGCCTGGGCAGTACTGGGCAGTACACACAGGGCAGTTGCTAGGGGAAGGTCCTTTATGGGAAGGTGACTGTGCCCTGCAGGATCAGAGGAGCTTTGGGCCAGTAAATCCGTGCCCCCCCCAGCCCCCCATTGTGATACCCCCAGCTGGGCACAGGGCTCCGTTCCACACCCAGGGGCCGTCCGACAGTCTGTGCAAAGTGCGCCTTGTTTCCTTCATAGGGACTGTTTAAATGTCAAACATATCCTTTACACTATGGCAGCACCAATGAGATCTCTATGGGGCTATGTAATAAAAGTAGGGTTGCCCCCTTTCTTCGTGGCCCCTTATTGGCCAAGGAAGGGAGGCGAGGGTGGAGCTATGATGCAGAGGGGGGCCACAGCTGCTTAACTGTTGGGTGGAAGAAGTTTAGGGGCAGAATTGGGGCGGGGTGGTATTTTACCAACTCTATATAAAAGGCACTAAGTAGCAGTAATCCATAGCAACCAATCAGCTGGAAACATGTACTGGTCACCTGGCAACCTATTGGTTGCTATGGGTTACTGCTCCTGGGCAAACCTACTATATTTTATTACATATGGGGGTATGTGTGTATAGGGGGTGCCGCTCTCTCTCTATTGCACCTAAAATCCCATCTTCACCCCAACGAGTCGGCTAAATCCCATTATTATCCCATAATGTCTCCTTCCCATGATCCCCCTCTCCCCCCATGAAATAAATATACATATCTGAGTATACTGGGTGCGCTGGAACGTCGGCGGGGGGGACCCAGAAGGGGACCACCATTGGCTCGACCTTAGTGTAATATTTATCCGCCGCCGCCCCCTGTAGGGCGATGGGAATATTTGCACGATGACAATAGTGATGAATGGATCTCATTTAAAAACTGGCGCTTGCGGGGGGATTTATATCGTGCGTTACACGGGGAGACCCCCCACCGCCGACGCTGCCGCAGCCGCCAACCCTGCAATACTGTCTGTGCATTGCGCCAAAAGCCCCCAGCAACCCAGGGAACAACGAGTTTATCATGGGATTTTTTTGTTTCTCTCTCCATTTAAAAACAGATAAACATCATAAATATTATAGTGACACGTTAATGGATTCAAGGGGAAATTGTACCGAAGGAGAAAAAAAAAAATTATCCAACTGGTGTGTTGGGTTGGTAATGGCAGTTATACAGGGAACTCTGAGTATCACTCATGTATTATAAGGGATACTGTACCCCCTACTGTAAATGATAAGGATATTAGCAGTCACTGAGGGGTTCTGTGCCCCCCATATAAAGGCACAAGGCTGCAGGCTGAGTTATACAGGGAACTCTGAGTATCACTCATGTATTATAAGGGATAATGTACCCCCTACTGTAAATGATAAGGATATTAGCAGTCACTGAGGGGTTCTGTGCCCCCCATATAAAGGCACAAGGCTGCAGACTGAGTTATACAGGGAACTCTGAGTATCACTCATGTATTATAAGGGATAATGTACCCCCTACTGTAAATGATAAGGATATTAGCAGTCACTGAGGGGTTCTGTGCCCATATAAAGGCACAAGGCTGCAGGCTGAGTTATACAGGGAACTATGAGTATCACTCATGTATTATAAGGGATAATGTACCCCCTACTGTAAATGATAAGGATATTAGCAGTCACTGAGGGGTTCTGTGCCCATATAAAGGCACAAGGCTGCAGGCTGAGTTATACAGGGAACTATGAGTATCACTCATGTATTATAAGGGATAATGTACCCCCTACTGTAAATGATAAGGATATTAGCAGTCACTGAGGGGTTCTGTGCCCATATAAAGGCCACAAGGCTGCAGGCTGAGTTATACAGGGAACTCTGAGTATCACTCATGTATTATAAGGGATAATGTACCCCCTACTGTAAATGATAAGGATATTAGCAGTCACTGAGGGGTTCTGTGCCCCCCATATAAAGGCACAAGGCTGCAGGCTGAGTTATACAGGGAACTCTGAGTATCACTCATGTATTATAAGGGATAATGTACCCCCTACTGTAAATGATAAGGATATTAGCAGTCACTGAGGGGTTCTGTGCCCCCCATATAAAGGCACAAGGCTGCAGGCTGAGTTATACAGGGAACTCTGAGTATCACTCATGTATTATAAGGGATAATGTACCCCTACTGTAAATGATAAGGATATTAGCAGTCACTGAGGGGTTCTGTGCCCCCCATATAAAGGCACAAGGCTGCAGGCTGAGTTATACAGGGAACTCTGAGTATCACTCATGTATTATAAGGGATACTGTACCCCCTACTGTAAATGATAAGGATATTAGCAGTCACTGAGGGGTTCTGTGCCCCCCATATAAAGGCACAAGGCTGCAGGCTGAGTTATACAGGGAACTCTGAGTATCACTCATGTATTATAAGGGATACTGTACCCCCTACTGTAAATGATAAGGATATTAGCAGTCACTGAGGGGTTCTGTGCCCCCCATATAAAGGCACAAGGCTGCAGGCTGAGTTATACAGGGAACTCTGAGTATCACTCATGTATTATAAGGGATAATGTACCCCCTACTGTAAATGATAAGGATATTAGCAGTCACTGAGGGGTTCTGTGCCCCCCATATAAAGGCACAAGGCTGCAGACTGAGTTATACAGGGAACTCTGAGTATCACTCATGTATTATAAGGGATAATGTACCCCCTACTGTAAATGATAAGGATATTAGCAGTCACTGAGGGGTTCTGTGCCCATATAAAGGCACAAGGCTGCAGGCTGAGTTATACAGGGAACTCTGAGTATCACTCATGTATTATAAGGGATAATGTACCCCCTACTGTAAGTGATAAGGATATTAACAGTCTGCCCCCAGCATTAAAAGGGTCTCGAAAACGCTGGAGGAAAGAGTGACCTTTATCCCACAGAGTTAATTAGCGATGGGAATATCTGCTCCAGATCTTAATCAAATCACTGTGTTTGTGCCGCAGTCAGGCCGCGTTGACCACTCCCCGTCTGCCATTCCACCAATGTGTTTGCTTTTCCGACAGAGAAACAGCTTATTAAACATGAAACTGGTGGGGACTGGTCAGTGACTGACAATGTATTGCTTCCTTAGGGGGCTGTTCCTGCTGAATTGTGCTTAGTACAGGGGAATCCCTATGTGCCATAGTTTTATGGTATCTCTCTGTACAGGCTATGAGCAAACTTAGGGGGCTGTTCCTGCTGAATTGTGCTTAGTACAGGGGAATCCCTATGTGCCATAGTTTTATGGTATCTCTCTGTACAGGCTATGAGCAAACTTAGGAGGCTGTTCCTGCTGAATTGTGCTTAGTACAGGGGAATCCCTATGTGCCATAGTTTTATGGTATCTCTCTGTACAGGCTATGAGCAAACTTAGGGGGCTGTTCCTGCTGAATTGTGCTTAGTACAGGGGAATCCCTATGTGCCATAGTTTTATGGTATCTCTCTGTACAGGCTATGAGCAAACTTAGGGGGCTGTTCCTGCTGAATTGTGCTTAGTACAGGGGAATCCCTATGTGCCATAGTTTTATGGTATGTCTCTGTACAGGCTATGGGCAAACTTAGGGGGCTGTTCCTGCTGAATTGTGCTTGGTACAGGGGAATCCCTATGTTCCATGCCCTACTCTTAGCGGCAAGTTGAGTTACGGTTCCGCTCTCAGAACAGATTGGCTTTAAATCAGCTTAAGGGGATTGATGGCTTTATTTATTTCTGTAAAACACACTTAGCGGCTTCTGTGCATGAATACAGCCCCCGCTCTGTCTCTCCTATCTGATCCCCCCCCCATTGTAAGCAGCAGTCCTGCCCTGCTTTATGGCTGAGATTCTAGCTATCTGTATAACAGAGCATTCTGTCACAGTGGCACAGATCCTATCTGATCCCCCCATTGTAAGCAGCAGTCCTGCCCTGCTTTATGGCTGAGATTCTAGCTATCTGTATAACAGAGCATTCTGTCACAGTGGCACAGATCCTATCTGATCCCCCATTGTAAGCAGCAGTCCTGCCCTGCTTTATGGCTGAGATTCTAGCTATCTGTATAACAGAGCATTCTGTCACAGTGGCACAGATCCTATCTGATCCCCCCCATTGTAAGCAGCAGTCCTGCCCTGCTTTATGGCTGAGATTCTAGCTATCTGTATAACAGAGCATTCTGTCACAGTGGCACAGATCCTATCTGATCCCCCCATTGTAAGCAGCAGTCCTGCCCTGCTTCATGGCTGAGATTCTAGCTATCTGTATAACAGAGCATTCTGTCACAGTGGCACAGATCCTATCTGATCCCCCCATTGTAAGCAGCAGTCCTGCCCTGCTTCATGGCTGAGATTCTAGCTATCTGTATAACAGAGCATTCTGTCACAGTGGCACAGATCCTATCTGATCCCCCCATTGTAAGCAGCAGTCCTGCCCTGCTTTATGGCTGAGATTCTAGCTATCTGTATAACAGAGCATTCTGTCACAGTGGCACAGATCCTATCTGATCCCCCCATTGTAAGCAGCAGTCCTGCCCTGCTTTATGGCTGAGATTCTAGCTATCTGTATAACAGAGCATTCTGTCACAGTGGCACAGATCCTATCTGATCCCCCCATTGTAAGCAGCAGTCCTGCCCTGCTTTATGGCTGAGATTCTAGCTATCTGTATAACAGAGCATTCTGTCACAGTGGCACAGATCCTATCTGATCCCCCCATTGTAAGCAGCAGTCCTGCCCTGCTTTATGGCTGAGATTCTAGCTATCTGTATAACAGAGCATTCTGTCACAGTGGCACAGATCCTATCTGATCCCCCCATTGTAAGCAGCAGTCCTGCCCTGCTTTATGGCTGAGATTCTAGCTATCTGTATAACAGAGCATTCTGTCACAGTGGCACAGATCCTATCTGATCCCCCCATTGTAAGCAGCAGTCCTGCCCTGCTTTATGGCTGAGATTCTAGCTATCTGTATAACAGAGCATTCTGTCACAGTGGCACAGATCCTATCTGATCCCCCCATTGTAAGCAGCAGTCCTGCCCTGCTTTATGGCTGAGATTCTAGCTATCTGTATAACAGAGCATTCTGTCACAGTGGCACAGATCTTGTTAGACACATTTCTGTCTTGTTCTAATGTCAGAACCCAAACAAAGTGCATAGTTGTTACTCAGACAAATCACTTGTTACAATGTAAGTAATTGTTTGCCATTGGGGCACCTTTGCTGTTTCAGGGCCAGAGCTGTGTAATGTACAGATATATATATATATCCCGGTAGCAGAACAAATTGCACAAATAAATAGAAGCTCTTCGCTCCATAGCCGACAATGTATAATCATCTCTAAAATGATCTCACAAATCCCTTTATCTTGCAGCCGATAGTCATTTCATGGCAGGAATCGATTCAGTAATGACTCCCCCTGTGCGGCGGCGCTCGCCAGCCCTCGGCCTGAAAAGTGTCAGAAATGCTCTTAGTGTAATATCCTAAAAGCATCAAGACGTTACGTGTCACCTTTGTCTTGGGACCGGCGCCCATTATTGTCGGCTGCCAGGGGAGAAAATGTTCTCAGAGTAATGCAGGGAAATGCCCTCCCTTGCACGTGCCAACCCCTCCTCTTATATATACAGAGAGGGAATGTTCTGGGCACACAATAAGCTGTACTCCCATACTGTACTGTCTAAGGGAAACACTATGGCACCTCCCTCCCATATGTATAAATACAAATATACAGAGAAGGAATGCTCTGGGCACACAATAAGCTGTACTCCCATACTGTACTGTCTAAGGGAAACACTATGGCACCTCCCTCCCATATGTATAAATACAAATATACAGAGAGGGAATGTTCTGGGCACACAATAAGCTGTACCCCCATACTGTACTGTCTAAGGGAAACACTATGGAACCCCCTACCCATATGTATAAATACAAATATACAGAGAAGGAATGTTCTGGGCACACAATAAGCTGTACCCCCATACTGTACTGTCTAAGGGAAACACTATGGAACCCCCTACCCATATGTATAAATACAAATATACAGAGAAGGAATGTTCTGGGCACACAATAAGCTGTACCCCCATACTGTACTGTCTAAGGGAAACACTATGGCACCCCCTACCCATATGTATAAATACAAATATACAGAGAAGGAATGTTCTGGGCACACAATAAGCTGTACCCCCATACTGTACTGTCTAAGGGAAACACTATGGCACCTCCTACCCATATGTATAAATACAAATATACAGAGAAGGAATGTTCTGGGCACACAATAAGCTGTACCCCCATACTGTACTGTCTAAGGGAAACACTATGGCACCCCCTACCCATATGTATAAATACAAATATACAGAGAGGGAATGTTCTGGGCACACAATAAGCTGTACCCCCATACTGTACTGTCTAAGGGAAACACTATGGCACCTCCCTCCCATATGTATAAATACAAATATACAGAGAAGGAATGTTCTGGGCACACAATAAGCTGTACCCTCATACTGTACTGTCTAAAGGAAACACTATGGCACCCCCTACCCATATGTATAAATACAAATATACAGAGAGGGAATGTTCTGGGCACACAATAAGCTGTACCCCCATACTGTACTGTCTAAGGGAAACACTATGGCACCCCCTACCCATATGTATAAATACAAATATACAGAGAGGGAATGTTCTGGGCACACAATAAGCTGTACCCCCATACTGTACTGTCTAAGGGAAACACTATGGCACCCCCTACCCATATGTATAAATACAAATATACAGAGAAGGAATGTTCTGGGCACACAATAAGCTGTACCCCCATACTGTACTGTCTAAGGGAAACACTATGGCACCTCCCTCCCATATGTATAAATACAAATATACAGAGAAGGAATGCTCTGGACACACAATAAGCTGTACCCCCATACTGTACTGTCTAAGGGAAACACTATGGCACCTCCTACCCATATGTATAAATACAAATATACAGAGAAGGAATGTTCTGGGCACACAATAAGCTGTACCCCCATACTGTACTGTCTAAGGGAAACACTATGGCACCTCCCTCCCATATGTATAAATACAAATATACAGAGAAATTCCTTCTCTGTAAATTTGTATTTATACATATGGGAGGGAGGTTCTATGTTGCTACGGAGAAACCATATCAGGACACAGCGATTGGCTGTCCCTATGACATTATTTCATTCTATCCATTTCCTTTAGAGCCAATGAATCATAATCTTGGGCAAGTGCGTTACATTAGGGGGTTCTCCCTTAGGTTGCCAACTTTTTCTATTACTAATTCTGGCATTGGGTTGGGAGGCAGGGCGTTCTGTCATTTGGGGGTGGGGCTATGATTAAAGGGGCGGGGGAACGGTAAATGCTGAAATGGGTGGGCTGGGCGGGGTTATAGGCGGAGCAGAGGTGGCCCCATAGTTATAAAGGGTGATCGGCAATGGAGAGGATCAGGGAAGGGAGGGATTTATAGGCCATTACAAACTTACTGGTAAGTAGACTGCCAGTAAATTTGTAATACTGGTGCTGCCACCGGCCAACCCTACTCGCCTAACTCCATCTTGTTTAAGTCCTTGCTCCGCCCCTTTGACATCACAGCCCCTCCCTGTGACCACACCTCCCATTATTGGCAATTGCCGGAACCACAACGGTCAACTCTAATTGTGTAACTATTTAAGGTCCCCATACACGGGCCGATTCTAGCTGCTGATATGGGTCCCTTAGACTGATTCGGCAGCTAATCGGACCCTTTATGGGCACTACCGACGGGCTTGCCTGAAATCGGCCAGATATCGATCGGCAGGTTAAAAAAAATCTTGTCGGATCGGGGGCCACATTGGCTCGTTGATGGGGTCCCGACCCGATTTTGTCTATACCCGTCATTATAATTAAATCGTTTGGCCCCATTGACCGAATTATCATGGATTCTCCCGATATTGCCCACCCGTAGGTGGCGCCACCTTTATTGTGGGTTCCAGTTTCCATCAGAGACGTTTGCTTCCCCTTTGAGTTCCATATTGTGCTGCAAAGGAACAGCTTCTGCCTCTAACGATCTGATTTCCTCTCATTATCTCCGACTCCTCTCCCCGCGCATCTGCCTTTTCCCGCCCGTAAGCCGCCGCGTTCCAACCCGGGGTTTTTTGTTGACTGTAAATCCCCCGTCCATCTGGTTCCCTGGCTTCAGACGAGCCACAAATCAATAGGCGCGGCGCTTTGGATCTGCCAAAGAACCATACGGAGAGCTTTGCTGAGTCCGACTTCTACCTGCGCCGACATCTGCCGCGCCGCACAAATCAGCGGCCAATAAAAAAATGAGAAAAATGGGTTCTTATCGCCGGTTACAAATTATCTGCCGTGGCTTTGATTAGAATCAGAGGGAATTTACTGGTGTTTGTTTTGAGTCGCACCTTGAGGTGCTTGTTACTGTTGTCGTGCAAAAAGCGAAGCTTAATGGCGGTAATTAGGCGACAGACATTGCTTGTATTGCTACGCGCCGTGTCTGCGTTCTGCTGCGACTTTCTGCAACCTTAGAGTTAAGCTCATAGGAATGCTTATCACCTTTGGAAAATTCCATTTCATCCAACAGCCTTGTTGTTTATTTTATATTTCTCTATTTCTAAATGGAAAACTCAAAAACATTTTTGTTAGTAGATTCTGCACTCAGCCACTAGGGGGAGCATAGAGGGAATGCTACACAGCAAACTTCATATTAAAACTCAATGCTCAGGGTTGGACTGGACCCGCCCAAACCCCTCCCCCCTGAACTCTCCATTGATCACGCCCCCCCCGGGGATAATCCATGTTATGCACTGGGGTTGCTATGTCTGGTAGGGTTATATCTGGCCGGTATTTTATGGCCTAGCTGGTCAATACGAGCCAATCCTGGAGCTGGTTTTACTGGCAGTGTTTTTGTGGGTAAATTAGTAATGACCTGTTATTCCGCCCCCCAATACCTGCTCTGAGGTTGTCCATGTTCTCTCTGATATCTCCCCCGCCCAACACACCACCATTAGCTAGATCTGTCCCATGCCACCCTATCATATAATTGCTCCGCCCCATTTTGCATCACTACTCCGCCCATTTTACATCATTACCCTGCCCCCACCCGCCCCCCTTCCTATCTCCTGGCTGGTATTATTAGTTAAGAAAGGTGGCAACCCAAGTATCAGTTGGACCTCAAGACTGGGGCGAGGGGCCCTGGGGGGGGTGTGGTGGCCCTAAAATGGCAGCACTGATCCCGGACCACCCATCCAATACTGGTTTTGCTATAATAGCTCCATGTATTGTTGAAAGCAGACCCCACAGTATTAACTACAGTAGCAGCAGACTGCCTCCATAGACTTCATAAGGTCAGAGTCTGACCTAAAGGACTCTATGGTAGGTAAATGCAGAAAAGTGATACTAAGCTGCTGTAAATTTCACCTGGGTATAAAATGCTGTGGAATTCACTATGAAAAAGTTCCACTTTCCGCTGGTATTTGGCCGATTTCATCTGGATACCATATGATTGCCCCGCCCCATCTTGCATCACTACTCCACCCATTTTACATCATTACCCTGCCCCCACTGCCCCCTTCCTATCCCCTGGCTGGTATTATTAGTTAAGAAAGACCCTATCATCAGTTGGACCTCAAGACTGGGGCAAGGGGCCCTAGGGGGTGTGGTGGCCCTGATCCCGGACCACCAATCCAATACTGGTTTTGCTATAATAGCTCCATGTATTGTTGAAAGCAGACCCCACAGTATTCATTCCATTCTACTCTAGATAAACTACAGTAGCAGCCGACTGCCTCCATAGACTTCATAAGGTCAGAGTTTGACCTAAAGGACTCTATGGTAGGCGAATGCAGAAAAGTGATACCTAGCTGCTGTAAATTTCACCTGGATATAAAATGCTGTGGAATTCACTATGAAAAAGTTCCACTTTCCAGTCTGGTACCAAACTCTAAAGGGGCTCGTATTTGGCCGATTTCATCTGGATACCATATGATTGCTCCGCCCCATCTTGCATCACTACTCCACCCATTTTACATCATTACCCTGCCCCCCATCCCACCCCCTTCCTATCCCCTGGCTGGTGTTATTAGTTAAGAAAGGTGGCAACCCTAGTATCAGTTGGACCTCAAGACTGGGGGGAGGGGCCCTGGGGGGTGTGGTGGCCCTAAAATGGCAGCACTGATCCCGGACCACCCATCCAATACTGGTTTTGCTATAATAGCTCCATGTATTGTTGAAAGCAGACCCCACAGTATTAACTACAGTAGCAGCAGACTGCCTCCATAGACTTCATAAGGTCAGAATCTGACCTAAAGGACTCTATGGTAGGCGAATGCCAAAAAGTGATATCTAGCTGCTGTAACTTTCACCTGGGTATAAAATTCTGTGGAATTCACTATGAAAAAGTTCCGCTTTCCAGTCTGGTACCAAACTCTAAAGGGGCTCGTATTTGGCCGATTTCATCTGGATATGAGTGGCCAATTGTAGGCCCCACCGACTGATCCTGGTGTATTGAGAATTGTCGGCCATATTGGGAAAAATTTCTGTTGCTCAGGAAAGAAATTGAAAAACATATACGGGTACGGCCCACCATATTGTCCATTTGGCTTGGGGGTCAGATGACGTACAGGCCGGTCTGTGAGTGGCCAGAAACTTTTTCTCCCCCCCCCCCCCACTACTCATGGCCCTAAATACCCAAACGGCACATTCCTGCTCTTTGTATCAGTGAGAAATTGCTATTTATGAAGGCGGCCGGGAAGCGGTAACGAGTTGTGCGGAATTGCAATGAGCTGATCAGACTGGGGAGTGAGTGTCGTTGCAATTCATTTGCAACTGTAGCGAAAGTGAGAATTAAACTCTCTGGGTGTAGATTATCTTTTATTCATACAGATTTCTATCCTGCCGACGTTTAAAGCTCCCGTCTCTCTTCCCTTTCTCCGTAGAGTCGCCGCCTGAGAGAACAGGTAGGAGGCGCAGCATGCCTGGGAGTTCCTCGGATCAGAGTCCCACCATGGACCAGTCAGCGACCACCCCATTTCGAGTCACGGTATGGTCCTCTTGGTCTCACTTTGCTTTTTTTTTAAAAAAAATGTCATTATATTCCATATATTAAAAAAAATGATGTTTTAAAGGACATCACACAGAGCAGCAGGACAATAGAATTGTTCGATGGCTTTCCTTCCTGAGTAAAACGCTCTTACTCCCATGTTGGAAGGACGATCCGTTCAAAAGTTATTCCTCAAAGAACCCTGAGCAAGCTTTCCGCCATTTTGAGGATCATTCAACCATCACACTGATGAAATTCAGGGGGATTCTGTACTTGAACTGGTTAAATCCTTTGTGACTTTGTAACCTATCTATTGTAGGTATCTAACAAAAGTCTGGACCTTCCAGGATGCTTCTGGTTGGTTGCTATGGGTTACAGGACTAACGGGAAACTATTTATAGTTGGAGAATCAGTGAGTGGATTAAAGTTACATCCCAGAGAAACTTTCCAAACTCCATGTTGAGCACTGAGGTTTCATGTACTCTAATATCATATTAACTATCCAGTCAACAATGTTGGGGGTTGGGTTTAACAAAAAGTGGGTGGGATTTATTGAATTGAGGGAGTGACCGAATGTAACAGGGTGTGGCTGAGAGCTCCTCAATGAGCAGAACCATATGACCTTACCAAGAAAGAAATGGATGGACGGGGTTGGGTTTAACTAAGAGTGGGTGAATTTGTTTGGAATTGTGGGCGTGTCTGAGTGTAATGGGGTGGGGCTTTTGTAAATGATATTATCTTGTTCTTCAAACTGGTAAAGTTCTTCTTGATCAATGGGCTATCAATGTCAGTAGAAGACCCCAGTGCAAGACTGTGGTTGGAGAACATCATACCTACCAGCCAGGGCTGCTTCAAGGTACCAGTGGGTCCAGAAGAAAGAAGTTATTGGCCCCTGCAGCCCCCTCCCACCAAAAAAAACAAACATTTCTAGCAGTTTTACGCCTCAAGCAGAGGAATTTGAATGTAGAAGGTTCATAAAAGAAGAAACCCTCAGACCTTCTCAATGAGCAGAACCACACACCGAAGGCAGTAACCATAGAGACCCTGAGAGCTCCTCAATGAGCAGAACTTTACGACCTAACCAAGAAAGAAATGGATGGACGGGGGTTGGGTTTAACAAAGAGTGGGTGAATTTGTTTGGAATTGTGGGAGTGGCTGAGTGTAATGGGGTGTGGCTTTTGTACATGATATGATCTTGTGCTTCAAACTGGTAAAGTTCTTCTTGATCAATGGTCTATCAATGTCAGTAGAAGACCCCAGTGCAAGTCTGTGGTTAGAAAACATCATACCTACCAGCCAGGGATGCTTCAATGTACCAGTGGGTCCAGGATAAAGAATTTGTAGGTCCCTGCTGCTCCACCCCCCAATAAAATTGTAGCAGTTTTACCCCTCAAGCAGAGGAATTTGAATGTAGAAAAGCAGTAACGATCCTGAGACCCTGAGAGCTACTCAATGAGTAGAACCATACAACCTAACCAAGAAAGAAATGGATGGACGGGGTTGGGTTTAACCAAGAGTGGGTGAATTTGTTTGGAATTGTGGGAGTGGCTGAGTGTAATGGGGTGTGGCTTTTGTACATGATATGATCTTGTGCTTCAAACTGGTAAAGTTCTTCTTGATCAATGGTCTATCAATGTCAGTAGAAGACCCCAGTGCAAGTCTGTGGTTAGAAAACATCATACCTACCAGCCAGGGATGCTTCAATGTACCAGTGGGTCCAGGATAAAGAATTTGTAGGTCCCTGCTGCTCCACCCCCCAATAAAATTGTAGCAGTTTTACCCCTCAAGCAGAGGAATTTGAATGTAGAAAAGCAGTAACGATCCTGAGAACCTGAGAGCTACTCAATGAGTAGAACCATACAACCTAACCAAGAAAGAAATGGATGGACGGGGTTGGGTTTAACCAAGAGCGGGTGAATTTGTTTTGAATTGTGGGAGTGTCTGAGTGTAATGGGGTGTGGCTTTTGAGATGCATTGTAAATGATATTATCTTGTTCTTCAAACTGGTAAAGTTCTTCTTCATCAATGGTCTATCAATGTCAGTAGAAGACCCCAGTGCAATACTGTGGTTAGAGAACATCATACCTACCAACCACGGCTGCTTTAAGGTACCAGTGGGTCCAGGAGAAAGAATTTATTGGCCCCTTCCACCAAAAAAAAACATTTCTAGCAGTTTTACCCCTCAAGAAGAGGAATTTGAATGTAGAAGGTCCATAAAAGAAGAAACCCTCAGACCTTCTCAATGAGCAGAACCACACACCAAAGGCAGTAACCATAGAGACCCTGAGAGCTCCTCAATGAGCAGAACCATACAACCTAACCAAGAAAGAAATGGATGGACGGGGGTTGGGTTTAACAAAGAGTGGGTGAATTTGTTTTGAATTGTGGGAGGGGCTGAGTGTAATGGGGTGTGGCTTTTGTAAATGATATTATCTTGTTCTTCAGACTGGTAAAGTTCTTCTTGATCAATGGTCTATCAATGTCAGTAGAAGACCCCAGTGCAAGACTATGTTTAGAGAACATCATACCTACCAGCCAGGGATGCTTTAAGGTACCAGTAGGTCCAGGATAAAGAATTTGTAGGTCCCTGCTGCTCCACCCCCCAATAAAATTGTAGCAGTTTTACCCCTCAAGCAGAGGAATTTGAATGTAGAAAAGCAGTAACGATAGAGACCCTGAGAGCTCCTCAATGAGCAGAACCATACAACTTAACCAAGAAAGAAATGGATGGACGGGGTTTAACAAAGAGCGGGTGAATTTGTTTGGAATTGTGGGAGTGGCTGAGTGTAATGGGGTGTGGCTTTTGAGATGCATTGTAAATGATATTATCTTGTTCTTCAAACTGGTAAAGTTCTTCTTCATCAATGGTCTAACATTGTCAATAGAAGACCCCAGTGCAATACTGTGGTTAGAGAACATCATACCTACCAACCAGGGCTGCTTCAAGGTACCAGTGGGTCCAGGAGAATTTATTGGCCCCATCCACCAAAAAAAAAAACATTTCTAGCAGTTTTACCCCTCAAGAAGAGGAATTTGAATGTAGAAGGTCCATAAAAGAAGAAACCCACAGACCTTCTCAATGAGCAGAACCACACACCAAAGGCAGTAACCAATAGAGACCCTGAGAGCTCCTCAATGAGCAGAACCATACAACCTAACCAAGAAAGAAATGGATGGACGGGGGTAGGGTTTAACAAAGAGTGGGTGTGTCTGAGTGTAATGGGGTGTGGCTTTTGTAAATGATATTATCTTATTCTTCAAACTGGTAAAGTTCTTCTTGTGGTCTCTCAATGTCAGTAGAAGACCCCAGTGCAAGACTGTGGTTAGAGAACATCATACCTACCAGCCAAGGCTGCTTTAAGGTATCAGTGGGTCCAGGAGAAAGAATTTATAGGCCCCTGCAGCCCCCCCAAAATTTGTAGCAGTTTTACCCCTCAAGAGGTGGAACTTGAATGTAGAAAGTCTATAAAGGAAGCAACCCTGGGATCTTCTCAATGAGCAGAACCACACACCGAAGGCAGAAATGGTGGTGGGCACCCCTGTCCTGGCCAGTAATGCCCATGCCTACTCTCCAGTAATGCCACGTTGGGCCCTAATGGGAATAGGAGAGGTCTATCTGTTGCCAGGCAGAGCCAGTCCTATAAATGGGGGGGGTGAATACAGAGTAGCACATGGAAGAACAAGGAACTCACTGTACAGGGGTAGGTGGGCTTAATGAGCAGTATATTCACTGTATTCATTCAGAGCGCTCTAATTATATATAATATATGCATTCTCTAGCTAATTAGCGCTAGTCTCACCTTCCTCCTGTACAGCACTAACGCCTCGTATTCTGTCATCTGATTGGGTCACTTAAAATATTTCATTGAAAGCAAACTCAGTGATGGTCAGGTGACAGAAAAAAGGACCAACCAAAATTTAATTCTAAGCAACTCCCCAATATCCATTCATCCCTCATTCTCACTGGGTTTATAGTTATGTGTAACTGTCACTGTGTCTGTCCCTTTCCCTTCCCTGCACTGCTGGTTCTGACTCCTGATACAACTCCCCAATATCCATTCATTCCTCATTCTCACTGGGTTTATAGTTATGTGTAACTGTCACTGTGTCTGTCCCTTTCCCTTCCCTGCACTGCTGGTTCTGACTCCTGATACAACTCCCCAATATCCATTCATTCCTCATTCTCACTGGGTTTATAGTTATGTGTAACTGTCACTGTGTCTGTCCCTTTCCCTTCCCTGCACTGCTGGTTCTGACTCCTGATACAACTTCCCAATATCCATTCATTCCTCATTCTCACTGGGTTTATAGTTATGTGTAACTGTCACTGTGTCTGTCCCTTTCCCTTCCCTGCACTGCTGGTTCTGACTCCTGATACAACTTCCCAATATCCATTCATTCCTCATTCTCACTGGGTTTATAGTTATGTGTAACTGTCACTGTGTCTGTCCCTTTCCCTTCCCTGCACTGCTGGTTCTGACTCCTGATACAACTCCCCAATATCCATTCATCCCTCATTCTCACTGGGTTTATAGTTATGTGTAACTGTCACTGTGTCTGTCCCTTTCCCTTCCCTGCACTGCTGGTTCTGACTCCTGATACAACTCCCCAATATCCATTCATTCCTCATTCTCACTGGGTTTATAGTTATGTGTAACTGTCACTGTGTCTGTCCCTTTCCCTTCCCTGCACTGCTGGTTCTGACTCCTGATACAACTCCCCAATATCCATTCATTCCTCATTCTCACTGGGTTTATAGTTATGTGTAACTGTCACTGTGTCTGTCCCTTTCCCTTCCCTGCACTGCTGGTTCTGACTCCTGATACAACTCCCCAATATCCATTCATTCCTCATTCTCACTGGGTTTATAGTTATGTGTAACTGTCACTGTGTCTGTCCCTTTCCCTTCCCTGCACTGCTGGTTCTGACTCCTGATACAACTCCCCAATATCCATTCATTCCTCATTCTCACTGGGTTTATAGTTATGTGTAACTGTCACTGTGTCTGTCCCTTTCCCTTCTCTGCACTGCTGGTTCTGACTCCTGATACAATTCCCCAATATCCATTCATTCCTCATTCTCACTGGGTTTATAGTTATGTGTAACTGTCACTGTGTCTGTCCCTTTCCCTTCCCTGCACTGCTGGTTCTGACTCCTGATACAACTCCCCAATATCCATTCATTCCTCATTCTCACTGGGTTTATAGTTATGTGTAACTGTCACTGTGTCTGTCCCTTTCCCTTCTCTGCACTGCTGGTTCTGACTCCTGAGACAATGCTGATTTAGAGCAGAGTATAGAGCAGATACTCTAGATGACGGCTGGTTGGATATTTTTACCACTGATAAGCTCGGTTGCAATAATGTGCAATTAAATCCCGTTCCGTGAGTCCAAACCTCGGGTTGATCAGTGAACTGATTTCTGGGTCACGGCTGATCTGCTAATCAGATGTGGAGAGAAAAAGGGCTAATTAAAAATGGAATTTGTTCCGGGTTCCACTGCGAGATCATTAGATTTTCTGCTGGTTAAGGTGTGACCAATTCCCCGACTTGTCCTTTATCTGTCACACGCTATGGAAATTATTTGTGCTAACCCGATCCTTCATGGGAATTACACTGCGCGGCCGAGCCCTCATTCTGGTGGGGCAACTTGTCCACCACTGTGCTCTCATAGTATCAATATGGCACCTCCCTCCCATATGTATAAATACAAATATACAGAGAAGGAATGTTCTGGGCACACAATAAGCTGTACCCCCATACTGTACTGTCTAAGGGAAACACTATGGCACCTCCCTCCCATATGTATAAATACAAATATACAGAGAAGGAATGTTCTGGGCACACAATAAGCTGTACCCCCATACTGTACTGTCTAAGGGAAACACTATGGCACCCCCTCCCATATGTATAAATACAAATATACAGAGAAGGAATGTTCTGGGCACACAATAAGCTGTACCCCCATACTGTACTGTCTAAGGGAAACACTATGGCACCCCCTCCCATATGTATAAATACAAATATACAGAGAAGGAATGTTCTGGGCACACAATAAGCTGTACCCCCATACTGTACTGTCTAAGGGAAACACTATGGCACCTCCCTCCCATATGTATAAACACAAAAATACAGGGAAGGAATGTTCTGGGCACACAATAAGCTGTACCCCCATACTGTTCTGTCTAAAGGAAACACTATGGCACCTCCCTCCCATATGTATAAATACAAATATACAGAGAAGGAATGTTCTGGGCACACAATAAGCTGTACTCCCATACTGTACTGTCTAAGGGAAACACTATGACACCCCCTACCCATATGTATAAATACAAATATACAGAGAAGGAATGTTCTGGGCACACAATAAGCTGTACCCCCATACTGTACTGTCTAAGGGAAACACTATGGCACCCCCTCCCATATGTATAAATACAAATATACAGAGAAGGAATGTTCTGGGCACACAATAAGCTGTACCCCCATACTGTACTGTCTAAGGGAAACACTATGGCACCTCCCTCCCATATGTATAAACACAAAAATACAGGGAAGGAATGTTCTGGGCACACAATAAGCTGTACCCCCATACTGTTCTGTCTAAAGGAAACACTATGGCACCTCCCTCCCATATGTATAAATACAAATATACAGAGAAGGAATGTTCTGGGCACACAATAAGCTGTACTCCCATACTGTACTGTCTAAGGGAAACACTATGACACCCCCTACCCATATGTATAAATACAAATATACAGAGAAGGAATGTTCTGGGCACACAATAAGCTGTACCCCCATACTGTACTGTCTACGGGAAACACTATGGCACCTCCCTCCCATATGTATAAATACAAATATACAGAGAAGGAATGTTCTGGGCACACAATAAGCTGTACCCCCATACTGTACTGTCTAAGGGAAACACTATGACACCCCCTACCCATATGTATAAATACAAATAAATAGAGAAGGAATGTTCTGGGCACACAATAAGCTGCACCCCCGTACTGTATTGTCTAAGGGAAACACTATGGCACCTCCCTCCCATATGTATAAATACAGATATACAGAGAAGGAATGTTCTGGGCACCCAACAGGCTTCTTCTTTACTGTTTATTTAAGGGTAGATAAGTAGAACATAAAGCCAACCCTTTGAATACAGTACATTCCTGTTTTCAAGGCAATACACAACCCAACAGATCACATTATTTCCTATTAAAATCATTTCTTTATTGGAAGTTCTTTTGCAGTGCTGCCCGGGGACCAATAAATCCCCCCCCTCGGGTTATATCCTGAGCCCCAGCTGCTGCCACGCAGAGAAGGATTCGGAATGTGCCCAGAGCAAAATATAAGGATATATATATATATATTTTTGGCAGATAGCCCCGTGGCCCAGGAAATCAGCAGAACTGGGAGCTCTGAATTTGCTTCGGCCCTTTCGTTAGTTTTATTTCCCCGGCCCGGTGTGAATGCCAGGCTGACCTTTACCGGCTCACTAATGAGTTTTCCATTGCACCCTATTTATCATTTCCCAGCAAGCGCCGACTCCCCGCACTTTGCACAAGTCCATTAGCCGTACGAGTGTGTGCAGTTCCCTGGTACCGAGCCAGTCCAATCCCATCCCCTAAGAGTCCATTAGGCAAAGTCTATCTGTGTTGGCTAAGAGAGCCTTTCTATGGACCCGGCCCAGAGCATTCCAGAGTTGGAATGTCCCATACAAGTGTTACCTGTGCAGAACCAACAGTACACGTAGCTCCTGGGGCTATTAATAGGCATTTTCCTCTACTCACTAGTCTCTGGGCCATGTTAGAAATTCATAGACAGAATTGGAACATCCATAAGGGTCAACGTGGCCCACTAGGACCTCTGAGTTACTCTGGTGGGTCCCTTCACTTGGGTAGAAAAAGGACCCTCCACAAGGGTCAACGTGGCCCACCAGGACCTCGGAGTTACTATGGTGTGTCCCTTCACTTGGGCAGAAAAAGGACCCTTCACAAGGGTCAACATGGCCCACCAGGACCTCGGAGTTACTCTGGTGGGTCCCTTCACTTGGGCAGAAAAAGGACCCTCCTAAGGGTCAACATGGCCCACCAGGACCTCGGAGTTACTCTGGTGGGTCCCTTCACTTGGGCAGAAAAAGGACCCTCCTAAGGGTCAACATGGCCCACATGACCTCTGAGTTACTCTGGTGGTTCCCTTCACTTGTGCAGAAAAAGGACCCTCCTAAGGGTCAACGTGGCCCACCAGGACCTCGGAGTTACTCTGGTGGGTCCCTTCACTTGGTCAACATGGCCCACCAGGACCTCGGAGTTACTCTGGTGGGTCCCTTCACTTGGGCAGAAAAAGGACCCTCCTATGGGTCAACATGGCCAAGCAGGACCTCGGAGTTACTCTGGTGGGTCCCTTCACTTGGGTAGAAAAAGGACCCTCCACAAGGGTCAACGTGGCCCACCAGGACCTCGGAGTTACTATGGTGTGTCCCTTCACTTGGGCAGAAAAAGGACCCTTCACAAGGGTCAACATGGCCCACCTGGACCTCAGAGTTACTCTGGTGGGTCCCTTCACTTGGGCAGAAAAAGTACCCTCCTAAGGGTCAACATGGCCCACCAGGACCTCGGAGTTACTCTGGTGGGTCCCTTCACTTGGGCAGAAAAAGGACCCTCAACAAGGGTCAACGTGGCCCACCAGGACCTAGGAGTTACTCTGGTGGGTCCCTTCACTTGGGCAGAAAAAGGACCCTCAACAAGGGTCAACATGGCCCACCAGGACCTTGGAGTTACTCTGGTGGGTCCCTTCACTTGGGCAGAAAAAGGACCCTCCACAAGGGTCAACATGGCCCACCAGGACCTCGGAGTTACTCTGGTGGGTCCCTTCACTTGGGCAGAAAAAGGACCCTCAACAAGGGTCAACGTGGCCCACCAGGACCTAGGAGTTACTCTGGTGGGTCCCTTCACTTGGGCAGAAAAAGGACCCTCAACAAGGGTCAACATGGCCCACCAGGACCTTGGAGTTACTCTGGTGGGTCCCTTCACTTGGGCAGAAAAAGGACCCTCCACAAGGGTCAACATGGCCCACCAGGACCTCGGAGTTACTCTGGTGGGTCCCTTCACTTGGGCAGAAAAAGGACCCTCCTAAGGGTCAACATGGCCCACCAGGACCTCGGAGTTACTCTGGTGGGTCCCTTCACTTGGGCAGAATTTATCAATATTTTTAAATGGGACCAACATTAAATTTGACCACACATCTGTCAACCCGATTTAGGTACACACACTGGGACAATTTGTGCTGATCCAATGACCTTGTCATACAGTGGGGCCTATGAAAACCCATCGGACTAGGGACTTGGTCCTCTGTTGATTGGATTTTGAAGCCTTCATGATTTACGGGCAGATATTGGTCAGTCAGTGGGCTCCTTACAATGGCCAGTTAGATGCCAGTTCAGTCTGGAGGGACTGGGGCTCATTTATCAACATTGCCCATGGGTAGTAACCCATAGCAACCAACCAGTGACTGACTTTTTTTTAGCCAGCTGCAGGTAGAACAATAAATGCAACAGTTTGCTTGGTTACTGCCCATGGGCAAATTTGCCCAGTGTTGGTAAATGACCTCCACTGAGTCACAAGCTCCTATTGGCCAGTGTATGTTCATCCTAAATTGGGGTTCTACCGTGGGACCCAAGCGGGTCAGACTCTGAGGCTGCAGGAGGGAACAGGAGGGGAACAGAGGGAACAGCAATTTCATGTGAGGAGGGTCCAAAGATAACATTTTGCTGGGGGGCTTAGGCCCCCAAAGTTACGCCATTAGACCCAAGATATGGAGTGTTGCACCACTTGGATGCAGTCTTACTTCAGGCAGGGCCACAGAACACTCATGGGGACGCAATTTTGGGTGCAACCCTTAGGTTTGAGTCACTTGAGCTTCCGTTACTTGCTGCAGTTATACTTGCTTCCATTAGGGGGAGCCCAGAGCAGCATTGATTATCCATTGAGTGTGTTATAGGCACAATGGGGCTTTGTGGGGTCCTGACTGTGGCCATAGCAAGATTTTTAAAGGGCAACCCTGCCATAACTTTGTGTGATAAAGGAAAATACATTTTCAGGGGACCCTATATATATAATATGGGATCTGTTCCAGTTTCCCAGGATTCCGAGGCCGGTCGCATTGCGACACGTAAGGCTGAGAGACTCGGTGCCGTTATTTATCCCTCTGAATTCCAGCAGCGACTGCGGCGGCTGAGAGAAATGAGATGCGAGGGCCGGCCAATGTGTATCTACATCGTTTCCATGGCAACTCGGCCTTTTTTTTTTTGTACTTTTTTTTTTTTTTCCAGAATCATAAATCTAAGTGGAACCAACTTGCTCCAGTTGTTTTGGTCCCTTTCTTCTCCGTAGAATAATGACTTCTCTGGGGCTGGGGTGGGCAATATGGCACTTATATATATATATATACAGATAGAGGGGTAAATGGTACAGCCCTTTGCCTGGTAGCTGCCACTTTAACCCCCCCTGCTGTACATTCAAGGATTTTCCCACCACCTCCCATGTAGGATTAGCTACACACATGGCAGAATATTAAAGGGGAAGTATGGCCTATATTCACTTACTTGACTGACTTTTGGGTTGTGCATATGAACTACAACAAGCAGTATGATGGCTTCTATCTTTTATCTGCAGCCCACCCAGTCCCCCCACACCCCCCACACCAAGCTCCAGTACCTTGACCTTGGGCCTAGCCAGTAAAATACCAGCCATGTAAACCTGTCACTTTGCCCCGGATCACTTTATTTCTGCCCATATGGCCCTGATTTACCCATTTACAACATTGCCCCACCCCTTTTGCATCGACACTCCTCCCTCTCCTCTGCTTCTTTGCATAATGACCCGCCCCCTCACAATCCTTACCCCTCCCCTCTCAGTGCAGCCGGAATTTAATTACAGGCAGCATCCCTACAACTTGTGTGATAAGAACTGTATTCTATATAAGCACCCAGAGGCCCATAAGTACCCAGAGGCCCATAAGTACCCAGAGGCCCATAAGCACTCAGAGGCCCATAAGCACCCAGAGGCTCCTAAGCACCCAAGGGCCCATAAGCACTCAGAGGCCCATAAGCACTCAGAGGCCCATAAGCACTCAGAGGCCCATAAGCACCCAGGGGTCCATAAGCACTCAGAGGCCCATAAGCACTCAGAGGCCCATAAGCACTCAGAGGCCCATAAGCACCCAAGGGCCCATAAGCACTCAGAGGCCCATAAGCACTCAGAGGCCCATAAGCACTCAGAGGCCCATAAGCACCCAAGGGCCCATAAGCACTCAGAGGCCCATAAGCACTCAGAGGCCCATAAGCACTCAGAGGCCCATAAGCACTCAGAGGCCCATAAGCACTCAGAGGCCCATAAGCACTCAGAGGCCCATAAGCACCCAGAGGCCCCTAAGCACCCAGAGGCTCCTAAGCACCCAGGGGTCCATAAGCACTCGGAGGCCCATAAGCACCCGGAGGCCCATAAGCACCCAGAGGCCCATAATTACCCAGAGGCCCATAAGTACCCAGAGGCTCCTAAGCACCCAGGGGTCCATAAGAACTCAGAGGCCCATAAGCACCCAGAGGCCCATAAGCACCCAGAGGCCCATAAGCACCCAGGGACCCATAAGCACTCAGAGGCCCATAAGCACCCAGAGGCTCCTAAGCACCCAGGGGCCCATAAGCACTCAGAGGTCCATAAGCACTCAGAGGCCCATAAGCACTCAGAGGCCCATAAGCACCCAGGGGTCCATAAGCACTCAGAGGCCCATAAGTACCCAGAGGCTCCTAAGCACCCAGGGGCCCATAAGCACTCAGAGGCCCATAAGCACCCAGGGGTCCATAAGAACTCAGAGGCCCATAAGCACCCAGGGACCCATAAGCACTCAGGGGCCCATAAGCACTCAGGGACCCATAAGCACCCAGAGGCCCATAAGCACCCAGAGGCCCATAAGCACCCAGGGACCCAAAAGCCCCCAGAGGCCCATAAGCCCCCAGGGGCCCATAAGCCCCCAGCGGCCCATAAGCCCCCAGCGCCCCATAAGCCCCCAGAGGCCATAAGCCCCCAGCGGCCCATAAGCCCCCAGCGCCCCATAAGCCCCCAGAGGCCATAAGCCCCCAGGGGCCCATAAGCACCCAGGAGCCCATAAGCCCCCAGAGGCCCATAAGCACCCAGAGGCCCGTGCCTACTACGGCAGGTTTAGGGGGGCAGCTCGGAGGTGGGTACAGCCTGGCACGTTTACCCCATGGAATAAATGTCTCCATGTTAAATCAACAGCAGCAAATGATCATTTTAATCCCCCCCCCCCCCCAATTGCTCTTCCCTTTTGTCCTTTGTGAGGTTGAACCAGTTTGCGCCATGAAAATGAGGGGCCGGTGGTGTCGGCAGATAGAGATACATCAATGCCACTCGGGCAGGTGTGAGACAAATTGTTCCGCTTCCCAACCGCTGCCCTTTAACCCACTGACAAATGAAATATTTAATGGGTTGTTAACGCCCAATAATGTCTGGGCTGCAATGTGTTAACCTATACGGACCAAAGCGCAAGCGGCGGATCTGTAAAACTGCTGTAAGGATATTAGATGTCACTGGGGGTGACATACAGGGAACTCTGAGTATCACTCATGTATTATAAGGGATACTGTACCCCCTACTGTAAATGATAAGGATATTAGCAGTCACTGAGGGGTTCTGTGCCCATATAAAGGCACAAGGCTGCAGGCTGAGTTATACAGGGAACTCTGAGTATCACTCATGTATTATAAGGGATAATGTACCCCCTACTGTAAATGATAAGGATATTAGCAGTCACTGAGGGGTTCTGAGGGGCACCATTTATAAGGATATATTTTACACTTGGATATTGCCAGACCCTAAAGTGCAGTAAATTGCAAAATTAAAAGGTTTCTGCTTCCTGGCTATAATATTCTTCTACATAATGGAGAAATGTGTGTTATAATTATGTCCTGTCAACAAACTGCCTATAGACTGAGTGGGGGCGGGGGGGGGGATTGATGTGCATCATATTTATATTTTGGTCCCTTATGGCTCAGTGCTACCCCCCATGCTAATTGCCCCTGCCATGGGTTCACTGGTAACATTCAGGGAAGTGATTGATGGGAATAATATGGATATATCATTTGTGCCTCTATGGAGCGATGTCGTCTATAAAATACATTAACTCTGTTGATGAATCTTTAGCAAATGGGAATAAAAATCAGTGCAAATATTTATTATTGGCTCTTACCTGTCTCAAGCAATAAATATAATTTACATTGGGACTCGTTATCCGGAATCCCATTATCCAGAGAGCTCCAAATTATGGAAAGGCTAAATATTGTCCCTTTTCTCTGTAATAATAAAACAGTACCTGTACTTGATCCCAACTAAGATATAATTACCCCTTATTGGGGGCAGAACAGCCCTATTGGGTTTATTTAATGGTTAAATGATTCCCTTTTCTCTGTAATAATAAAACAGTACCTGTACTTGATCCCAACTAAGATATAATTACCCCTTATTGGGGCAGAACAGCCCTATTGGGTTTATTTAATGGTTAAATGATTCCCTTTTCTCTGTAATAATAAAACAGTACCTGTACTTGATCCCAACTAAGATATAATTACCCCTTATTGGGGGCAGAACAGCCCTATTGGGTTTATTTAATGGTTAAATGATTCCCTTTTCTCTGTAATAATAAAACAGTACCTGTACTTGATCCCAACTAAGATATAATTACCCCTTATTGGGGACTCCCTGCCCCTCCCCTCTGCAAGCTGCCATTAGATATTTCTAGTCCCACCCACTGCTTAAGTTACAGACTCCCTGCCCCTCCCCTTCAAGCTTCCATCAGAGCGTTCTAGTCCCACCCACTGCTTAAGTTACAGACTCCCTGCCCCTCCCCTTCAAGCTTCCATCAGAGCGTTCTAGTCCCACCCACTGCTTAAGTTACAGACTCCCTGCCCCTCCCCTTCAAGCTTCCATCAGAGCGTTCTAGTCCCACCCACTGCTTAAGTTACAGACTCCCTGCCCCTCCCCTTCAAGCTTCCATCAGAGCGTTCTAGTCCCACCCACTGCTTAAGTTACAGACTCCCTGCCCCTCCCCTTCAAGCTTCCATCAGAGCGTTCTAGTCCCACCCACTGCTTAAGTTACAGACTCCCTGCCCCTCCCCTTCAAGCTTCCATCAGAGCGTTCTAGTCCCACCCACTGCTTAAGTTACAGACTCCCTGCCCCTCCCCTTCAAGCTTCCATCAGAGCGTTCTAGTCCCACCCACTGCTTAAGTTACAGACTCCCTGCCCCTCCCCTTCAAGCTTCCATCAGAGCGTTCTAGTCCCACCCACTGCTTAAGTTACAGACTCCCTGCCCCTCCCCTTCAAGCTTCCATCAGAGCGTTCTAGTCCCACCCACTGCTTAAGTTACAGACTCCCTGCCCCTCCCCTTCAAGCTTCCATCAGAGCGTTCTAGTCCCACCCACTGCTTAAGTTACAGACTCCCTGCCCCTCCCTTCAAGCTTCCATCAGAGCGTTCTAGTCCCACCCACTGCTTAAGTTACAGACTCCCTGCCCCTCCCCTTCAAGCTTCCATCAGAGCGTTCTAGTCCCACCCACTGCTTAAGTTACAGACTCCCTGCCCCTCCCCTTCAAGCTTCCATCAGAGCGTTCTAGTCCCACCCACTGCTTAAGTTACAGACTCCCTGCCCCTCCCCTTCAAGCTTCCATCAGAGCGTTCTAGTCCCACCCACTGCTTAAGTTACAGACTCCCTGCCCCTCCCCTTCAAGCTTCCATCAGAGCGTTCTAGTCCCACCCACTGCTTAAGTTACAGACTCCCTGCCCCTCCCCTTCAAGCTTCCATCAGAGCGTTCTAGTCCCACCCACTGCTTAAGTTACAGACTCCCTGCCCCTCCCCTTCAAGCTTCCATCAGAGCGTTCTAGTCCCACCCACTGCTTAAGTTACAGACTCCCTGCCCCTCCCCTTCAAGCTTCCATCAGAGCGTTCTAGTCCACCCACTGCTTAAGTTACAGACTCCCTGCCCCTCCCCTTCAAGCTTCCATCAGAGCGTTCTAGTCCCACCCACTGCTTAAGTTACAGACTCCCTGCCCCTCCCCTTCAAGCTTCCATCAGAGCGTTCTAGTCCCACCCCACTGCTTAAGTTACAGACTCCCTGCCCCCTCCCCTTCAAGCTTCCATCAGAGCGTTCTAGTCCCACCCACTGCTTAAGTTACAGACTCCCTGCCCCTCCCCTTCAAGCTTCCATCAGAGCGTTCTAGTCCCACCCACTGCTCAAGTTACAGACTCCCTGCCCCTCCCCTTCAAGCTTCCATCAGAGCGTTCTAGTCCCACCCACTGCTTAAGTTACAGACTCCCTGCCCCTCCCCTTCAAGCTTCCATCAGAGCGTTCTAGTCCCACCCACTGCTTAAGTTACAGACTCCCTGCCCCTCCCTTCAAGCTTCCATCAGAGCGTTCTAGTCCCACCCACTGCTTAAGTTACAGACTCCCTGCCCCTCCCCTTCAAGCTTCCATCAGAGCGTTCTAGTCCCACCCACTGCTTAAGTTACAGACTCCCTGCCCCTCCCCTTCAAGCTTCCATCAGAGCGTTCTAGTCCCACCCACTGCTTAAGTTACAGACTCCCTGCCCCTCCCCTTCAAGCTTCCATCAGAGCGTTCTAGTCCCACCCACTGCTTAAGTTACAGACTCCCTGCCCCTCCCCTTCAAGCTTCCATCAGAGCGTTCTAGTCCCACCCACTGCTTGTTTATTCACAGCCCCGCCCCTGCAGAACCCAGTGCTAATGCTTTGCCTTCTCTATCCCACAACTGCCTTTGCACAAATCCATCCTTTTGCTTTATTACACCCCCCCCCCCCCGGGAAGGGGTCTCATTTAACATCCTTTGTGCGAGACTCTAAATCCTGTTTCAATAACGTGATTGTTCTTTGGTGATTTTCCCACTGTAGCAATAAAAGTGGCGGAATGGTGGCAATTTGTATTTATTTCAGCCTGAATACCCTCTCTTTAATTGAAATGTAATTGTTTGAGGAGCACTTTAGGGCGGAAAGGAAAATGACTATCATTTGGGTCTGCGGCAGTTTGAATTAGGGCCTCCCTCCCGCCCAGACTGATGTTTGCCTGGAACGGGAATATTAGCGCCAACGCCACCCAGACACAGTGCCATTATCATTAAACTGTCAGCTGAGACAAAATGGAGATAACAAGTTTATCGTTGCGCCGAGAACATTGCAGTCAGATCCCTTATAGTGAGTTATAGTGAGTTTGGATGAAGTGTGTGTTTCATTCTATGGG
Organism: Xenopus tropicalis; assembly: GCF_000004195.4. NCBI lineage: Eukaryota > Metazoa > Chordata > Amphibia > Anura > Pipidae > Xenopus > Xenopus tropicalis. The sequence goes on from NC_030684.2 coordinate 9,099,987, forward strand.
GGGGCTTTATGGGGTCCCGTAATGGAGATGCTGGAAGCCTTCAAGCCAATTCAAATTTAGGAAATCCAGTGGGGACTACAGAATGGGAATACGGGACTTAAACCTGTTCTTAGTGAATGGGCCCCTTGCTGCTTGTAGATCCTGAGACCCAGGGTGCAAGGGTAGGAGCTAGGGTTGCCCCCAGTATCTCTTCAACCCTGTCCCGTCCTAAACCCCCACTTCCAGACTCTTCTCCCCAAGTCACAAAACTTCTGTCTGGTCAACTCCAATATCCACCCGCTTTACATTGTGACTTTGGACTGGGCCGGTGGGACACCATGATAAAACCCGGTGAGCCATGCCAACCCAAACACAACCCTTGGTGCCCCCCAATTGCAGCAAAGCATAAGGGCGAAGACACATGGGGCAATTAGTCTCCACAACTTTCTTAAGAAAAGTTGCGGTGACTAATCTTGTGGGTGGGGGGGGGATACTGATTGGTTGTGGGGGATTCTGAGGTCTAACCCTGGGCTTTGCCTACTTTATACCATGATTCTGCCCCTTTACTGTGTTTTTGCCCTTTGCACACTGCACGTAGTAAATGACCCATGGGCCGTGTAGAGTTCCCCCCATATTAAAAATTGGTGCCCCCACCTTGATCACAGAGGGGGGTGCAGTACACGGTGTGGGATGGAGGAGGGAGCAAGAGGTCATGACTGGGGGGCCCCAGGTGGCAGTCCCAGTGGGCCCCTGACACCCCAGTCTGACAATGGGTCCATCTGTCTAGTCCAGTGTAGTGCCCAACTTGACACCTCGCGTTCCCCTTCCTCAGCGTCCCTGACCCCTGAATTATACAGGTATGGGATCCCTTATCCGGAAGCACGTTATCCAGAAAGCTTCGAATTACGGAAAGCCTGTCTCCCATAGACTCCATTATAATCAAATAATTCAGATTTTTAAAACTGATTTCCCTTTTCTCTGTAATAATAAAACAGTACCTGTACTTGATCCCAACTAAGATATAATTACCCCTTATTGGGGCAGAACAGCCCTATTGGGTTTATTTCATGGTTAAATGATTCCCTTTTCTCTGTAATAATAAAACAGTACCTGTACTTGATCCCAACTAAGATATAATTACCTCTTATTGGGGGCAGAACAGCCCTATTGGGTTTATTTAATGGTTAAATGATTCCCTTTTCTCTGTAATAATAAAACAGTACCTGTACTTGATCCCAACTAAGATATAATTACCCCTTATTGGGGCAGAACAGCCCTATTGGGTTCAATTAATGTTTTATTGATTTTTTAGTAGATTTAAGGTAAGGAGATCCAAAATACAGGAAGACCCCTTATCCGGAATACCCTTGGTATTGAGCATTCTGGATAATGGGTCCTATACCTGTACAATATTTCCATTGTTAAATACATTTTTGTCCAATTACAGTAAAAAAAAAACCTTTTCAGCGCCGTGTATGTGACCCCTTCAAATATTCAGGGCAATAAGGTGATTTATTTATTCACCCACACTATATGAAAGGATGAATTTTCTCCGTTTTGCGAAGGATAAAATAATGGCAGTTTCGCACAGAGCCAAACTCAGTTGGTCGCCTTCCTAATTGACCCATTAACATTGCATTTAGAGTTGCGGGAAACTTTAATCAATTCACGTAGCCTCGGGCTCATAAGAAGGGCGCACATTAGCGCAACCTGCCCCTCTGATGAACTGGACAATTAAGGACCAATTATACCAAGGATTTTTTTTTTTTTTTAAATCATGCGTTCATTTAGGTTCTTTTAATTTAACATTGTCTTCAATTAATATAACGGCCTGAATCAAGGCAGAGTATTGTATGTATTCCTTATATACAGGTATGGGATCTGTTATCAGGGAACCTATTACAGGAATAGACTCTGTAATAATAAAACAGTACCTGTACTTGATCCCAACTAAGATATAATTACCCCTTATTGGGGCAGAACAGCCCTATTGGGTTTATTTCATGGTTAAATGATTCCCTTTTCTCTGTAATAATAAAACAGTACCTGTACTTGATCCCAACTAAGATATAATTACCCCTTATTGGGGCAGAACAGCCCTATTGGGTTTATTTAATGGTTAAATGATTCCCTTTTCTCTGTAATAATAAAACAGTACCTGTACTTGATCCCAACTAAGATATAATTACCCCTTATTGGGGGCAGAACAGCCCTATTGGGTTTATTTAATGGTTAAATGATTCCCTTTTCTCTGTAATAATAAAACAGTATCTGTACTTGATCCCAACTAAGATATAATTACCCCTTATTGGGGCAGAACAGCCATATTGGGTTTATTTAATGGTTAAATGATTCCCTTTTCTCTGTAATAATAAAACAGTACCTGTACTTGATCCCAACTAAGATATAATTACCCCTTATTGGGGGCAGAACAGCCCTATTGGGTTTATTTAATGGTTAAATGATTCCCTTTTCTCTGTAATAATAAAACAGTACCTGTACTTGATCCCAACTAAGATATAATTACCCCTTATTGGGGGCAGAACAGCCCTATTGGGTTTATTTCATGGTTAAATGATTCCCTTTTCTCTGTAATAATAAAACAGTACCTGTACTTGATCCCAACTAAGATATAATTACCCCTTATTGGGGGCAGAACAGCCCTATTGGGTTTATTTCATGGTTAAATGATTCCCTTTTCTCTGTAATAATAAAACAGTACCTGTACTTGATCCCAACTAAGATATAATTACCCCTTATTGGGGGCAGAACAGCCCTATTGGGTTTATTTCATGGTTAAATGATTCCCTTTTCTCTGTAATAATAAAACAGTACCTGTACTTGATCCCAACTAAGATATAATTACCCCTTATTGGGGGCAGAACAGCCCTATTGGGTTTATTTCATGGTTAAATGATTCCCTTTTCTCTGTAATAATAAAACAGTACCTGTACTTGATCCCAACTAAGATATAATTACCCCCAGTAGGTATCAGAATAGCACTCAATAGTAAGAAATCCAAGTCCGGCTTGGGACTCCTCCAGTTACATGGGGAGTAGGAGAAACAATAGGTTAGCTGAAAGCAGTTCTAATGTGTAGCGCTGGCTGAAAGCTCAGACTCAGGCACAAGGCACTGAGATGGCGCCTACACACCAATATTACAGCTACAAATACATTTGTTGGCTCAAGAATAAAATGTTAAATAGTAGAGGGAATTATTTGCTGTGTAACAGTGTAATATAGTAATAAAAACTATACCATAGAGTGCTAGGGTTAGTGTGCCCTTGACTATTATTTTTCGGTAACACCGGCACTATGGGATTAAGGGCAGGACTGTACCAGCGCTGGCATCTCTGCTAGAGACCTTGGGTTACGCACGGAATGCTGAATTCTTGCATTATATATAAAGGCTGCTGATTAGACCCAAAAGAGCCAACGCTCGGTTACACATTGAGAAAAGGAAAGGTCTCTGAGATTTTCACTTGTTTGCTAATTAGGAGATGTACTCGTTGCTTTGCCTAAAGTCTGAGATTTACAGCGACAGACCAAGAACATTAACTACATCAGCGAGATGCCGAGGTCCGTGCTAATTAGACCGTCGGAGCTTGTCTCTCACTGATGTAAGAAGGCATGTTTTTGAATACTAGACAGCGCATTAGACAGGGGAGTTGGGAAGATTCATTTCGTATACAGAGATATGTAGTCAATGTAATAATAACAATAATTACTTTTATGGCGCTTTGTCTCTCGGTGAAGGACGAGGCGCTCGCCAATTAGAGGAGAAAGAAGCGTAGGTCTGGCCAAGAGCCCAAGAAGCCAAACACCATGCATCATTATAGGTCAAACAGCGCAACAAAGTCAAGAACGATGGCCTACTGGTTGAGCCAGACAGCAATGAAATGTCCTCTCTAGATAAGGCAGGCCGTGTCCTTGATGGCAAGCAATGAGATCTGAATATCTCAGAACATCCAGGTTCTTCTAGAAGAATGAACTAGAAATATATAGATATTTTATGTGGTCAATATGAATTAAGGTGCACAAAAGTGTATGTTATTGATTTTGACTTTGGGAAGAACTCATGTGATGAAGTCTATCTTGCTTTTATAGGATTCTACTTAATAATTAGACAAAACATAATTGGTCTCTGGTGGGTTCTTGATTACTTTAGGATAGTTAGAAAGAGGCAAAGCCTCTTGAGAAAAGCCTCTATTGGTCAAACTGTACAGACAAGGTAAAGACTTGCAATGATTGATGGACCATTGGTTGGGCCTTGTGTCCTCACTGGATAAGATATAAATATCTCAGGCTCTCCAGCACCATCCAGAAGATGTCTACCATACTGTTATATGTAAATCATAATTCAGATCATAGTGTTATTCCCAGGGCTCTTATAGGATTCTACTTCATAATTAGACAAAACATAATTGGTCTCCGGTGGGTTCTTGATTACTTTCGGATATTTAGAAAGAGGCAAAGCCTCTTGAGAAAAGCCTCTATTGGTCAAATTGTACAGACAAGGTAAAGACTTGCAATGCAAGATGGATCATTGGTTGGGCCTTGTGTCCTTTATGCATTAGACCAGTTATGTCCTTCATGGCAAGAAACTGGATCTCAATATCTCAGGCTCTCCAGCACCATCCAGAAGAAGTCTACCATACTGTTATATCTAAATTAGAATCCAAATCATAGCATTATTGATGGAACCAGATTCCTCTAGGCCCAAGGCCCTTATAGGACTCTTCTTCACAATTGGACAACACATAATCGGTCTCTGGTGGGTTCTTGATTACTTTTGGATATTTAGAAAGAGGTGAAGCCTCTTGAGAAAAGCCTCTATTGGTCAAACTATGCAGACAAGGTAAAGACTTGCGATGAAAGATGAACCATTGGTTGAGCCAGGCATCAAATGAAAATTCTAACTGGGCCATGTGTCCTCTCTTGATGGCAAGCAGATGGCAAACTAGATTTCTCTAGGCCCAGGGCTCTTATAAGACTCTACTTCACAATTAGACAACACATAATTGGTCTCTGGTGGGTTCTTGATTACTTTTGGACATCTAGAAAGAGACAAAACCTCTTGAGAAAAGCCTCTATTGGTCAAACTATGCGGGTACAAGGTAAAGACTTGCGATGCAAGATGGACCATTGGTTGAGCCTTGTGTCCTCTGGATAAGACAAGTTATGTCCTTGATGGCAAGCAACTGGATCTCAATATCTCAGGCCCTCCAGCATCTTTCAGAAGAAGTCTACCATACTGTTATATGTAAATCATAATCCAAATCTTAGCGTTATTGATGGAACTAGATTCTTCTAGGCCCAAGGCTCTTATAGGACTCTACTTCATAATTAGACAACACATAATTGGTCTCTGGTGGGTTCTTGGTTACTTTTGAATATTTAGAAAGAGGCAAAACCTCTTGAGAAAAGCCTCTATTGGTCAAACTGTGCAGACAAGGTAAAGACTTGCGATGCAAGATGGACCATTGGTTGGGCCTTGTGTCCTTTATGCATTAGACAAGTTATGTCCTTGATGGCAAGAAACTGGATCTCAAGATCTCAGGCCCTCCAGTCCTTCCAGAAGAAGTCTACCATACTGTTATTCCTCCAGGCCCAGGGCTTTTATAGGACTTCACAATTAGACAACACATAATTGGTCTCTGGTGGGTTCTTGATTACTTTTGGATATTTAGAAAGAGGCAAAGCCGCTATTGGTCAAATTATGCAGATTTGCGATGAAAGATGAACCATTGGTTGAGCCAGGCAACAAATTAAAGTCTAACTGGGCCTTGTGTCCTCTCTTGGTGGCAAGCAACTGGATCTCAATATCTCAGGCCCTACTGAACCTTCCAGAAGAAGTCTTACCATACTGTTATACATAAATCATAAAACCTACAGGCTTCTATGTCATCAAAAAACCCAATCATTTCCCTTCAACTCTATGAGAAGGAACACATGAAGAATAATAATATGCCTAGGGCTGAAGAGATTTAGGGAATGGGGTAAAAAGGGTATCTTCTAGAGAGTTTATTTTGTTTAGCTTGCCCATATCCATGTTTATTTCTAATTAATGCCCTACCCTTAATCACTGTTCATTACTCCCACAACATGAACCCCTTTCATGACTAGCCAAACCGTAATTGGCCTCCCCATTACTTTTGAACACCTAAAAAGAAGCAAAACCTCTTGAGAAAGCTTTTATTGACCTTCTTCTTTCCCCCCTTCACAGTCTCTGAAGAAGGCAGATAAAAGTGCGGTTATCTCCGGAGTAGGAACACTTTTCCATTTACTCGTGACAGCCCGCGCTCTGGAGATCCCGGCTGTGCATTTGATATCATTTCCCTTTCATCCTGCCTTTGACTGTCAGTTTGTTGCGCTGGAGTAGCCACTAAAAATATGGCCTACGTCGCTTCTGATTTTAATACTCCGCTGCTCTTGGGAAAAGGGAGACTCTCTTACGCTTTTGGAGATGTATCTATACACACAGAGGCCCTTTAGTGCCTTTCCAGGTAGGGTATTTGCACTATTAATACTGGCCTTTAGGTTGGGGGTGGTCAGAAACATCACTTGGGGCGGGGAAATGGGCAGGTGGGTGGGGATAATGGGCGGGGTAAAGGTTGGCCTCTATATAAATAGGGGGGGTTCTGCCACGGAAAGAGTCAGGGAAGGGAGTTCTCATAGGTAGGGTTGCCATCTTTTTGCACTGTTAATACTGGCCTTTAGGTTGGGGGTGGGCAGAATCATCACTTGGGGCGGGGAAATGGGCAGGTGGGTGGGGATAATGGGCGGGGTAAAGGCTGGCCTCTATATAAATAGGGGGGGTTCTGCCACGGAAAGAGTCAGGGAAGGGAGGGCTCATAGGTAGGGTTGCCATGTTTTTGCACTGTTAATACTGGCCTTTAGGTTGGGGGTGGGCAGAATCATCACTTGGGGCGGGAAAATGGGCAGGTGGGTGGAGTTAGTGGGCGGGGTAAAGGCTGGCCTCTATATAAATAGGGGAGGTTCTGCCACGGAAAGAGTCAGGGAAGGGAGGGCTCATAGGTAGGGTTGCCATGTTTTTGCACTGTTAATACTGGCCTTTAGGTTGGGGGTGGGCAGAATCATCACTTGGGGCGGGAAAATGGGCAGGTGGGTGGAGTTAGTGGGCGGGGTAAAGGCTGGCCTCTATATAAAAGGGATTGATCTACCACGGAAAGAGTCAGGGAAGGGAGGGCTCATCTTTTTGCCATCTTTTTTTTCGTGTGGGTGAAGCAAATCCTTATTTAGGCCACGCCTGCTTTTTGACCACACCCACTTAAAGTCACAGCTGCAACGTTCCATTTAGTGAAAAGCAGAAAATGAATAATTATGTTACATTGCTTGGGCCACCAATGGCGGGGTGGGGGGTACCGAACTGCAGGCAGGGACCCCAAAATATATAAAACTATGATTCATTTTGGTCGCAAAGTGGAAGGGCTTGTGGGAGAGTGGGCAGGGTTTTGGTGTAGTGGGTGTGACTGGGGTGAATCAGGGGTGTGGCCATGTAGCCTTGGGTGATTTCTTTTTTTCATTGGGGCCCGATCCTACTTGCTGGAATGGGCCCAGATACCGAAAGGGTTAACAATAGATACTGCCTGGGGGTGGGGAATGAGCTCTGCTAGCTTAGTGTGCGGACACTTTTCCCCAAAGGATGGCCAATTCTAAGCAACTTTTCAATTGGTCTTCTTCAAACTCTTTGCAGCTTTCAAATGGGGGTCGCTGACCCCGGCAGCCAAAAACTATTGCTACCTTTTTATTGTTATTGTTACTTATATTCCATATCTTTCTCTGCAGCCCCTCTCATATTCATATACAGGTATAGGACCCGTTATCCAGAATGCTCGGGGCCAAGGGTAATCCAGATAAGGGATCTTTCCGTAATTTGGATCTCAATACCTTAAGTCTACTAAAAATATCAATAAATCATTAATTAAACCCAATAGGGCTGTTCTGCCCCAATAAGGGGTAATTATATCTTAGTTGGGATCAAGTACAGGTACGGTTTTATTATTACAGAGAAAAGGGAATCATTTAACCATGAAATAAACCCAATAGGGCTGTTCTGCCCCCAATAAGGGGTAATTATATCTTAGTTGGGATCAAGTACAGGTACTGTTTTATTATTACAGAGAAAAGGGAATCATTTAACCATTAAATAAACCCAATAGGGCTGTTCTGCCCCCAATAAGGGGTAATTATATCTTAGTTGGGATCAAGTACAGGTACTGTTTTATTATTACAGAGAAAAGGGAATCATTTAACCATGAAATAAACCCAATAGGGCTGTTCTGCCCCAATAAGGGGTAATTATATCTTAGTTGGGATCAAGTACAGGTACTGTTTTATTATTACAGCGAAAAGGGAATCATTTAACCATTAAATAAACCCAATAGGGCTGTTCTGCCCCAATAAGGGGTAATTATATCTTAGTTGGGATCAAGTACAGGTACTGTTTATTATTACAGAGAAAAGGGAATCATTTAACCATGAAATAAACCCAATAGGACTGTTCTGCCCCCAATAAGGGGTAATTATATCTTAGTTGGGATCAAGTACAGGTACTGTTTTATTATTACAGAGAAAAGGGAATCATTTAACCATTAAATAAACCCAATAGGGCTGTTCTGCCCCCAATAAGGGGTAATTATATCTTAGTTGGGATCAAGTACAGGTACTGTTTTATTATTACAGAGAAAAGGGAATCATTTAACCATGAAATAAACCCAATAGGACTGTTCTGCCCCCAATAAGGGGTAATTATATCTTAGTTGGGATCAAGTACAGGTACTGTTTTATTATTACAGAGAAAAGGGAATCATTTAACCATGAAATAAACCCAATAGGGCTGTTCTGCCCCAATAAGGGGTAATTATATCTTAGTTGGGATCAAGTACAGGTACTGTTTTATTATTACAGAGAAAAGGGAATCATTTAACCATTAAATAAACCCAATAGGGCTGTTCTGCCCCAATAAGGGGTAATTATATCTTAGTTGGGATCAAGTACAGGTACTGTTTTATTTCTAAATAGAAAAAAGAAAACCGTTTAAAAATTCTGAATTATTTTATTAAAATGGAGTCTATGGGAGACAGACATTCTGTAATTCGCTTTCTGGATAACAGGTTTCTGGATAAGGGGTCTGATACCTGTATCAGTCTCTCATCCAAACCACTCCCTGGTTGCTAAAGTAATTTGGACCCTAGCAACCAGATAGCTGTTATAACCCCAGACTTGGAGAGCTGCTGAACAATTATTGAAATAATTAAAAAACTACTAATAATAAAAAATGAAGACCAATTGCAAATTGTCTCAGAATATTGCTCTCTTCATTATACTAACAGTTAACTGAATGTAAAGGTGGGAGAATGGGCCCTAGGATGGGGTTTATCAAGCCTATAGTGGCCCCAAGTAGACGCAGAATATTATTCATCGCTGGAGAGACGAATGTGCCGCGATTATATATAAATATAGATATATTTCTTGGCTTCCCTATGAAGTCGCTCAGGTACATGAAATTGCCTCTTGGGCAGGTTCAATTTACAGCCGGTACCAAGAGGCCAAGTCATTACGGCGCTGTAGGAAAATATTCAGAAGTGTCAGATTTATATGGGACCCAATAATTTCCCATCTATCTGGGGGGGGGGGATATTCTTTTTAATCTAGAACGTACTACCTTCCCGTCTCTCTCTGGCTGCCATTAAACAAATCATTGTTCAGAAATGGAATCTATGGCTCTCGGCTGAACTATAAACCCTGCGAGCAATGGGAGTTCCCTCCCTGTCTGCATTTCCCTCACTTTCCTGGCTCTGAGCTCTGTCTTTGGTGCCATTCCAAATCTGTTTCTGGCTGCAAAAAAAAGGATATTTTTGATATGGGACCTTAGATTGTAAGCCCACTGGGGCAGGGGCTGATGGGAATGGGATAGGGACCTTAGATTGTAAGCTCACTGGGGCAGGGACTGATGGGAATGGGATAGGGACCTTAGATTGTAAGCTCACTGGGGCAGGGGCTGATGGGAATGTGATAGGGACCTTAGATTGTAAGCTCACTGGGGCAGGGGCTGATGGGAATGGGATAGGGACCTTAGATTGTAAGCTCACTGGGGCAGGGGCTGATGGGAATGTGATAGGGACCTTAGATTGTAAGCTCACTGGGGCAGGGGCTGATGGGAATGTGATAGGGACCTTAGATTGTAAGATCCATTGGGGCAGGGACTGATGGGAATGGGATAGGGACCTTAGATTGTAAGCTCACTGGGGCAGGGGCTGATGGGAATGGGATAGGGACCTTAGATTGTAAGCTCACTGGGGCAGGAACTGATGGGAATGGGATAGGGACCTTAGATTGTAAGCTCACTGGGGCAGGGACTGATGGGAATGTGATAGGGACCTTAGATTGTAAGCTCACTGGGGCAGGGGCTGATGGGAATGTGATAGGGACCTTAGATTGTAAGCTCACTGGGGCAGGGGCTGATGGGAATGGGATAGGGACCTTAGATTGTAAGCTCACTGGGGCAGGGGCTGATGGGAATGTGATAGGGACCTTAGATTGTAAGCTCACTGGGGCAGGGACTGATGGGAATGGGATAGGGACCTTAGATTGTAAGCTCACTGGGGCAGGGGCTGGTGGGAATGTGATAGGGACCTTAGATTGTAAGCTCACTGGGGCAGGGGCTGATGGGAATGGGATAGGGACCTTAGATTGTAAGCTCACTGGGGCAGGGACTGATGGGAATGTGATAGGGACCTTAGATTGTAAGCTCACTGGGGCAGGGGCTGATGGGAATGTGATAGGGACCTTAGATTGTAAGCTCACTGGGGCAGGGGCTGATGGGAATGTGATAGGGACCTTAGATTGTAAGCTCACTGGGCAGGGGCTGATGGGAATGTGATAGGGACCTTAGATTGTAAGCTCACTGGGGCAGGGGCTGATGGGAATGTGATAGGGACCTTAGATTGTAAGCTCACTGGGGCAGGGGCTGATGGGAATGGGATAGGGGCCTTAGATTGTAAGCTCACTGGGGCAGGGACTGATGGGAATGGGATAGGGGCCTTAGATTGTAAGCTCACTGGGGCAGGGACTGATGGGAATGGGATAGGGGCCTTAGATTGTAAGCTCACTGGGGCAGGACTGATGGGAATGGGATAGGGACCTTAGATTGTAAGCTCCACTGGGGCAGGGACTGATGGGAATGGGATAGGGACCTTAGATTGTAAGCTCACTGGGGCAGGGGCTGATGGGAATGTGATAGGGACCTTAGATTGTAAGCCCACTGGGGCAGGGACTGATGGGAATGGGATAGGGACCTTAGATTGTAAGCTCACTGGGGCAGGGGCTGATGGGAATGGGATAGGGACCTTAGATTGTAAGCTCACTGGGGCAGGGGCTGATGGGAATGTGATAGGGACCTTAGATTGTAAGATCACTGGGGCAGGGACTGATGGGAATGGGATAGGGACCTTAGATTGTAAGCTCACTGGGGCAGGGGCTGATGGGAATGGGATAGGGACCTTAGATTGTAAGCTCACTGGGACAGGGACTGATGGGAATGTGATAGGGACCTTAGATTGTAAGCTCACTGGGGCAGGGGCTGATGGGAATGGGATAGGGACCTTAGATTGTAAGCTCACCGGGGCAGGGACTGATGGGAATGTGATAGGGACCTTAGATTGTAAGCTCACTGGGGCAGGGGCTGATGGGAATGGGATAGGGACCTTAGATTGTAAGCTCACTGGGGCAGGGGCTGATGGGAATGTGATAGGGACCTTAGATTGTAAGCTCCACTGGGGCAGGGGCTGATGGGAATGGGATAGGGACCTTAGATTGTAAGCTCCACTGGGGCAGGGGCTGATGGGAATGGGATAGGGACCTTAGATTGTAAGCTCACTGGGGCAGGGGCTGATGGGAATGGGATAGGGACCTTAGATTGTAAGCTCACTGGGGCAGGGGCTGATGGGAATGGGATAGGGACCTTAGATTGTAAGCTCCACTGGGGCAGGGGCTGATGGGAATGGGATAGGGACCTTAGATTGTAAGCTCACTGGGGCAGGGACTGATGGGAATGTGATAGGGACCTTAGATTGTAAGCTCACTGGGGCAGGGGCTGATGGGAATGGGATAGGGACCTTAGATTGTAAGCTCACTGGGGCAGGGGCTGATGGGAATGATGGATAATCTCGGTAATGCACTGGGGAATATGTTAATGCTATGGCTGGACATTACTCTGCAGTACTGAGTACCCCAATATTTAAGGGGTGCCAGGCAAGCTGAGAAGGCTCAGTCACACCAGTGCATAGTGCTGGTCTCAGACACAATATAAAGCCTTATTGCCGACTCTTCCTCCTAAACGGCACTGACAGCAGGAGCAGCCTGGGGGTATTAAACTTGTGAGTTTGTTCTGTTTTGCTGCATTTTATGCCATTTTCTCCCGGAACTCACATTGCAGCTAAAGTAGCCACAAAATAGTACAAATAAAATGTATTCTGCAACTAAATACATAATGCCTAATTTTAAGGGAAATTGCCAACGCGGCATCATTTCCCCTCTTTCCCTACAATTATACGTCTCCTATTGTGCCAGGAACAGCATTTTCTTTATAAATATCTTCCTTTATTAGCTTTTCCCCTAATGCCCTGTTATATGGGAGTATTTCATCTGTAAATCCTTTTCTTTCTTTTTCTTTTTATGTCCATTTCTATTTAAACAGTATCTCTCTGTACAGGCTATGAGCAAACTTAGGGGGCTGTTCCTGCTGAATTGTGCTTAGTACAGGGGAATCCCTATGTGCCATAGTTTTATGGTATCTCTCTGTACAAGCTATGAGCAAACTTAGGGGGCTGTTCCTGCTGAATTGTGCTTAGTACAGGGGAATCCCTATGTGCCATAGTTTTATGGTATCTCTCTGTACAGGCTATGGGCAAACTTAGGGGGCTGTTCCTGCTGAATTGTGCTTAGTAGAGGGGAATCCCTATGTGCCATAGTTTTATGGTATCTCTCTGTACAGGCTATGAGCAAACTTAGGGGGCTGTTCCTGCTGAATTGTGCTTAGTAGAGGGGAATCCCTATGTGCCATAGTTTTATGGTATCTCTCTGTACAGGCTATGAGCAAACTTAGGGGGCTGTTCCTGCTGAATTGTGCTTAGTACAGGGGAATCCCTATGTGCCATAGTTTTATGGTATCTCTCTGTAAAGGCTATGAGCAAACTTAGGGGGCTGTTCCTGCTGAATTGTGCTTAGTAGAGGGGAATCCCTATGTGCCATAGTTTTATGGTATCTCTCTGTACAGGCTATGGGCAAACTTAGGGGGCTGTTCCTGCTGAATTGTGCTTAGTACAGGGGAATCCCTATGTTCCATAGTTTTATGGTATCTCTCTGTACAGGCTATGAGCAAACTTAGGGGGCTGTTCCTGCTGAATTGTGCTTAGTACAGGGGAATCCCTATGTGCCATAGTTTTATGGTATCTCTCTGTACAGGCTATGAGCAAACTTAGGGGGCTGTTCCTGCTGAATTGTGCTTAGTACAGGGGAATCCCTATGTGCCATAGTTTTATGGTATCTCTCTGTACAGGCTATGGGCAAACTTAGGAGGCTGTTCCTGCTGAATTGTGCTTAGTACAGGGGAATCCCTATGTGCCATAGTTTTATGGTATCTCTCTGTACAGGCTATGAGCAAACTTAGGGGGCTGTTCCTGCTGAATTGTGCTTAGTACAGGGGAATCACTATGTGCCATAGTTTTATGGTATCTCTCTGTACAGGCTATGGGCAAACTTAGGGGGCTGTTCCTGCTGAATTGTGCTTAGTACAGGGGAATCCCTATGTGCCATAGTTTTATGATATCTCTCTGTACAGGCTATGAGCAAATTTAGGGGGCTGTTCCTGCTGAATTGTGCTTAGTACAGGGGAATCCCTATGTGCCATAGTTTTATGGTATCTCTCTGTACAGGCTATGGGCAAACTTAGGGGGCTGTTCCTGCTGAATTGTGCTTAGTACAGGGAAATCCCTATGCTGCCATAGTTTTATGGTATCTCTCTGTACAGGCTATGAGCAAACTTAGGGGGCTGTTCCTGCTGAATTGTGCTTAGTACATGGGAATACGCTCATGTAGCTGTAACCCTTGTGGGAAAAGCTGGAGCCGTTAATGTATAAGTTGAGTAGTGAGTGACGCGGTTATATCACTGTTGTTGGGTGACACATGTGAAGACGCCGGTGGCAATGACCGGTCACACAGGCGAGCGCGTCCTCTCATATTAAACTCCATATTGAAGCAATAAATCAATGTTCTTTTTGTCCACAATGAAGTCAATAAACAATGTTCCAGCACAAAACATATGAAAAAGTAGAGTTAGGAACCAGGTGGCTATTGAGGCTTTTAAAGGAAAAGAAACCATAAAGCAGGGCAGGACTGCTGCTTACAATGGGGGGATCAGATAGGATCTGTGCCACTGTGACAGAATGCTCTGTTATACAGATAGCTAGAATCTCAGCCATAAAGCAGGGCAGGACTGCTGCTTACAATGGGGGGGGGGGGGGGGGGATCAGATAGGATCTGTGCCACTGTGACAGAATGTTCTGTTATACAGATAGCTAGAATCTCAGCCATAAAGCAGGGCAGGACTGCTGCTTACAATGGGGGGATCAGATAGGATCTGTGCCACTGTGACAGAATGCTCTGTTATACAGATAGCTAGAATCTCAGCCATAAAGCAGGGCAGGACTGCTGCTTACAATGGGGGGATCAGATAGGATCTGTGCCACTGTGACAGAATGCTCTGTTATACAGATAGCTAGAATCTCAGCCATAAAGCAGGGCAGGACTGCTGCTTACAATGGGGGGATCAGATAGGATCTGTGCCACTGTGACAGAATGCTCTGTTATACAGATAGCTAGAATCTCAGCCATAAAGCAGGGCAGGACTGCTGCTTACAATGGGGGGGGGGGATCAGATAGGATCTGTGCCACTGTGACAGAATGCTCTGTTATACAGATAGCTAGAATCTCAGCCATAAAGCAGGGCAGGACTGCTGCTTACAATGGGGGGATCAGATAGGATCTGTGCCACTGTGACAGAATGCTCTGTTATACAGATAGCTAGAATCTCAGCCATAAAGCAGGGCAGGACTGCTGCTTACAATGGGGGATCAGATAGGATCTGTGCCACTGTGACAGAATGCTCTGTTATACAGATAGCTAGAATCTCAGCCATAAAGCAGGGCAGGACTGCTGCTTACAATGGGGGGATCAGATAGGATCTGTGCCACTGTGACAGAATGCTCTGTTATACAGATAGCTAGAATCTCAGCCATAAAGCAGGGCAGGACTGCTGCTTACAATGGAGGGATCAGATAGGATCTGTGCCACTGTGACAGAATGCTCTGTTATACAGATAGAATCTCAGCCATAAAGCAGGGCAGGACTGCTGCTTACAATGGGGGGATCAGATAGGATCTGTGCCACTGTGACAGAATGCTCTGTTATACAGATAGCTAGAATCTCAGCCATAAAGCAGGGCAGGACTGCTGCTTACAATGGGGGGGATCAGATAGGATCTGTGCCACTGTGACAGAATGCTCTGTTATACAGATAGCTAGAATCTCAGCCATAAAGCAGGGCAGGACTGCTGCTTACAATGGGGGGGTCAGATAGGATCTGTGCCACTGTGACAGAATGCTCTGTTATACAGATAGCTAGAATCTCAGCCATAAAGCAGGGCAGGACTGCTGCTTACAATGGAGGGGATCAGATAGGATCTGTGCCACTGTGACAGAATGCTCTGTTATACAGATAGCTAGAATCTCAGCCATAAAGCAGGGCTGGACTGCTGCTTACAATGGGGGGATCAGATAGGATCTGTGCCACTGTGACAGAATGCTCTGTTATACAGATAGCTAGAATCTCAGCCATAAAGCAGGGCAGGACTGCTGCTTACAATGGGGGGATCAGATAGGATCTGTGCCACTGTGACAGAATGCTCTGTTATACAGATAGCTAGAATCTCAGCCATAAAGCAGGGCTGGACTGCTGCTTACAATGGGGGGATCAGATAGGATCTGTGCCACTGTGACAGAATGCTCTGTTATACAGATAGCTAGAATCTCAGCCATAAAGCAGGGCAGGACTGCTGCTTACAATGGGGGCTGCAGGAAGGGTAATGGGACAGGTGGGTCTGTGTTACCTTGGGACAGATCGCTATTGGCTTTAATGGAGGGCAGTAATGCCGGTAGGAAGTGGCGCCCCCCGCAGGCCCGGAGGATCTCACTGCGCTGTATGAATGGGAAAATAATTTGTACTTAAAAACTTCATCCAAAGTAAATAGCGGCTCCAGCCTCGCTCGCTGCCAAATGGCTCACCAGACTCCCACAAAAAGCTGGAAGGAATCCGTGTGCCAAGTCTGCGCGTTAGGGGACCCATTCTCCTTCCCGCCATTTGTTTCCCGTGTATAAAACAGCATGCGCCGCGCCGGCTAACGGTCCCCAGTAATTATCTTCTACTTACCCGCTCTGCTGCAGGAACGGGGCGCGGGGGGGGGGGGGGGGCAGATCTGCGCAGAACCCTCATCCTTCCACAACTTGCGCCAAGTATACACTTATATATCCTTATGTCTAATGCTGTGTCTCTTATTCTGAAAGGGTTAATATACTCCTCTCTGTGCAGGCTATGAGCAAACTTAGGGGGCTGTTCCTGCTGAATTGTGCTTAGTACAGGGGAATCCCTATGTGCCATAGTTTTATGGTATCTCTCTGTACAGGCTATGAGCAAACTTAGGGGGCTGTTCCTGCTGAATTGTGCTTAGTACAGGGGAATCCCTATGTGCCATAGTTTTATGGTATCTCTCTGTACAGGCTATGGGCAAACTTAGGGGGCTGTTCCTGCTGAATTGTGCTTAGTACAGGGGAATCCCTATGTGCCATAGTTTTATGGTATCTCTCTGTACAGGCTATGAGCAAACTTAGGGGGCTGTTCCTGCTGAATTGGGTCACGGCGCTGGACTAATTTGATTTATGGGAATATAACGGGGACATTCATCAGCAACTGATTAACATTGGTTTAATAACGACGCGGCCACATCCATCTTTTATTCAAATGTAACTAATTGAACTTTTCTTAAATAATTCAGAGTTCCCCATAAGTAAGTTCAGCTCATAAAGTTTTCTAAGTATCTCTGCGGTTGGTCTGTGTTTTTTGTTAATGAATTAAGCCGGCCATATGCGGGCTGATAAGTCTCCCCCAGACAGTAATGGTATCTCCCAAACTGGACTGATCCAATTGTAGGGAAGTCCCATGTACTTATATACACTGTCCAGGGTGCTGAATTGGAATCATCCTCTGATTGGCTACACTTGCTGTAATGATTAAGGGGTGGGACATCTAGAGGCGGTTCCTATACGTGGGCCGTGAAGCCGCCATTTTTTGCAGTAGCCTATTATTGTGTACTGTACCTTTAACATTTTTGTCGAGGATGTACCATTATCCAATGAGCCGGTGGGGTGGGGGGGGGCAGTTTGTTTGTTAGCTCCTTCCTTTCTTCTTCAATAATTATTATTTACTGCTTCCCTGTGAACCAACTGGCTCAGGCTTGGCAGTTAGCCGGGAACATGTGACCTCCATCTGCCTAATAAGGAAAGGTCAGAGTAGCGCCACCTCCATTGGCTGATTGGTGCAGATCTGTTAAAGATGTGAGAAATGTGACTTCAAGTGTTTAGGGCTCGTTAATTAACAAGTAAGTAAACAAGCAGCAGAAATGAAAAACAAATATACAGAGAAGGAATGTTCTGGGCACACAATAAGCTGTACCCCCATACTGTACTGTCTAAGGGAAACACTATGGCACCTCCCTCCCATATGTATAAATACAAATATACAGAGAAGGAATGTTCTGGGCACACAATAAGCTGTACCCCCATACTGTACTGTCTAAGGGAAACACTATGGCACCTCCCTCCCATATGTATAAATACAAATATACAGAGAAGGAATGTTCTGGGCACACAATAAGCTGTACCCCCATACTGTACTGTCTAAGGGAAACACTATGGCACCTCCCTCCCATATGTATAAATACAAATATACAGAGAAGGAATGTTCTGGGCACACAATAAGCTGTACCCCCATACTGTACTGTCTAAGGGAAACACTATGGCACCTCCTACCCATATGTATAAATACAAATATACAGAGAAGGAATGTTCTGGGCACACAATAAGCTAAACCCCCATACTGTACTGTCTAAGGGAAATACTATGGCACCCCCTACCCATATGTATAAATACAAATATACAGAGAAGGAATGTTCTGGGCACACAATAAGCTGTACCCCCATACTGTACTGTCTAAGGGAAACACTATGGCACCTCCTACCCATATGTATAAATACAAATATACAGAGAAGGAATGTTCTGGGCACACAATAAGCTAAACCCCCATACTGTACTGTCTAAGGGAAACACTATGGCACCTCCCTCCCATATGTATAAATACAAATATACAGAGAAGGAATGTTCTGGGCACACAATAAGCTGTACCAATGGGATACAGTGTTTGTTCCTTTAACACTCCCATGTACCCCGTGGGATGTGGGGAATAAAGATTCTATCCTGTGACGCAAATTCCTGAGCAAATTATACAGTGACAGAAAATTACATGTTACAGCTGTATTTTTTTTTTTTTTTAGTGAACTGAGTGTTTTGTGCCTTGATGCGAGTGACAGATGTATAACTGCGAATGTTCAGACTCCAGAATAATTACAGAATTCAGTAGATTCGTAAAGTCCCTGGAACACTGCCCCCCCCCCCCCAGCTCTCTTAGGAGTCTGATAAACTGATGTTTAGGTGGCAGTTAGATATGTCACAGAAGTAGCGCTACAGGGGGACAACTCCCCAATATCCATTCATCCCTCATTCTCACTGGGTTTATAGTTATGTGTAACTGTCACTGTGTCTGTCCCTTTCCCTTCCCTGCACTGCTGGTTCTGACTCCTGATACAACTCCCCAATATCCATTCATTCCTCATTCTCACTGGGTTTATAGTTATGTGTAACTGTCACTGTGTCTGTCCCTTTCCCTTCCCTGCACTGCTGGTTCTGACTCCTGATACAACTCCCCAATATCCATTCATCCCTCATTCTCACTGGGTTTATAGTTATGTGTAACTGTCACTGTGTCTGTCCCTTTCCCTTCCCTGCACTGCTGGTTCTGACTCCTGATACAACTCCCCAATATCCATTCATCCCTCATTCTCACTGGGTTTATAGTTATGTGTAACTGTCACTGTGTCTGTCCCTTTCCCTTCCCTGCACTGCTGGTTCTGACTCCTGATACAACTCCCCAATATCCATTCATTCCTCATTCTCACTGGGTTTATAGTTATGTGTAACTGTCACTGTGTCTGTCCCTTTCCCTTCCCTGCACTGCTGGTTCTGACTCCTGATACAACTCCCCAATATCCATTCATTCCTCATTCTCACTGGGTTTATAGTTATGTGTAACTGTCACTGTGTCTGTCCCTTTCCCTTCCCTGCACTGCTGGTTCTGACTCCTGATACAACTCCCCAATATCCATTCATTCCTCATTCTCACTGGGTTTATAGTTATGTGTAACTGTCACTGTGTCTGTCCCTTTCCCTTCCCTGCACTGCTGGTTCTGACTCCTGATACAACTCCCCAATATCCATTCATTCCTCATTCTCACTGGGTTTATAGTTATGTGTAACTGTCACTGTGTCTGTCCCTTTCCCTTCCCTGCACTGCTGGTTCTGACTCCTGATACAACTCCCCAATATCCATTCATCCCTCATTCTCACTGGGTTTATAGTTATGTGTAACTGTCACTGTGTCTGTCCCTTTCCCTTCCCTGCACTGCTGGTTCTGACTCCTGATACAACTCCCCAATATCCATTCATTCCTCATTCTCACTGGGTTTATAGTTATGTGTAACTGTCACTGTGTCTGTCCCTTTCCCTTCCCTGCACTGCTGGTTCTGACTCCTGATACAACTCCCCAATATCCATTCATTCCTCATTCTCACTGGGTTTATAGTTATGTGTAACTGTCACTGTGTCTGTCCCTTTCCCTTCCCTGCACTGCTGGTTCTGACTCCTGATACAACTCCCCAATATCCATTCATTCCTCATTCTCACTGGGTTTATAGTTATGTGTAACTGTCACTGTGTCTGTCCCTTTCCCTTCCCTGCACTGCTGGTTCTGACTCCTGATACAACTCCCCAATATCCATTCATTCCTCATTCTCACTGGGTTTATAGTTATGTGTAACTGTCACTGTGTCTGTCCCTTTCCCTTCCCTGCACTGCTGGTTCTGACTCCTGATACAACTCCCCAATATCCATTCATCCCTCATTCTCACTGGGTTTATAGTTATGTGTAACTGTCACTGTGTCTGTCCCTTTCCCTTCCCTGCACTGCTGGTTCTGACTCCTGATACAACTCCCCAATATCCATTCATTCCTCATTCTCACTGGGTTTATAGTTATGTGTAACTGTCACTGTGTCTGTCCCTTTCCCTTCCCTGCCACTGCTGGTTCTGACTCCTGATACAACTCCCCAATATCCATTCATCCCTCATTCTCACTGGGTTTATAGTTATGTGTAACTGTCACTGTGTCTGTCCCTTTCCCTTCCCTGCACTGCTGGTTCTGACTCCTGATACAACTCCCCAATATCCATTCATTCCTCATTCTCACTGGGTTTATAGTTATGTGTAACTGTCACTGTGTCTGTCCCTTTCCCTTCCCTGCACTGCTGGTTCTGACTCCTGATACAACTCCCCAATATCCATTCATTCCTCATTCTCACTGGGTTTATAGTTATGTGTAACTGTCACTGTGTCTGTCCCTTTCCCTTCCCTGCACTGCTGGTTCTGACTCCTGATACAACTCCCCAATATCCATTCATCCCTCATTCTCACTGGGTTTATAGTTATGTGTAACTGTCACTGTGTCTGTCCCTTTCCCTTCCCTGCACTGCTGGTTCTGACTCCTGATACAACTCCCCAATATCCATTCATTCCTCATTCTCACTGGGTTTATAGTTATGTGTAACTGTCACTGTGTCTGTCCCTTTCCCTTCCCTGCACTGCTGGTTCTGACTCCTGATACAACTCCCCAATATCCATTCATCCCTCATTCTCACTGGGTTTATAGTTATGTGTAACTGTCACTGTGTCTGTCCCTTTCCCTTCCCTGCACTGCTGGTTCTGACTCCTGATACAACTCCCCAATATCCATTCATCCCTCATTCTCACTGGGTTTATAGTTATGTGTAACTGTCACTGTGTCTGTCCCTTTCCCTTCCCTGCACTGCTGGTTCTGACTCCTGATACAACTCCCCAATATCCATTCATTCCTCATTCTCACTGGGTTTATAGTTATGTGTAACTGTCACTGTGTCTGTCCCTTTCCCTTCCCTGCACTGCTGGTTCTGACTCCTGATACAACTCCCCAATATCCATTCATTCCTCATTCTCACTGGGTTTATAGTTATGTGTAACTGTCACTGTGTCTGTCCCTTTCCCTTCCCTGCACTGCTGGTTCTGACTCCTGATACAACTCCCCAATATCCATTCATTCCTCATTCTCACTGGGTTTATAGTTATGTGTAACTGTCACTGTGTCTGTCCCTTTCCCTTCCCTGCACTGCTGGTTCTGACTCCTGATACAACTCCCCAATATCCATTCATTCCTCATTCTCACTGGGTTTATAGTTATGTGTAACTGTCACTGTGTCTGTCCCTTTCCCTTCCCTGCACTGCTGGTTCTGACTCCTGATACAACTCCCCAATATCCATTCATCCCTCATTCTCACTGGGTTTATAGTTATGTGTAACTGTCACTGTGTCTGTCCCTTTCCCTTCCCTGCACTGCTGGTTCTGACTCCTGATACAACTCCCCAATATCCATTCATTCCTCATTCTCACTGGGTTTATAGTTATGTGTAACTGTCACTGTGTCTGTCCCTTTCCCTTCCCTGCACTGCTGGTTCTGACTCCTGATACAACTCCCCAATATCCATTCATCCCTCATTCTCACTGGGTTTATAGTTATGTGTAACTGTCACTGTGTCTGTCCCTTTCCCTTCCCTGCACTGCTGGTTCTGACTCCTGATACAACTCCCCAATATCCATTCATCCCTCATTCTCACTGGGTTTATAGTTATGTGTAACTGTCACTGTGTCTGTCCCTTTCCCTTCCCTGCACTGCTGGTTCTGACTCCTGATACAACTCCCCAATATCCATTCATTCCTCATTCTCACTGGTTTATAGTTATGTGTAACTGTCACTGTGTCTGTCCCTTTCCCTTCCCTGCACTGCTGGTTCTGACTCCTGATACAACTCCCCAATATCCATTCATTCCTCATTCTCACTGGGTTTATAGTTATGTGTAACTGTCACTGTGTCTGTCCCTTTCCCTTCCCTGCACTGCTGGTTCTGACTCCTGATACAACTCCCCAATATCCATTCATTCCTCATTCTCACTGGGTTTATAGTTATGTGTAACTGTCACTGTGTCTGTCCCTTTCCCTTCCCTGCACTGCTGGTTCTGACTCCTGATACAACTCCCCAATATCCATTCATTCCTCATTCTCACTGGGTTTATAGTTATGTGTAACTGTCACTGTGTCTGTCCCTTTCCCTTCCCTGCACTGCTGGTTCTGACTCCTGATACAACTCCCCAATATCCATTCATCCCTCATTCTCACTGGGTTTATAGTTATGTGTAACTGTCACTGTGTCTGTCCCTTTCCCTTCCCTGCACTGCTGGTTCTGACTCCTGATACAACTCCCCAATATCCATTCATTCCTCATTCTCACTGGGTTTATAGTTATGTGTAACTGTCACTGTGTCTGTCCCTTTCCCTTCCCTGCACTGCTGGTTCTGACTCCTGATACAACTCCCCAATATCCATTCATCCCTCATTCTCACTGGGTTTATAGTTATGTGTAACTGTCACTGTGTCTGTCCCTTTCCCTTCCCTGCACTGCTGGTTCTGACTCCTGATACAACTCCCCAATATCCATTCATTCCTCATTCTCACTGGGTTTATAGTTATGTGTAACTGTCACTGTGTCTGTCCCTTTCCCTTCCCTGCACTGCTGGTTCTGACTCCTGATACAACTCCCCAATATCCATTCATTCCTCATTCTCACTGGGTTTATAGTTATGTGTAACTGTCACTGTGTCTGTCCCTTTCCCTTCCCTGCACTGCTGGTTCTGACTCCTGATACAACTCCCCAATATCCATTCATCCCTCATTCTCACTGGGTTTATAGTTATGTGTAACTGTCACTGTGTCTGTCCCTTTCCCTTCCCTGCACTGCTGGTTCTGACTCCTGATACAACTCCCCAATATCCATTCATTCCTCATTCTCACTGGGTTTATAGTTATGTGTAACTGTCACTGTGTCTGTCCCTTTCCCTTCCCTGCACTGCTGGTTCTGACTCCTGATACAACTCCCCAATATCCATTCATCCCTCATTCTCACTGGGTTTATAGTTATGTGTAACTGTCACTGTGTCTGTCCCTTTCCCTTCCCTGCACTGCTGGTTCTGACTCCTGATACAACTCCCCAATATCCATTCATTCCTCATTCTCACTGGGTTTATAGTTATGTGTAACTGTCACTGTGTCTGTCCCTTTCCCTTCCCTGCACTGCTGGTTCTGACTCCTGATACAACTCCCCAATATCCATTCATTCCTCATTCTCACTGGGTTTATAGTTATGTGTAACTGTCACTGTGTCTGTCCCTTTCCCTTCCCTGCACTGCTGGTTCTGACTCCTGATACAACTCCCCAATATCCATTCATTCCTCATTCTCACTGGGTTTATAGTTATGTGTAACTGTCACTGTGTCTGTCCCTTTCTCTTCCCTGCACTGCTGGTTCTGACTCCTGATACAACTCCCCAATATCCATTCATTCCTCATTCTCACTGGGTTTATAGTTATGTGTAACTGTCACTGTGTCTGTCCCTTTCCCTTCCCTGCACTGCTGGTTCTGACTCCTGATACAACTCCCCAATATCCATTCATCCCTCATTCTCACTGGGTTTATAGTTATGTGTAACTGTCACTGTGTCTGTCCCTTTCCCTTCCCTGCACTGCTGGTTCTGACTCCTGATACAACTCCCCAATATCCATTCATTCCTCATTCTCACTGGGTTTATAGTTATGTGTAACTGTCACTGTGTCTGTCCCTTTCCCTTCCCTGCACTGCTGGTTCTGACTCCTGATACAACTCCCCAATATCCATTCATTCCTCATTCTCACTGGGTTTATAGTTATGTGTAACTGTCACTGTGTCTGTCCCTTTCCCTTCCCTGCACTGCTGGTTCTGACTCCTGATACAACTCCCCAATATCCATTCATTCCTCATTCTCACTGGGTTTATAGTTATGTGTAACTGTCACTGTGTCTGTCCCTTTCCCTTCCCTGCACTGCTGGTTCTGACTCCTGATACAACTCCCCAATATCCATTCATTCCTCATTCTCACTGGGTTTATAGTTATGTGTAACTGTCACTGTGTCTGTCCCTTTCCCTTCCCTGCACTGCTGGTTCTGATTCCTGATACAACTCCCCAATATCCATTCATTCCTCATTCTCACTGGTACTGACTTACTAGGGTACTGGCACTACTGAGCGTTACCCCTGGGGCCCATAGAGGTAATAACATTTTAGAAAGGCCCGGCTGTTCCTCCCCAAACAGTTCTATGTACAAAGCAAACTCTTCTCTTCTTTATTGGAATTCAGATGCTTCTCTGCCATTCTGTTGGTGGGAAGTTAAGTGTTGCTAGGCAACTGACATTGCCTCCTATTGCAGCCAATGGCTAGATGGTGTGAGCGCCAGGTTTATGTTGAATGATGGGTCCTTGGGTGGGTGTATTGGTGGGAGTTGCCTACATGTAACTGTATATACTGCACTTACCCTATCTCTTCCCTCAACTCACATTATTCCATGGATATACACCCAGGGGCATAGTCAGTTATTTCATGTACCCTTATGCCCTTCTGAGAGCCTGAAGCTTTGCTTAGCCTGGCCTTACCCCCGATAATTAAGCATGGCCTTACCCCCGATAATTAACCATGTCCTTACCCCCGATAATTAAGCATGGCCTTATCCCCGATAATTAAGCATGGCCTTATCCCCGATAATTAAGCATGGCCTTACCCCCGATAATTAACCATGGCCTTACCCCCGATAATTAACCATGGCCTTACCCCCGATAATTAACCATGTCCTTACCCCCGATAATTAACCATGGCCTTACCCCTGATAATTAAGCATGGCCTTACCCCCGATAATTAAAGACTTTCTGGAAGCACCCCTTAAAGGCCTTCAGTGGACATTTAGAAATCATACAAATGATTGGCTTACAGAAAGAGCCAATCACAGTGGGTGTACTTGACATGTCAATGGTGGATGAGATGGAGATGGTGGGGGGGACAATGCCCTTGCCCTGACCATCTCCTCTATATATATATATATATATATATATATATATATATAAATGGGCATTTGTGCTTCCACTGCTGCCAGAACTACACTTCCCAGAAGCCTCCACTCACTCCGCATTGACCAGATAGACTAGTCTTTTATCAACCTACCCTACAACTTCTGACTTTCAAAGAAGTCCTAAAAGTAGATGATGAAATCCTACCCCCAACGTTTCAGTTGGATTAAGGTCGGGACTTTGACTTGGCCGTTCCAGAACCTTCATTTATTCTTCTTCTTCTTCTTTGGTAGCGCGACTTGTGTGTTTAGGGTGGATGTCTCGCTGCATGACCCACTGTCTCTCGAGATTCAGTTCATGGATAGATGTCCTGACATTTTCCTTTAGAATTCTCTGGTAGAGTTCAGAACTCATTGTTCCATCAGTGATATCCAGCCGTTCCACCGCCATGTTCCACAGATACAGGGATAAGGTACTTGTGCTGGAACGTAGTATTTTTCTTTCTCCAAATTTTGACTTCATCCATAGAACATTCTTTCAGTCTCCATCTGGTTTGTCCACATGATATTTAGGGAACTGTAGAGGTTCAGCAATATTGTTGGGGGGCAGTAGTGGCTTTCTCCTTGCTCCCCTGCCATACACACCATTGCTGCTCAGGGTTCTCCTGATGGTGGGACTCATGAACATCAACATTCATCAATGTGAGACAGGCCATCAGTTGCTTAGAACCCTAGAACCCTGGGTTCCTTTGTAACATCTTGGACGCCTTGCAGCTGGAGTTATCTTTCATCCTTTGTAATCTCTCAGACTACTAAGGTGACCATTCAGGCAGATTCGGCAGCTTAGCTGCCCATGTATGGTGGGCCTACTTGACCCATAATTGGCCAGATCTTCATTGGGCAGGTTTGAGTTTTCTGTTGGATCGGGGTCCTCATTGGCTTGTTGATGGGATCCTCGGTTTGACAGCACCTTTGCTCCCATTTTAAACCGACCTCGCCAAATGTATGGCCACCTTTAGATGCCTTACAGTTGGAGTCATGTTTGATGGTCGATCACCTCTGGGTAGGGTAACAACGGTCTTGGATTTCCTCCATCTGTCTCTTTAGAGATAGTCTTGTAACCTTTTCAGATTTATGGGCATCAACAACTCTTTTCCTAAGGTCCTCAGACACCTACCTTGTTCGAGCCATGATACCCATCCGCAATGTGTTGTATGCGGCATCAGGCTTTGCCGAGTCCCCGTTCTTTAAAGAAGAAGGAAAGGTAAAAACTCAGTAAGCTTTATCAGAAAGGTCTACGTAAATACAGCCATAAGCACTTACAGTAATGCTGAGTCCTCTATCAAAAGATTTGTTGTCTTTGGTTTCTTGTGCCAGAGACAAGCAGCTCTCTGCTCTCTCCTGCTCCCCCCTCCATCAAGAATGCTAAGAACTCCCCCCCCCTTAGGAATGTGGATCTGAGCCAATCAGCAGGAAGCTGACTCACAGTCTTACAAACTGAGCATGTACACCGGTCTTGGTCTTGGTGCAGGAGTGAGGCATTATGGGAACTTTGTTTACAGAGCTCAGTGTTTTTTCTTCCTGTTTGGCTTCTGATCATCTGAACGGGAGAAATGTATGGAGACTTAAGGGCACTATTGAGAAAACTGAATATCCAAATTACAGAAAGACCCCTTATCCGGAATACCCTTGGTCCCGAGCATTCTGGATAATGGGTCCTATACCTGTATATATACATGTAACTTATTGAGACAATCAACAGATGATAGTTGCGGTAAAAGGGGTTATGGGATAATTATTTAGCCCTATTTTGCCCTTGTCTCAGTTTGTCTGGCCGCAGTGTTCCTTATCACCTCCCAAAGCCCTCCTGTTGTGTTGTACTCTCTTAACTCTAAACCCAAAAGGGACTTATTATCCCAGAGGTCTTGATCTGCTGTCACTGGGGCATAGTCGGTTGCATGGGTCTGTAAGTGGCAAAGGGAGAGGTAATTGCCTTGAAGTAATTACAATTAATTGGCATATGCTGATTAGGATCAGAAGGGGTTAATTTTTTTTCCGAATCTTTAAAAAAAAGCCGGGATTCGGTGCATCCCTAGTATCAATATATCATCAATATATCCATTGTTAAAGGGGTGGTTCACTTTAAGCATGTTATAGAAAAGCCTTTTCTTAGCAATTTTTCAATTGGTCTTTATTAGCCTTCTACTTTTTTTTTCCAGCTTTCCAAAGAGGGGGGGTCACTGACCCCAGCAGCCAAAAAAAACATTGCTCTGTTATTTTTTACTTTTTATTACTTATCTTTCTACTTAGGGCCTCTCCTATTCATATTCCTGCCTCCCTTTCAAACCACCGCCTGGTTGCTAGGTTAATTTAGACCCTAGCAACCAGACAGCAGCTGAAATTCCAAACTGGAACAAAAAAAGCTAAATGATTCACACAGTGGGAGGGTCAGGGCAACAAGGCAGGGGTAAAAATGCCCAATCAAGACCAAGCAAATGACAACAGGCACTTGTCCTACTGAGCGCTCATTCTATTGGGTCTTGCTGGGGACTCACAGAGCTCCCCCATTGTTTCAAGCTGTCTGGCTGCAGTCTTCCTTATAATAATATTATAGTATATCATCAATGTATCCTTTGGTAAAGGGGTGGTTCACTTTTAGTATGTAATAGAATGGCCTTTTCTTAGCAATTTTTCAATTGGTCTTAATTTTTTTCTATTTTTTAAATTATTAGCCTTCTACTTCTGATTTTTTTCCAGCTTTCCAAAGAAGGGGGGGGGGGGGTCACTGACCCCAGCAGCCAAAAAAAATGATTGCTCTGTTATTTTTTACTTTTTATTACTTATCTTTCTGTATAGACCCTCTCCTATTCATATTCCTGCCTCCCTTTCAAACCACTGCCTGGTTGCTAGGTTAATTTAGACCATAGCAACTAGTGACGAGCGAATCTGTCCCGTTTCGCTTCGCCATAAACTTCGCGAAATGGCAAGAAAATTCACAAAAACGTTGAAAAATTCGCAAAACGCATTTGTTGCACTAATTTTTTTGGCGCCCGCGTCTATTTTATGTGACCAGGCCCTTTTTCGACGCAACCGCGTCCAATTTGACCCGCAACTAAAAATTTCCGTGCAACGAATTTTTCCGTGACGAATTTTCACGGAAGTTCCGCAAAACAACTCGCCAATGGCGAAATGCGGAAATTCGTTGCGAATCCATGCCTGGCGAAAAAATTCGCTCTTCGCTAATAGCAACCAGACAGCCGCTGGAGTGGGGGGGTCAGGGCAAGAAGGCAGGAGTAGAAATGCCCCGAGGCAGCTAGATGTCGACCAAGCAGGTGAACTACTGAGCGCTCATTCTATTGGGTCTTGCTGGGGACTCACAGAGCTCCCCCTAGTGGCACTCTTCTATAAAGGGGCCACAGATCTACCCAGAGGTTCTTGTATCCATTACAAGTGGCTGCGGAGAAGTGGCCACTTAACCGTTGGGGACGCGAGTGAGGAGACAATGGCGCTGATGGATCGGGTAGAAAGGCCGCTCGATGCTATTGATTTCCCAGTCACCATCATATTTATAAGAGCCTCTCTGAGAGCCGACGGGATTGGATCTCTGGCAGCAGCACTTTAATACAGATATACAGAAAGTTATAGGAACGGCGCCCCCTAATGTTCCTTATTCTGTAAATACTTCCCCCATCTGCATGGAAGCTCCACCCCTTTTCTATGACTGACAGTTTTCCCTGTGTGTATAAAGGACAACTGAGTTATAACAATAGGCACCGCCCCCAACACTATGACACCTCCCTCCCATATGTATAAATACAAATATACAGAGAAGGAATGTTCTGGGCACACAATAAGCTGTACCCCCATACTGTACTGTCTAAGGGAAACACTATGGCACCTCCCTCCCATATGTATAAATACAAATATACAGAGAAGGAATGTTCTGGGCACACAATAAGCTGTACCCCCATACTGTACTGTCTAAGGGAAACACTATGGCACCCCCTACCCATATGTATAAATACAAATATACAGAGAAGGAATGTTCTGGGCACACAATAAGCTGTACCCCCATACTGTACTGTCTAAGGGAAACACTATGGCACCCCCCTCCCATATGTATAAATACAAATATACAGAGAAGGAATGTTCTGGGCACACAATAAGCTGTACCCCCATACTGTACTGTCTAAGGGAAACACTATGGCACCTCCCTCCCATATGTATAAATACAAATATACAGAGAAGGAATGTTCTGGGCACACAATAAGCTGTACCCCCATACTGTACTGTCTAAGGGAAACACTATGGCACCCCCTACCCATATGTATAAATACAAATATACAGAGAAGGAATGTTCTGGGCACACAATAAGCCGTACCCCCATACTGTACTGTCTATGGGAAACACTATGGCACCTCCCTCCCATATGTATAAATACAAATATACAGAGAAGGAATGTTCTGGGCACACAATAAGCTGTACCCCCATACTGTACTGTCTAAGGGAAACACTATGGCACCCCCCTCCCATATGTATAAATACAAATATACAGAGAAGGAATGTTCTGGGCACACAATAAGCTGTACCCCCATACTGTACTGTCTAAGGGAAACACTATGGCACCTCCCTCCCATATGTATAAATACAAATATACAGAGAAGGAATGTTCTGGGCACACAATAAGCTGTACCCCCATACTGTACTGTCTAAGGGAAACACTATGGCACCCCCTACCCATATGTATAAATACAAATATACAGAGAAGGAATGTTCTGGGCACACAATAAGCTGTACCCCCATACTGTACTGTCTAAGGGAAACACTATGGCACCTCCCTCCCATATGTATAAATACAAATATACACAGAAGGAATGTTCTGGGCACACAATAAGCTGTACCCCCATACTGTACTGTCTAAGGGAAACACTATGGCACCTCCCTCCCATATGTATAAATACAAATATACAGAGAAGGAATGTTCTGGGCACACAATAAGCTGTACCCCCATACTGTACTGTCTAAGGGAAACACTATGGCACCTCCCTCCCATATGTATAAATACAAATATACAGAGAAGGAATGTTCTGGGCACACAATAAGCTGTACCCCCATACTGTACTGTCTAAGGGAAACACTATGGCACCCCCTACCCATATGTATAAATACAAATATACAGAGAAGGAATGCTCTGGGCACACAATAAGCTGTACCCCCATACTGTACTGTCTAAGGGAAACACTATGGCACCCCCTACCCATATGTATAAATACAAATATACAGAGAAGGAATGTTCTGGGCACACAATAAGCTGTACCCCCATACTGTACTGTCTAAGGGAAACACTATGGCACCTCCCTCCCATATGTATAAATACAAATATACAGAGAAGGAATGTTCTGGGCACACAATAAGCTGTACCCCCATACTGTACTGTCTAAGGGAAACACTATGGCACCTCCCTCCCATATGTATAAATACAAATATACAGAGAAGGAATGTTCTGGGCACACAATAAGCTGTACCCCCATACTATATTGTCTAAGGGAAACACTATGGCACCTCCCTCCCATATGTATAAATACAAATATACAGAGAAGGAATGTTCTGGGCACACAATAAGCTGTACCCCCATACTGTACTGTCTAAGGGAAACACTATGGCACCCCCTACCCATATGTATAAATACAAATATACAGAGAAGGAATGTTCTGGGCACACAATAAGCTGTACCCCCATACTGTACTGTCTAAGGGAAACACTATGGCACCTCCCTCCCATATGTATAAATACAAATATACAGAGAAGGAATGTTCTGGGCACACAATAAGCTGTACCCCCATACTGTATTGTCTAAGGGAAACACTATGGCACCTCCCTCCCATATGTATAAATACAAATATACAGAGAAGGAATGTTCTGGGCACACAATAAGCTGTACCCCCATACTGTACTGTCTAAGGGAAACACTATGGCACCTCCCTCCCATATGTATAAATACAAATATACAGAGAAGGAATGTTCTGGGCACACAATAAGCTGTACCCCCATACTGTACTGTCTAAGGGAAACACTATGGCACCTCCCTCCCATATGTATAAATACAAACGTTCTTTCCCCGATATAAACGCAAGACATGAAGTCTTTATCGCAGGGGTATGAAATTTAACGCTCGTATTACACAGAACATTAATAGCAAAGAAAAGCAGATATTAATGGCGCCGCGTGAAATACGGCCCGTCGCTGGGTTCCCTTCCCCTGTTTATTCTCTCCCCGTTATAAATACATCTTCCGGGCGCCCGGCTTAATTCCAGCAGATTATTAGAACCAATTTGTTGACTGTAAAAGTATCAAATATAATGTATAATTACGTCTCGTCTGCCAGCGGCCCCTTCCTGCATTTTATCATCCGAATGTTCAGTATCTCTTTAATTACTGCGCAGGACTGATAGGGAGCCGGGAGTCACTCACCGACGGAACATTAGTGCCAGATAAACCTCAGCTTAATTGTGGGATATATATTAACCTAAACAGCAAGTATAGTCCTGTGTAAAGCATTCCTTCTCTGTATATTTGTATTTATACATATGGGTAGGGGGTGCCATAGTGTTTCCCTTAGACAGTACAGTATGGGGGTACAGCTTATTGTGTGCCCAGAACATTCCTTCTCTGTATATTTGTATTTATACATATGGGAGGGAGGTGCCATAGTGTTTCCCTTAGACAGTACAGTATGGGGGTACAGCTTATTGTGTGCCCAGAACATTCCTTCTCTGTATATTTGTATTTATACATATGGGTAGGGGGTGCCATAGTGTTTCCCTTAGACAGTTCAGTATGGGGGTACAGCTTATTGTGTGCCCAGAACATTCCTTCTCTGTATATTTGTATTTATACATATGGGAGGGAGGTGCCATAGTGTTTCCCTTAGACAGTACAGTATGGGGGTACAGCTTATTGTGTGCCCAGAACATTCCTTCTCTGTATATTTGTATTTATACATATGGGTAGGGGGGTGCCATAGTGTTTCCCTTAGACAGTACAGTATGGGGGTACAGCTTATTGTGTGCCCAGAACATTCCTTCTCTGTATATTTGTATTTATACATATGGGAGGGAGGTGCCATAGTGTTTCCCTTAGACAGTACAGTATGGGGGTACAGCTTATTGTGTGCCCAGAACATTCCTTCTCTGTATATTTGTATTTATACATATGGGAGGGAGGTGCCATAGTGTTTCCCTTAGACAGTACAGTATGGGGGTACAGCTTATTGTGTGCCCAGAACAATCCTTCTCTGTATATTTGTATTTATACATATGGGAGGGAGGTGCCATAGTGTTTCCCTTAGACAGTACAGTATGGGAGTACAGCTTATTGTGTGCCCAGAACATTCCTTCTCTGTATATTTGTATTTATACATATGGGAGGGAGGTGCCATAGTGTTTCCCTTAGACAGTACAGTATGGGGGTACAGCTTATTGTGTGCCCAGAACATTCCTTCTCTGTATATTTGTATTTATACATATGGGTAGGAGGTGCCATAGTGTTTCCCTTAGACAGTACAGTATGGGGGTACAGCTTATTGTGTGCCCAGAACATTCCTTCTCTGTATATTTGTATTTATACATATGGGAGGGAGGTGCCATAGTGTTTCCCTTAGACAGTACAGTATGGGGGTACAGCTTATTGTGTGCCAAGAACATTCCTTCTCTGTATAACTGTACCCAGAACTTTCCTTGGCTGTACAGCTTTTAATTTGTAGACTGTGCTCAGGGCTGGGTGACTGCTCAGTAATTGTCCACCGATGAGAAAGTATTGCTGGCCCCTTGCGCTGCAGGTTACTTGACATACAATCCTACAGTTCAGCCATAGCGAGGGAAGGTGCAGAAGCTGTGGGTGCACAAAACATATGTCCCGGTGGTGGCTGTTTTGATATTCATGGCCACTAGATGGTGCTGTTGGTACTAAGCTTAGTTTTACCTTCATTGAGATGCTCTCTATGGCAACTCCCACTGGAAACTTTTTTTTTAATTTTTTTATAACCAGATCATACCCTACTTATAAATATAGGAAAATATATATATTTATAAAGCACCCCCCATGTACAATAGCATATCAAACATGGCATGTTACCATGGCAAATCTGACTCCATTATATCCCTATGGCAAGGTGAGGTATGGAATATATATAATATAATATAGGGAGGCAATGAGAGTGCCAGCCACTGCGTGTGTCTCACCTCTGCGAGAGATGCAAGCTGCTAGCCCTGTCACTCTCAGACTGCATTTATATGGGAGCGGGTGGTTGCCATGGTAACAGAGGCTTAGGCAAGTCTCCGGCTGGCGTCACTCGCTGGCCTCTCGGAGGTTTGGGAGCAGATGTTACATGGAATCCTTAGAGCCGCTCCGACTACAATGAGCATCGCTCCCCGGCAGCTGTGAAGGAGGGTGGCCGGAGAGCCCCCCAGCATCAGCTGTAAAGGAGGAGGAGGGCGGCCGCAGAGCCCCCCAGCATCAGCTGTAAAGAAGGAGGAGGGCGGCCGGAGAGCCCCCCAGCATCAGCTGTAAAGGAGGAGGAGGGCGGCCGGAGAGCCCCCCAGCGTCAGCTGTAAAGGAATAGGGTGGCCGGAGAGCCCCCCAGCATCAGCTGTAAAGGAGGAGGGTGGCCAGAGAGCCCCCCAGCATCAGCTGTATAGGAGGAGGGTGGTCGGAGAGCCCCCCAGCATCAGCTGTAAAGGAGGAGGGTGGCCGGAGAGCCCCCCAGCATCAGCTGTAAAGGAGGAGGGTGGTCGGAGAGCCCCCCAGCATCAGCTGTAAAGGAGGAGGAGGGTGGCCGGAGAGCCCCCCAGCATCAGCTGTAAAGGAGGAGGAGGGTGGCCGGAGAGCCCCCCAGCATCAGCTGTAAAGGAGGAGGGTGGCCGGAGAGCCCCCCAGCATCAGCTGTAAAGGAGGAGGAGGGTGGCCGGAGAGCCCCCCAGCATCAGCTGTAAAGGAGTAGAGTGGCCGGAGAGCCCCCCAGCATCAGCTGTAAAGGAGGAGGAGGGTGGCCGGAGAGCCCCCCAGCATCAGCTGTAAAGGAGTAGAGTGGCCGGAGAGCCCCCCAGCATCAGCTGTATAGGAGTAGGTTGGTCGGAGAGCCCCCCAGCATAGTTGCACAGGTGTAAAGGGGCACTTGAAGACAGGAGGGGGGGGGGTTGGTATTTTTCATTCCAGTCTTCTTATCTTACCCCCCCACCTCCATCCCTACAGGGGTTCCTCAGTCGCCGGCTCAAAGGCTCCATCAAACGGACAAAAAGCCAACCCAAGCTCGACCGAAACAGCAGCTTCCGCCACATCATCCCTGGCTTCCGAAGCGTCGACAATGAAAGGTAAGGGACCCTCCATTCTGTATTAACTGGGGGGGCCGGGGGGGGGGGTGCACAGGGACCACTAAGTAACATGGATTTTACATTGGACGTCTGTCCGTCCCCATAAATGGTTTCCTTTGCACCCTGTACGACTTGACCCATTTCTGAGAAGGGGCTATAATATTGGGGGTGTTGCGATGGGGGGGGGTATAAATCCAAAGTGCAAGTTCCCAATGGTTTGTGTTTTGTATAGTGAGTAATGGGGGATCTGTTTCCCATCATGCCCTGCACCAGCCCCCCTATACTGAGTTTGGGATTATTTGTAGAATTGCCCCACGTAGGGCCCATGGGTGAGACCTTGCCTCCGTGCTATTGGCCGGTGCAAGCGGCACTCCGTACCTTGGGGTGGATGAAAAACCTGGCGCCCCCCTGGTGTGACCCAGCCTGCATGTTCTGAATGCTGTATAAGTCGGGGGTGGGGGCGGTTCTAGAAGGGGCAACTCTTTGCAAAATTGGCTAAGGGCAAAAAACAGGGCACTTGTGTTGGGTTTTTGCACTTTGCACCTTGCCCATTGTTGGTAAATGAGGCCTAAATTAAATAGAAAGTGTTTTTTCCTTTCCGTGGATGTGGGATAAAGCCGAGCGCTACGGTGCCCACTGGGGACCTGCCCCTTCCACCCCTCTCTTGCCCAGCTGTAGGGCTGTAACTGCTATTATATCCTTACTGTAGGGCAAGAGAGAGAGGGGCAGAGTTTGCAGAGCAGGCGGCAGTCAGGCAGTGGCACTTAGTGCTGATCCAGGGAACTTGGAACATACGGTGCAAGGGACAGGCTTTAGAGAAGCAAATCCGGCACCGGGAGGGGGGGCAGCCGTCATACTGACCGGTACCTGGAACCTTAGGGGCGTTCCTTTGTGCAGTGCCCGCCCCTGCAGAGCCGCTGCCATTCATACTGTGTATCTTTAATACTGTGAAAATGGCATCTTATCTACAGGGGGAAAAGTAGTACCGCAAGTGACAAAGCTATCAATACTGTCTCCTATTGGCTCAGCTGCCTCCCCAACATCCCTCTCGTTAATTAGCTACCAGGACTATTAACTACTTCCACCTTAGTTACCCCACATCTGTCTGTCAGCCTATACTTACAATGTAATTCTGTGGGGCCCCCTACTCTGTATTAGTCAATGGTTCCCAAATTGCCACGCTTGCCTTTTTGGGGGGGCTCGGAGCAATGGGTACAAGGTTGCTCTGAGTGGGTACGGGGGGTACTGCAGTCAGGAACCCCCTGCCAGTGGGGGCCCCAAGAGATGTAAACAGGTGATTTGCTGATCGCAAATGGGGCAGGGCTTATGGGAGAGTGGGATGGGTTTGTAAGCAGTGGGTGTGGCTGGGGCAGATCATGGGTGTGTTTTTATTCTTCATTGGGGCCCCATTGTGCTTGTTGGCCGGGCCCTTAGTATAGCTTCCAAAGTAGTAGTTTGGGGGGCCCCATGGTTCCTAATCTGGGGTAAGGTGTCTAGAGATTTCTGGGAGATCAGTTGGGGTCATATTTGGGGCTCAGAGCAATGGCCACAGGGTTGCCCTGAGTGGGTACGGGGGGTATTGCAGTCAGGAACCCCCTGCCAGTGGGGGCCCCAAGAGATGGAAACAGCTGATTTGCTGATCGCAAATGGGGCAGGGCTTATAGGAGAGTGGGAAGGGTTTGCATGCAATGGGTGTGGCTGGGGGCAGATCATGGGTGTGGCTGGGGCTAGATCATGGGTGTGGCTGGGGCAGATCATGGGTGTGGCTGGGGGCAGATCATGGGTGTGATTTTATTCTTCATTGGGGCCCCATTGTGCTCGTTGGCCGGGCCCTTAGTATAGCTTCCAAGGTGACCAATGAGTTAATAATTGTAGGTAAAGCTCCACTAAGTTAGTAGTTTGGGGGGCCCCATGGTTCCTAATGTCCATCTGGGGTAAGGTGGCTATTTTTGCTCTGGGAGATCAGTTGGGGTCATATTTGGGGTGAACACGGTGACGTTACTATGGGGGGGGCAGACCCAGCAACCACAAGGGGCCCATAAATAGATTTCCTTGGTCGAATGGATATTGGGGCAACTTGCTGTTGGGCACCTTGCTGGGCAAGGTCATTGTGAAAGTCATCGGGACGTACTGTGGCCCCTGTAACTCCTTGGCTACCAGAGAGGGGCCCCATTCAGTACTTGCCTGTAATAACCCCATGAGTGCTGGTTTATTTTCTCTGACAGTTCCTCATTGTTAGATTTTTATTGGTGGTTTTGATGGCGCTGCCACAGCTGAGTTTCATTAAAAACAATGACCAATTGCAAGCTGTCTAGCAGTTTAGCCTCTCCTCCCCAGGCCATAGTGTTACCTTTAGGTGCTGTCGCTGTGGCGCCAAAGTGGGGCTCATTATCCGCTGCTAGGGGGCTGTGATTTAATTTCTATACACAAAGGCGCCCCCACATTGTAATGAGCCATTTATTATGGAGAAGGCAGGGAAGAGCCATTTATATTGGGGCCGTTCATGTGTGCCCCCCCCCCGGCGCCCGACGCGCCCCGTATCTTACCCGCCGGGCACATTCGCTCTCTGAGCGGCAACTAACGGTCGTGATTTCAGCTAAAGGGAAACTCTTATCTCTGGGAAACAATGCGCCGTTCTATATAAAGTAGCATTATACCAGAACATTCCCTCGGCTTCCGGAACGTTACTGATCCTTATGTGCTTCTGTGGGGGTGAATATTCCTCCTTATTATGTGTTAGAGATAGAACAGCTCAGCCTGGGCAGAACCCCCAAACCCTCTGTGTAATGATTGTACTGAGATACAGTGATTATATGTGCCCGGGGTACCCCTGGAACTATAGCGGGGTGACTGTTACCCCAATGTTTCTATATATCTGTAACCTTGTTATGGGCTAAGGGGGCCCAGCCTGAAGGCCAGTTAGGGGGGGATTTGGGGTGAGTGCTTATTTGTGCCCGGGGTACCCCTGGAACTATAGCGGGGTGACTGTTACCCCAATGTTTCTATATATCTGTAACCTTGTTATGGGCTAAGGGGGCCCAGCCTGAAGGCCAGTTAGGGGGGGATTTGGGGTGAGTGCTTATTTGTGCCGTGGGTACCCCTGGAACTATAGCAGGGTGACTGTTACCCCAATGTTTCTATATATCTGTAACCTTGTTATGGGCTAAGGGGGCCCAGCCTGAAGGCCAGTTAGGGGGGGATTTGGGGTGAGTGCTTATTTGTGCCCTGGGTACCCCTGGAACTATAGCGGGGTGACTGTTACCCCAATGTTTCTATATATCTGTAACCTTGTTATGGGCTAAGGGGGCCCAGCCAGAAGGCCAGTTAGGGGGGGATTTGGGGTGAGTGCTTATTTGTGCCCTGGGTACCCCTGGAACTATAGCAGGGTGACTGTTACCCCAATGTTTCTATATATCTGTAACCTTGTTATGGGCTAAGGGGGCCCAGCCTGAAGGCCAGTTAGGGGGGGATTTGGGGTGAGTGCTTATTTGTGCCCTGGGTACCCCTGGAACTATAGCAGGGTGACTGTTACCCCCAATGTTTCTATATATCTGTAACCTTGTTATGGGCTAAGGGGGCCCAGCCTGAAGGCCAGTTAGGGGGGGATTTGGGGTGAGTGCTTATTTGTGCCCTGGGTACCCCTGGAACTATAGCAGGGTGACTGTTACCCCAATGTTTCTATATATCTGTAACCTTGTTATGGGCTAAGGGGGCCCAGCCTGAAGGCCAGTTAGGGGGGATTTGGGGTGAGTGCTTATTTGTGCCCTGGGTACCCCTGGAACTATAGTAGGGTGACTGTTACCCCAATGTTTCTATATATCTGTAACCTTGTTATGGGCTAAGGGGGCCCAGCCTGAAGGCCAGTTAGGGGGGATTTGGGGTGAGAGCTTATTTGTTCCCTGGGTACCCCTGGAACTATAGCAGGGTGACTGTTACCCCAATGTTTCTATATATCTGTAACCTTGTTATGGGCTAAGGGGGCCCAGCCTGAAGGCCAGTTAGGGGGGATTTGGGGTTAATAACATACAAAATAAACATTATGAGAATGAATAGGGATGACAATGTGCGATCAGTATTAGAATTTGCTGAGTGGGGGACAAGCCCAGACCCAATGTCGGTGGGGGCTAATGATTCTTCCATCGTTAAGCTGTGCCGTTCGTTAGCCGCTAATGATGGCTGCCGGTACATATGAGCTGGGGATAGAGATGGGGGACAGAAATGCTGGAGAATAATAATAATATAATAATAATAAGAAGAAGAATATACAGCCCCCGCTCCATTAATAGCTGGAAATGCCAGAGAAGCTTTGCCAATTCCCCGTAAGAATATTAATATTTAAGCCCCTGCGCTGAGAGGGATCTCGGTGGCGTCTCCGTAGTTTGCCAAATATCAGACTCCTATAATGCCATTCAGTCTCACTGTCAGTAACGTGATTATTCTCCTCGGCCGGCCGGCTCGGCTCACTTGGGACCGGGGGGGGGGGGGGGGCTGTGCCGTTCAGCTGATGACATTCATTCTGCTCAGGTTCTATAAAGCAAACCCAGAGCCCACTACCCCACCAGGGCATCCAGTTCTGCCCCGAGGGCCCAAACTGCCACTTCTTAAAAAGAGCTTGAGGGCAGATATGATAACTATGTGTAAATATACAGAATAAAGGCGGCTCTCCCTGTGGCTGTACTGGCACATACATTAGATAACTGCAAGTAAGGGCCGGATGCCTAATTGGATACATCATTAGCGATCTGTCTACTGTCTCCATCTTTCACAACTGTCCCCAACTTGCCCTACTATCTCCATCTTGTCCTACTGTCTCTATCTTGCCCTACTGTCTCCATCTTGTCCTACGGTCTCCATCTTGTCCTACGGTCTCCATCTTGCCCTACTGTCTCTATCTTGCCCTACTGTCTCCATCTTGTCCTACGGTCTCCATCTTGTCCTACTGTCTCCATCTTGCCCTACTGTCCCCATCTTGCCCTACTGTCTCCATCTTGCCCTACTGTCTCCATCTTGTCCTAATGTCTCCATCTTGCCCTACTGTCTCCATCTTGCCCTACTGTCTCCATCTTGTCCTACTGTCTCCATCTTGCCCTACTGTCTCCATCTTGTCCAACTGTCTCCATCTTGTCCAACTGTCTCCATCTTGTCCAACTGTCTCCATCTTCTTCTACTGTCTCCATCTTCTTCTACTGTCTCCATCTTGCCCTACTGTCTCCATCTTGCCCTACTGTCTCCATCTTCTTCTACTGTCTCCATCTTGTCCTACTGTGTCCATCTTGTCCTACTGTCTCCATCTTCTTCTACTGTCTCCATCTTGCCCTACTGTCTCCATCTTGCCCTACTGTCTCCATCTTCTTCTACTGTCTCCATATTGCCCTACTGTCTCCATCTTGCCCTACTGTCTCCATCTTCTTCTACTGTCTCCATCTTGTCCTACTGTGTTCATCTTGTCCTACTGTCTCCATCTTGCCCTACTGTCTCCATCTTGCCCTACTGTCTTCATCTTGTCCTAATGTCTCCATCTTGCCCTACTGTCTCCATCTTGCCCTACTGTCTCCATCTTGTCCTACTGTCTCCATCTTGCCCTACTGTCTCCATCTTGTCCAACTGTCTCCATCTTGTCCAACTGTCTCCATCTTGTCCAACTGTCTCCATCTTCTTCTACTGTCTCCATCTTGCCCTACTGTCTCCATCTTGCCCTACTGTCTCCATCTTCTTCTACTGTCTCCATCTTGCCCTACTGTCTCCATCTTGTCCAACTGTCTCCATCTTGTCCAACTGTCTCCATCTTGTCCAACTGTCTCCATCTTCTTCTACTGTCTCCATCTTGCCCTACTGTCTCCATCTTGCCCTACTGTCTCCATCTTCTTCTACTGTCTCCATCTTGCCCTACTGTCTCCATCTTGTCCTAATGTCTCCATCTTGCCCTACTGTCTCCATCTTGCCCTACTGTCTCCATCTTGTCCTACTGTCTCCATCTTGCCCTACTGTCTCCATCTTGTCCAACTGTCTCCATCTTGTCCAACTGTCTCCATCTTGTCCAACTGTCTCCATCTTCTTCTACTGTCTCCATCTTGCCCTACTGTCTCCATCTTGCCCTACTGTCTCCATCTTCTTCTACTGTCTCCATCTTGTCCTACTGTGTCCATCTTGTCCTACTGTCTCCATCTTCTTCTACTGTCTCCATCTTGCCCTATTGTCTCCATCTTGCCCTACTGTCTCCATCTTCTTCTACTGTCTCCATATTGCCCTACTGTCTCCATCTTGCCCTACTGTCTCCATCTTCTTCTACTGTCTCCATCTTGTCCTACTGTGTTCATCTTGTCCTACTGTCTCCATCTTGCCCTACTGTCTCCATCTTGCCCTACTGTCTTCATCTTGTCCTAATGTCTCCATCTTGCCCTACTGTCTCCATCTTGCCCTACTGTCTCCATCTTGTCCTACTGTCTCCATCTTGCCCTACTGTCTCCATCTTGTCCAACTGTCTCCATCTTGTCCAACTGTCTCCATCTTGTCCAACTGTCTCCATCTTCTTCTACTGTCTCCATCTTGCCCTACTGTCTCCATCTTGCCCTACTGTCTCCATCTTCTTCTACTGTCTCCATCTTGTCCTACTGTCTCCATCTTCTTCTACTGTCTCCATCTTGCCCTACTGTCTCCATCTTGCCCTACTGTCTCCATCTTCTTCTACTGTCTCCATATTGCCCTATTGTCTCCATCTTGCCCTACTGTCTCCATCTTCTTCTACTGTCTCCATATTGCCCTACTGTCTCCATCTTGCCCTACTGTCTCCATCTTCTTCTACTGTCTCCATCTTGTCCTACTGTGTCCATCTTGCCCTACTGTC
This sequence comes from Xenopus tropicalis, assembly GCF_000004195.4. Classification (NCBI taxonomy): domain Eukaryota; kingdom Metazoa; phylum Chordata; class Amphibia; order Anura; family Pipidae; genus Xenopus; species Xenopus tropicalis. The sequence goes on from NC_030684.2 coordinate 9,141,653, forward strand.
TCCATCTTGCCCTACTGTCTCCATCTTGCCCTACTGTCTCCATCTTGCCCTACTGTCTCCATCTTGTCCTACTGACTCCATCTTGCCCTACTGTCTCCATCTTGTCCAACTGTCTTCATCTTGTCCAACTGTCTCCATCTTGCCCTACTGTCTCCATCTTGTCCTACTGTTTCCATCTTGCCCTACTGTCTCCATCTTGTCCTACTGTCTCCATCTTGCCTTACTGTCTCCATCTTGCCCTACTGTCTCCATCTTGCCTTACTGTCACCATCTTGCCCTACTGTCACCATTTTTCCCTACTGTCTCTTTAGCAAGGGAGAGAATTAAAGGTTAATGAGATTAACATAGCACAAAGTTTATCCAACGACTGGTTCAATTACCCTCTTGGAGTCAGTATTTACCCCCCAGTAAATAGGAGGACATTTCACCTTCACTACATGGCAGGGAAGCCTCGGACGAATGAGATCCATGAGTTAAGCCGGCGCAGTGAGTGAATGTGCAACTAGCGGCAGTGTGGCTGCTGCATTATTCATGCACTGTACACAAACCCTGGCCGGCTTCCTTCCCATTTGGCACAGTCCTGGGGCACAGATTTCCCCGGCGCTTTAAACATTTGCATCTTTGCAGCCCGAAATCTGCTTTGTGAGCCCCGGCCCATAGAATATGCAACACCTTCTGTTCAGCTCGGCGTTTGGGAAGGAAAAGCGGCAGAACAAGATGTTGCTATTAGGGGACATTGTAGCGGCGCCACCCCGTGCCCTTTGCTGGGAGGGGTGAGGCTCTCGTTGCAGGTTGTTACAGTCGCGCCGTTTGGCAGGAACGTTCCCATTCTGCTTTGTGGGCGATAAGTATGTGGGGCGGCACGGAGATTGTCTGATTTATTGGTACTGGGCCCCCAGCAACTGCACGGCCTGCCACCTCTATTGTTATACCCCTGTGCTACTGTTGCATTAGTATGTGTCTCACCCTCGGCATTGTGGGAGATCAGCAACCCAGGTATGGTCTGGATACATACAAGTGCCATGAATGGCCATCCAGCATCATTAGCTTCTAGCAAGTCCTCAAAGACGGGTTTAGTATTGACTACATCATTAACCATCTTGCCCTACTGTCTCCATCTTGCCCTGCTGTCTGTCTCCATCTTGCCCTACTGTCTCCATCTTGCCCTACTGTCTGTCTCCATCTTGCCCTACTGTCTCCATCTTGTCCTACTGTCTCCATCTTGTCCTACTGTCTCCATCTTGCCCTACTGTCTCCATCTTGCCTTACTGTCTCCATCTTGCCCTACTGTCTCCATCTTGCCCTACTGTCTCCATTTTGCCTTACTGTCTCCATCTTGCCCTACTGTCTCCATCTTGCCCTACTGTCTCCATCTTGTCCTACTGTCTCCATCTCGCCCTACTGTCTCCATCTTGTCCTACTGTCTCCATCTTGTCCTACTGTCTCCATCTTGCCCTACTGTCTCCATCTCGCTCTACTGTCTCTATCTTCTCCTACTGTCTCCATCTTGCCCTACTGTCTCCATCTTGCTCTACTGTCTCCATCTCGCCCTACTGTCTCCATCTTGCCCTACTGTCTCCATCTCGCCCTACTGTCTCCATCTCGCCCTACTGTCTCCATCTCGCCCTACTGTCTCCATCTTGTCCTACTGTCTCCATCTTGTCCTACTGTCTCCATCTTGCCCTACTGTCTCCATCTTGCCCTACTGTCTCCATCTTGCCCTACTGTCTCCATCTTGCCCTACTGTCTCCATCTTCTTCTACTGTCTCCATCTTGCCCTACTGTCTCCATCTTGCCCTACTGTCTCCATCTTGCCCTACTGTCTCCATCTTGTCCTACTGTGTCCATCTTGTCCTACTGTCTCCATCTTCTTCTACTGTCTCCATCTTGCCCTACTGTCTCCATCTTGCCCTACTGTCTCCATCTTGCCCTACTGTCTCCATCTTCTTCTACTGTCTCCATATTGCCCTACTGTCTCCATCTTGCCCTACTGTCTCCATCTTCTTCTACTGTCTCCATCTTGTCCTACTGTGTCCATCTTGTCCTACTGTCTCCATCTTCTTCTACTGTCTCCATCTTCTTCTACTGTCTCCATCTTGTCCTACTGTGTCCATCTTGCCCTACTGTCTCCATCTTGCCCTACTGTCTCCATCTTGCCCTACTGTCTCCATCTTCTTCTACTGTCTCCATCTTGCCCTACTGTCTCCATCTTGTCCTACTGTCTCCATCTTCTTCTACTGTCTCGATCTTGCCCTACTGTCTCCATCTTGCCCTACTGTCTCAATCTTGCCCTACTGTCTCCATCTTCTTCTACTGTCTCCATCTTGTCCTACTGTCTCCATCTTGTCCTACTGTCTCCATCTTTCCCTTCTGTCACTATCTTGCCTTCTGCTACTTTACCCTATAATATATTCCTTTTCATACCCTTCAGTGGCATAACTGGCAGCAGAGCTCACAGTCGCTGGGGCCCCGGGTCTGCTTCCTCTGTAGCCAAAAATAATTCATCCCTCCCCAGCCATTTCGAGACATGAGCAGGGGTGGGAAGTGGGTGAGCATCAGGTTGGGGTATGGTTTGCCCCAAAGATTACGCTAGTTACACCGCTGACACTCTTGATGCTCTTTAGACCCCATGGTGTCTGGTTCCCTGGAGAGTCTCCTGTATTGGGGCAATTCTGACTGTCACTATAGAGTTGCGAGTCCATTACAAGGAGGAAATCTAGTCCTTTCAGTCACTCTTATTTCCCAGTCAAAGAGTCAGGCTTAGTCACAACCCACAGAACTTACAGTCTATTGGATCTAATGAGTGACAGAAAGTGAGTCAGTGCAGTCTGTTAGACTTTGTAGGCTTTGGGTGGGTCAGTGGTGTGACCTGGGCATAATTAGGGCGGAGATGGTATGACATGGGTACTTGGTTATCCGCAGGATGGGTTACGCAGTAGGGCAATAAATGATGATTTGTGCCTTTAATGGCAGTTCTAATGGAGGAAAGGCTAAATCTGCTCATTTACTCAGAAGCAGAGTGTTGTATGTAACCATGGTAACCGAAAGCTCCTCTGTGCCGTATTGATTTCCAGGTTATAAGATGAAATGGTGGACTTAATTCAGCCTCTCCATGGTGCCACCTACGCATGGTCTCCATTCATTCCTATACCCCCCATATGTATAAATACAAATATACAGAGAAGGAATGTTCTGGGCACACAATAAGCTGTACCCCCATACTGTACTGTCTAAGGGAAACACTATGGCACCTCCCTCCCATATGTATAAATACAAATATACAGAGAAGGAATGTTCTGGGCACACAATAAGCTGTACCCCCATACTGTACTGTCTAAGGGAAACACTATGGCACCTCCCTCCCATATGTATAAATACAAATATACAGAGAAGGAATGTTCTGGGCACACAATAAGCTGTACCCCCATACTGTACTGTCTAAAGGAAACACTATGGCACCTCCCTCCCATATGTATAAATACAAATATACAGAGAAGGAATGTTCTGGGCACACAATAAGCTGTACCCCCATACTGTACTGTCTAAGGGAAACACTATGGCACCTCCCTCCCATATGTATAAATACAAATATACAGAGAAGGAATGTTCTGGGCACACAATAAGCTGTACCCCCATACTGTACTGTCTAAGGGAAACACTATGGCACCTCCTACCCATATGTATAAATACAAATATACAGAGAAGGAATGTTCTGGGCACACAATAAGCTGTACCCCCATACTGTACTGTCTAAGGGAAACACTATGGCACCTCCCTCCCATATGTATAAATACAAATATACAGAGAAGGAATGTTCTGGGCACACAATAAGCTGTACCCCCATACTGTACTGTCTAAGGGAAACACTATGGCACCTCCCTCCCATATGTATAAATACAAATATACAGAGAAGGAATGTTCTGGGCACACAATAAGCTGTACCCCCATACTGTACTGTCTAAGGGAAACACTATGGCACCTCCCTCCCATATGTATAAATACAAATATACAGAGAAGGAATGTTCTGGGCACACAATAAGCTGTACCCCCATACTGTACTGTCTAAGGGAAACACTATGGCACCTCCTACCCATATGTATAAATACAAATATACAGAGAAGGAATGTTCTGGGCACACAATAAGCTGTACCCCCATACTGTACTGTCTAAGGGAAACACTATGGCACCTCCCTCCCATATGTATAAATACAAATATACAGAGAAGGAATGTTCTGGGCACACAATAAGCTGTACCCCCATACTGTACTGTCTAAGGGAAACACTATGGCACCTCCCTCCCATATGTATAAATACAAATATACAGAGAAGGAATGTTCTGGGCACACAATAAGCTGTACCCCCATACTGTACTGTCTAAGGGAAACACTATGGCACCCCTACCCATATGTATAAATACAAATATACAGAGAAGGAATGTTCTGGGCACACAATAAGCTGTACCCCCATACTGTACTGTCTAAGGGAAACACTATGGCACCTCCTACCCATATGTATAAATACAAATATACAGAGAAGGAATGTTCTGGGCACACAATAAGCTGTACCCCCATACTGTACTGTCTAAGGGAAACACTATGGCACCTCCTACCCATATGTATAAATACAATATACAGAGAAGGAATGTTCTGGGCACACAATAAGCTGTACCCCCATACTGTACTGTCTAAGGGAAACACTATGGCACCTCCTACCCATATGTATAAATACAAATATACAGAGAAGGAATGTTCTGGGCACACAATAAGCTGTACCCCCATACTGTACTGTCTAAGGGAAACACTATGGCACCTCCTACCCATAGGTATAAATACAAATATACAGAGAAGGAATGTTCTGGGCACACAATAAGCTGTACCCCCATACTGTACTGTCTAAGGGAAACACTATGGCACCTCCCTCCCATATGTATAAATACAAATATACAGAGAAGGAATGTTCTGGGCACACAATAAGCTGTACCCCCATACTGTACTGTCTAAGGGAAACACTATGGCACCCCTACCCATATGTATAAATACAAATATACAGAGAAGGAATGTTCTGGGCACACAATAAGCTGTACCATCATACTGTACTGTCTAAGGGAAACACTATGGCACCTCCCTCCCATATGTATAAATACAAATATACAGAGAAGGAATGTTCTGGGCACACAATAAGCTGTACCCCCATACTGTACTGTCTAAGGGAAACACTATGGCACCCCCTACCCATATGTATAAATACAAATATACAGAGAAGGAATGTTCTGGGCACACAATAAGCTGTACCCCCATACTGTACTGTCTAAGGGAAACACTATGGCACCCCCTACCCATATGTATAAATACAAATATACAGCGACTTGTACCTGAGTCTCCATTAAACCAACACACACATTTTACCACTGATCCGTAGCAGTTAATAGGCTGACGGGGCGGCTGAGAATGGAATGATTAAATGTTGGCCAGATCTAAGCTGACTTGCTTTTGGGCATCGCTGTGATAATCAGCCCCGGTGCTGCTGTGCTGGGTACCTACATGGCACATTCTGGTACCAATTTACAGATTGCTAAAAATAAAGCTCTGTCTCTTTCATTCCACTTCGGTTTGATTTCATGCAGCGGCAATGTTCTAATCTTGCACAAAAAAGGAAGAATTCAGCTTAATTAGCCATCTGCTGGCGCCCGATACGTCTGCGCTGTGAAATCATAGAAACAAACAAGGAAAAAGTTTTCACCCCTGTAGGTTTTGTGTTTTAAATAATCCTCCCTGGGCAACAGCTTTAATTGTGACCCTGTGCGTCTCACTGCTGCCCCCTGCAGGAACCTGAGCGAATATCCATTCATTCCTCATTCTCACTGGGTTTATAGTTATGTGTAACTGTCACTGTGTCTGTCCCTTTCCCTTCCCTGCACTGCTGGTTCTGACTCCTGATACAACTCCCCAATATCCATTCATTCCTCATTCTCACTGGGTTTATAGTTATGTGTAACTGTCACTGTGTCTGTCCCTTTCCCTTCCTGCACTGCTGGTTCTGACTCCTGATACAACTCCCCAATATCCATTCATTCCTCATTCTCACTGGGTTTATAGTTATGTGTAACTGTCACTGTGTCTGTCCCTTTCCCTTCCCTGCACTGCTGGTTCTGACTCCTGATACAACTCCCCAATATCCATTCATTCCTCATTCTCACTGGGTTTATAGTTATGTGTAACTGTCACTGTGTCTGTCCCTTTCCCTTCCCTGCACTGCTGGTTCTGACTCCTGATACAACTCCCCAATATCCATTCATCCCTCATTCTCACTGGGTTTATAGTTATGTGTAACTGTCACTGTGTCTGTCCCTTTCCCTTCTCTGCACTGCTGGTTCTGACTCCTGATACAACTCCCCAATATCCATTCATCCCTCATTCTGACTGGGTTTATAGTTATGTGTAACATTTGCCTTTGAGTCGTTGAAGTCCTTGTTGCCCCCGTAGGCGCTGGGAGGTCTCGGGCACGTTCCCCAGGCGTTTCCATCTCCCAAGTGGTTAAAGTGTCTCCTTGGCTACCGCTGTTTTGTACTGAACAATTCTCACCACTTCTCCACATTTTTACAAGGATCTCTAAAGGGAAAGTATTTGGGCCTTTATGGGAAACTGACCTTTCAGCCTGTGCCGCTCATCCATTCACTGGGAGGAAGCTGAATTGTTGCCGTATTTAGCCGCATACTTTCCCTGTTTGGTTTCCTTCCACCCTGGCACTCATCCACATTCAGGGGGGCTGATACTACAAATTTCAACCAGATAACAAAGAAATTCCAGATAAGTAGACAAGGCAACCACTGTGGCTTTTTTTTTTTTTTTCAATCGGTCAAATGAGGGAGAATTTGGTGTGTGTGGCTGGTGTGGGGGGGGGGGGTCGAGAGAATAAAACATGGGTCTTACCTAATAAAGGCTTAGGTGCCTGCCAGGTCCAGTTGAGGGTATAGGTTCCTTTCGCTGTCGTGTTGAGTTCCACCTCTGTTCATCATCATCATCATCATCCATGTAAGGTAGCCACCATCTTATGGTATTGGCTCATCATGGTAAACCAGTTTGGTGCATACATTCAGATCATGCCAACATGACCTACCATGTGTGTAGCTCAGTAGGGTAAGGATCCACCAGTTGGGGGACCTGCCAACATGAGCTACCATGTGTGTAGCTCAATACGGTGAGGATCCACCAGTTACCCAACTGACTTGTTGACTTGTCATGTTGACTTGTCATGTTAACTTGCCAACATGACCTACAATGTGTGTAGCTCAGTAGGGTAAGGATCCACCAGTTAGGTGACTTGCCAACATGAGCTACCATGTGTGTAGCTCAATACGGTGAGGATCCACCAGTTACCCAACTGACTTGTTGACTTGTCATTTTGACTTGTCATGTTAACTTGCCAACATGACCTACAATGTGTGTAGCTCAGTAGGGTATGGATCCACCAGTTGGGTGACTTGCCAACATGACCTACAATGTGTGTAGCTCAGTAGGGTAAGGATCCACTAGATGAGTAACCTGCCAATGTGACTTACAATGTGTGTAGCTCAGTAGGGTATGGATCCACTAGATGAGTAACCTGCCAATGTGACTTACAATGTGTGTAGCTCAGTAGGGTATGGATCCACCAGTTGGGTGACCTGCCAATGTGACTTACAATGTGTGTAGCTCAGTAGGGTATGGATCCACCAGTTGGGTGACCTGCCAATGTAACCTACAATGTGTGTAGCTCAATAGGGTATGGATCCACCAGTTGGGTGAACTGTCAATGTGACCTACCATGTGTGTAGCTCAATAGGGTATTGATACAATAGCTGGGTGACCTGCCTTTGTAACCTACAATGTGTGTAGCTCAATAGGGTATAGATCCACCAGTTGGGTGACCTTCCAATGTGACCTACCATGTGTGTAACTCAGTAGGGTATGGATCCACTAGTTCGGTGACCTGCCAGTGTGACCTACAATGTGTGTAGCTCAGTAGGGTATGGATCCACTAGTTCGGTGACCTGCCAGTGTGACCTACAATGTGTGTAGCTCAGTAGCATAAGGATCCACCAGTTGGGTGACCTGCCAATGTGACCTACAATGTTTGTAGCTCAATAGGGTATAGATCCACCAGTTGGGTGACCTTCCAATGTGACCTACCATGTGTGTAGCTCAGTAGGGTATGGATCCACTAGTTCGGTGACCTGCCAGTGTGACCTACCATGTGTGTAGCTCAGTAGGGTATGGATCTACCAGTTGGGTGACTTGCCAATGTGATGTACAATGTGTGTAGCTCAATAGGGTATGGATCCACCAGTTGGGTGACCTGCCAATGTGACCTACTATGTGTGTAGCTCAGTAGGGTCAGGATCCACCAGTTGGGTGACTTGTCCATATATGTGCTGGTGTCACTAGCTTTGGTCTTATCTTAACAAAATGTTGCCATGATGCTCTTTTACAGGGAACCTTGGCTACATACAGTTGTTGGGATCCAGCTATTGGGTACCCACTTCTGCAAGCTGGTGAAGTAATGGCCAGCCTCTGTAAGGATAGAAACCTAAACTTAATTCAACTACTGCCATATTGTTGTGTTGCCATGGAGCATCCACTTCAGTATATGTTATGCTTTATGATGTTGCCTTCTGCTCTCCACTAAATGTCTCTGCTTGCCCATATGGTGCCAGGGGCAGATTTAGGGATTTTTTTCCCATGTGTGGTCATTTTACTCTTGGGCGGACCAGTAGGGACATCCCTGTATTGTATAGCACAAATTACAGGGCAACCATTTGATGGAACCCATAGTTTTCTATCTGGTATTGGTCTGAGGGTCAGAAGAAGACAATGAGAAGACTACTGGAGATGCTTTAGATGAATCTTCATAGCAATTAGCACAAACACATTTAACTTTTTGGCCTTTTCCAGTCCAAATGCAGTCGTTAGGGCCCGTGGCCCTCCTACTTCAATTGCCTATAAAATCTGCCTCTTTCCAGGCTGGAAATGGAGACCCCCCCCCCCCCGCTATGTTTCTCCTTGTTCTTTTGTCATCAAATTATTAAAACAGTTTGTTATAATATAATAAAGCAATTCATTAAAAATTCATATAATTACTCATTAAAAATTATTGCCGTTATTCTGGGTTTCAGGGAAACCGTGTAAAGGAAAAGGTTGTGTAGCTCCAGTTTAAAGGAACATTGCTTCGTTTTAGCTACTGGGGGGGTCTGAGCAAATGCTGGATGGCAAAGAGGGGGCTTGAACCCAAGCAGGACCGGGCTGACAATCTGTGGGTTCAGGCAAATGCCAGAGGGGCTGCTGTAAGGTGCCATAGACACTCACTATTTATTGGGCTGGGGGGGGGGGCTGTTTGTGCCTCTGGGTACTGGGAATGCCAGGGGCTGCTGTAAGGTGCCACAGACAGTCACTATTTATTGGGCTGGGGGGGGGGCTGTTTGTGCCTCTGGGTACTGGGAATGCCAGGGGCTGCTGTAAGGTGCCATAGACACTCACTATTTATTGGGCTGGGGGGGGGGGCTGTTTGTGCCTCTGGGTACTGGGAATGCCGGGGGGGCTGTAAGGTGCCACAGACACTCACTATTTATTGGGCTGGGGGGGGGGGCTGTTTGTGCCTCTGGGTACTGGGAATGCCAGGGGGGCTGTAAGGTGCCACAGACAGTCACTATTTATTGGGCTGGGGGGGCTGTTTGTGCCTCTGGGTACTGGGAATGCCAGGGGGGCTGTAAGGTGCCACAGACACTCACTATTTATTGGGCTGGGGGGGGGGGGCTGTTTGTGCCTCTGGGTACTGGGAATGCCAGGGGGGCTGTAAGGTGCCACAGACAGTCACTATTTATTGGGCTGGGGGGGGGGCTGTTTGTGCCTCTGGGTAACTGGGAATGCCAGGGGGGCTGTAAGGTGCCACAGACAGTCACTATTTATTGGGCTGGGGGGGCTGTTTGTGCCTCTGGGTACTGGGAATGCCAGGGGGCTGTAAGGTGCCACAGACAGTCACTATTTATTGGGCTGGGGGGGGCTGTTTGTGCCTCTGGGTACTGGGAATGCCAGGGGGGCTGTAAGGTGCCACAGACAGTCACTATTTATTGGGCTGGGGGGGGCTGTTTGTGCCTCTGGGTACTGGGAATGCCAGGGGGGCTGTAAGGTGCCACAGACAGTCACTATTTATTGGGCTGGGGGGGGCTGTTTGTGCCTCTGGGTACTGGGAATGCCAGGGGGGCTGTAAGGTGCCACAGACAGTCACTATTTATTGGGCTGGGGGGGGGGGCTGTTTGTGCCTCTGGGTACTGGGAATGCCAGAGGGGCTGCTGTAAGGTGCCACAGACACTCACTATTTATTGGGCTCTTAAATCCACCAGAAAACCTTGTGATCCCCTGACCATCCAGGCCGACTCTGCCACGGCTTTACAGTATATAGGAAGCTCATTTCCTTAGTCAGCCAACTGTATCTTTCTTAATTACAAGGCCGCTATTGGTCAGATAAATCACTGATTTCATGGAAAGCTAAGACGTTACATGCTAAAGTGGTTCACATCCTCGGCCATAAATGTGACATAAGCTGGACCTGCTCTTGGAATTTATTGCCTTTCTGATTAACAGAAGAGGCAGTTTGTAGTGGTAAATAGCACAGAGAGGACAATAAAGGGCCCCAGTCTCTTGGGTAGAACAAGAGAAAGCTCCTGCTGACAGAGGGAGTCCAAAAGTTTAAAGGTAGTGCCAAGGGGGGGTGTATATGGTGAGAAAATCAGACTGTACGCTCCTCGGGGGTGGGGTTTGATGTGAATGAATTCTGTAACATTGTTGATATCTTGATGTTCTATAAAGATTAGTGATAATTATAAACTGATAAGGACGGCCTGGCCAATATAATCTACTCTGTCATCCCAACGTTTTAGTTCTCAGAATAAAACTTGATTGCATGCTCCTCGGGGGTGGGGTCTAATGTGAATAAACTCTGTAACATTGTTGATATCTTGATGTTCTATAAAGTTTAGTGATAATTATAAACTGATAAGGATGACCTGGCCAATATGATCTACTGTGTCATCCCAGCATTTTAGTTCTCATAGTTCTCAGAATAAAACTTGATTGTATGCTCCTCGGGGGTGGGGTCTGATGTGAATGAACTCTGTAACATTGTTGATATCTTGATGTTCTATAAAGTTTAGTGATAATTATAAACTGATAAGGATGACCTGGCCAATATGATCTACTGTGTCATCCCAACATTTTAGTTCTCAGAATTTAACTTGATTGAATGCTCCTCGGGGGTGGAGTCTGATGTGAATGAACTCTGTAACATTGTTGATATCTTGATGTTCTATAAAGTTTAGTGATAATTATAAACTGATAAGGACGACCTGGCCAATATGATCTACTGTGTCATCCCAACATTTTAGTTCTCAGAATTAAACTTGATTGAGTGCTCCTCGGGGGTGGAGTCTGATGTGAATGAACTCTGTAACATTGTTGATATCTTGATGTTCTATAATATTTTGTGATAATTAGAAACTGATAAGGACAGCCTGGCCAATATGATCTTCTGTGTCATCCCAACATTTTAGTTTTCAGAATTAAACTTGATTGAATGCTCCTCGGGGGTGGAGTCTGATGTGAATGAACTCTGTAACATTGTTGATATCTTGATGTTCTATCAAGTTTAGTGATAATTATAAACTGATAAGGACGACCTGACCAATATGATCTACTGTGTCATCCCAACATTTTAGTTTTCAGTATAAAACTTGATTTGCACAAACACCACAAAAGGCTGTTATTTATTTTTGTTAGCCGGGGGGGGGGGGGGGGGGGAGTGGGCGCAGAGCCAGGGATGCTTGGCACTCGCAGAGTTTGTTATAACAGAATTCATGATCATGGCTCGGGGATTACCGAGGTGGAACAGTAAATCTCAGCGAGCAGGAACATTGGGAGAAGAACAGATCCTATCGGAGCCCTTTCAGATCTCATTACCTACAGGAACAATAGGGAGCCGTGTAATACCCTGTCCTCCATTATCAATGGTTAGGGAAATAGACTGCTGTAAAGCTGCCACTTCGTTTCCTCTAAACAGACAGTTGCGTATATATTCTGCATATTTGTAGTTCCGCAAATGCATGGGGGCTGCCATATTGCTTCCAAGCAGCAAATTATTTTGGCCACACTCTCCTGATCCACTAAGACTATGCTCCAATGTGAGATGTGACCTCCATATGGTAACACCATGGTGTTTTTGTATGCCATTAGAGAATATCGGGGGCTTCTGGGAGGTAGTTTGATGTATAGTAAGAGATAGTAAGAGGATTATAGTACAGTTGGGGGGCCTGGGGGGACAATAAGACACAATCAGCTTAAGCATGGCCTAGAACCTTAGTTCAAAAGGTTTAGACATATGAAAACACTGCAGTGCAAGCCATTCAGTTATAGATCGAAAAAGATATAGTCCACCCTAAATCTCATCTTAAATGATCTTCTGGCTGATCCTATAGGAGTATCTAGAAGAGAAAACTGTCCTCAACTTTCACCACAAATGGCTTTCAGCCTTGGCACAGACACCACAGCTGGAGATCTAGGTGAGAAATTAAGCATTGCCCCCAACTTGCACCACAAATGGCTTTCAAACTTTGCCCTGATACAAGAAGTGGAACTCTAGGAGAGAAAATTGATATTGTCCACAAATACCACTAGGGATCAAGGAAATAGGCATTGCCCCCATCTTTTACCACAAATGGTTTTTAACCATGTCTCCCCAAGGGTAATGTAGGAAAATAAATAGACATTGTCCACAACTTTCTTCCCAACTGGTGATAGCTGCAGTAAAAGTTGGGGACAATGCCTGTTTTCTCTCCTAGATACTTCTGGAGGACCTAGGGTCAGAACATGGCACGGCACAACAGGGAAGTTGTTTCCTCTTCTGTTTCAGATGTAGCAATGGGGGAGTAAAAATGGAAGAACTAGGGACCATATTGGAGGCCGAGTCTGAGAGACGTTGAGGTGAAATTTGGAAATAATGCCTATTACCTCTTCTAGATCATGATCATGAAGGCCATTCAGGGTCAGAACATGGCACAGCACAACAGGGAAGTTGTTTCCTTTTCTGTTTCTGATGTAGCAATGGGGGAGTAAAACTGGAAGAACTAGGGGTCTACTTTGGCGGCCAAGTCGGAAAGACCATTGTGGTGAAATTTGGGAATAATGCCTATTACATCTTCTAGATCGTGATCATGAAGGTCATTCAGATTGAGACTATGGCACGGCTCAACAGGAAAGTTGTTTCCTCTTCTGTTTCAGATGTAGCAATGGGGGAGTAAAAATGGAAGAACGAGGGGCCATTTTGTAGGCCAAGTCTGAAAGACTGTTGTGATGAAATTTGAGAATGATGTACCTCTTCTAGATCATGATCGTGAAGGTCATTTAGGGTGAGAACATGGCACGGCACAACAGGAAAGTTGTTTCCTCTTCTGTTTCAGATGTAGCCATGGGGGAGTAAAAATGGAAGAACTAGGGACCATATTGGAGGCTGAGTCTGAGAGACGTTGAGGTGAAATTTGGGAATAATGCCTATTACCTCTTCTAGATCATGATCATGAAGGCCATTCAGGGTGAGAACATGGCACGGCACAACAGGGAAGTCGTTTGTTCTGCTTTAGACCTACTGATGTTGGGGGGAGGAAGAAGGAAGGACTAACTATCAGTCTTTTTCATTTAGCATTCATATAGGCTAGAGGCAGAATAATGAATGTACTTTCATCAAGGTGAAATGGAACCAACGTCATTTTAGCGAGAGAAAATACTACATTCTCTGATGATTTCCATTGGTTCCTATTCAGTGGCGTTGTACCACTATATATATACATGTATTGCCTTGTGTTTTTCACAGAGTAGCCTCTTGATCACGATTTGTGTCAAAAGTCTATTTTTCCCCTCATTCTGCCTCCCGTATTCCCATTGTTAGTGCTCCTGCCTCTCGGCACAATGCCCTAGAGCCGTTCCCGTTCAAGAGAAATCTGCATTTGCCGTATACTTGCATCCCACTTTCTATGCATTGAGCCATGTATCAACGTATTGCAAGACATTTACTGTTGCCATGGTAGCAAACTGGGGGCTTCATTGTGTCGGCCATCTTGTTTTTGTCTGAAGAACCTTCAGCCTTCGTGTTTATTCTTTCAGACATGTAGCATATAATGGCACCGAAAAGCTGGAAGATGAAAAAGTGACGCAGATCCTGCCGATTGCTCTTATAGACCATTATACCATTTTATAGGCCCATTATCTCATATGCTCTCGGGGGGGGGGGTTGATTACTCTGTAGTTCTAAAAAACTTAGACAGAAAATGTAATCATGGCACTGGAAAACATTGGGCACAGGGGCTCCAGGATTTGGCCAGACCCTATGGTTTGCAATAGGATTCCCATTTTGCTTGGGTTGGAACACTTCTATCTGAAGCAACCAAAAGCGTCTGAGATACAGAACAAGGGCACCACATACCATTGAATTGTTAATTATGATATTTTGCTCCAAATAAATGTATTGTTGCACAAGGGTTTCCACTCTATACACTTTTCTTTGCTGAAGAAGTATGTGGTCACTAGTTTTTAGAACTTTTCAGCCCTCCTTGGAGGTCCAGTGTTTGGTCAAGACCCCAGTTAGCTAATGACATAGTTGGAGATATAGGAGAACACTTCTGTGTCAGCCATTTTTAGATATTTTCTAGAGTATCTAGGGCACCAAATACATTATTCTATGCAACTCTCTCCTTAACTGAGCTTCAGGATGGACAGTCTAGCTAAACATTCTGCTCAAATCTCACCCCAATGGGCCAACCCCACAATTTGGGATCCATGTCTGTAGAACCTTCTTAAAATAAGGAGTCCAACATTGGGAGATGTTTTTTCTACCATTGGTGGACCCCATTTCTCTAATGTCAAGTCTACACTGGAAGCTACTGGCTGGCTTCTATTCATGTGTACCAGTGTAAGACCAACACACCGGTACATAAGTATGGAAGCCAACCTGTAGCTCTCAATGAAGAATTAAAGCTAGAGAAATGGAGTTGACCATTGGTATCATTGCATGAGGGTTTCCACTGTATAGACTTATTTACCAAAGACTTTGTAGTAAAAGAAGGAGCCCAGTCTCTGGAGCTTGTTCTTTAAATGGCTTGTAGGCATTTTAGAGTCTAATATTGGTCGACCCAGTTTCTCTAAAGGTCCCCATACACGGGCCGATTCTAGCTGCCCATATCGGTCCCTTAGACCGATTCAGCAGCTAATCGGCCCGTGTATGGGCACTACCGACGGGCCTGCCCGACCGACATCTGGCCTGAAATTGGCCAGATCTCGATCAGGCAGGTTAAAAAATCTAGTCGGATCGGGGACCGCATCGGCTCGTTGATGCGGTCCCCGGACCAACTTTGCCTATACCCATCATTATAATTTGATCGTTTGGCCCTGAGGCCTGGATTCTCCCGATATCGCCCACCCGTAGGTGGGGATATCGGGAGAAGATCCGCTAGCTTGGCGACATCACCAAGCGAGCAGATCTGAAGGTGTATGGGCACCTTAACTTCAACTCTACATTGTGAGCTACAGGTTGACTTCCATACTTATTTACTAGTGGGAGGCCAACCTTGGAGTTATGACTTTTATCTTTAGAAAGGTCATAAAAATAGAATTATGTGTAGTAGAAATGACTATTGTGGTGTTTGGGGGGAAGGAGTTGCGCTGAGTATTGTTCTACCCAACGCTGTTGGAGGTGCTGGTTCAAAGGAAGCTCATTAGAGAGTTGTTGATGAGGTTGGATGGGACACTTGAACATCTATTTTCCACTTGAAACCCAATGGACATTAAAGGTTTCCTTTTTTGAGAGACAGAAGATGTAATAAAGGCAACAAGAGGATTAGCGTTTGTTATTTACAATAGAGGACATGCCATATGGTTGATCTAACAGATAGATCCTAGATCAAATATTTTTCAAAGGAGCATTTCAGCTGTGGCTTTGCGTGTGAGATTGCTGCCCGCTGGTTGATGATTCACCTGCTGATCAAGGAAGCCATGTCCAGAACTCCATGGGGGGGGCGGAATAGGAAAAAGTCTTAGAATTGTTATTTATTCCTGATACTGGGGTCTGTACTTAGGGGTCATTAACAAAAACTCAGGGTAGAAGTGCAAAGAGCACAATAGATACTATAACTGTCCCAAAGAGCTTGCAATCAATCTTGTTTATAAGCACAAACTGTTTGTTGTGTGGCCAGAATTCTTAAGGCTATGATAGGGTTATTTACATCTTTATGTGAAGCTAGCTGGGTACAACTACAATATATGTCTTTTCTTTATTACTGTTTTGGGCAGAAGGAACAGGAATTTGTCTTCTAAAAACGACATTTTTTATATGACATACACCCCCGAATTCACCGGCGTGTCTACTGTATTCAGCATGATTCTCCTAAATCATTTTTATGGGTGCGTTGGTTCAGAACACCCATCACTTCTAATATCACCCTTCACGGCCATTATTACCGAGAGTTGTAGATGGCAATGGCAGGTTTTTTTTTCCCCTTTTGTAATGGGAAATGGTTGTACCTCGCTTCGTACGAACGCAATTGCTCTGTTTGAAAAATACGTTCAGACCAGACCTTGACGAGTAGATGACTGATGAGCGACGAGTCTAGAAGATATATGAAGATGAGGGAGCAGGGATAGAACCAACCTGTAGAGAGTTGGAGCATTAAGTAAGTAGACATCTAATCATTCAGTGAGGTTGAGAACAACCAGAAGACAAAGCTTCACCAACCAGATCAAGATAAGATAGCCAATCAAAAAGTTAGGACCTTCACGAGAATACTCAAACGTGTGTCCAATAAGAGCATTAGAGAGCACATTAAACCTGTAGTTTAGAGTGCTAGAACATTCAGAAGACTAGACCACCCTGCAGCCAATGAGACTATTGGGGTAGAGGTTCTACAGGAACTGCGGCCGTGCAAGTAGGCATCTAATCATTCAGTGAGGTTGAGAACAACCAGAAGACAAAGCTTCACCAATCAGTAGCCACTCAGAAACTTTTACAGAACAAGATCAGATAGCCAATCAAAAAGTTAGGACCTTCACGAGAATACTCAAACGTGTGTCCAATAAGAGCATTAGAGAGCACATTAAACCTGTAGTTTAGAGTGCTAGAACATTCAGAAGACTAGACCACCCTGCAGCCAATGAGACTATTGGGGTAGAGGTTCTACAGGAACTGCGGCAGTGCAAGTAGGCATCTAATCATTCAGTGAGGTTGAGAACAACCAGAAGACAAAGCTTCACCAATCAGTAGCCACTCAGAAACTTTTACAGATCAAGATCAAAAAGTAAGAACCTTCACGAAAATACTCAAACGTGTGTCCAATAAGAGCGTTAGAGAGCTCATTAAACCTGTAGTTTGGAGTGTTAGAACATTCAGAAGACTAGACCACCCTGCAGCCAATGAGACTATTGGGCTAGCAGTTTTATAGTAACTGTGGCAGTGCAAGTAGACATCTAATCATTCAGTGAGGTTGTGAACAACCAGAAGACAAAGCTTCACCAACCAGTAGCCACTCAGAAACTTTTACAGATGAAGATCAAAAAGTTAGAACATTCATGAAAATACTCAAACGTGTGTCCAATAAGAGCGTTAGTGGGCTCATTAAGCCTGTAGTTTTGAGTATTAGAACATTCAGAAGACTAGACCACCCTGCAGCCAATGAGACTATTGGGTAAGATGTTCTACAGCAACTGCGGCCGTGCAAGTAGGCATCTAATCATTCAGTGAGGTTGAGAACAACCAGAAGACAAAGCTTCACCAATCAGTAGCCACTCAGAAACTTTTACAGATCAAGATCAAAAAGTAAGAACCTTCACGAAAATACTCAAACGTGTGTCCAATAAGAGCGTTAGAGGGCTCATTAAACCTGTGGTTTAGAGTGTAAGGACATTCAGAAGACTAGACCACCCTGCAGCCAATGAGACTATTACAACTTTAACAGAGCTAGAGGTTCTTCCTTTACTCTATCATTCAAACAATCTACAGAAGGGGTGGCCAAAACGACGATCGTGGTCCACCAGTCGATCCCCCGTGGACTTCTGGTGGACCACATCTAAGCCGGGGAATGTATTAATTCATGTCCCTTCTACTATTCCACTTCCTTCTTGTAACTACAGTTTGGGAATGTACTTGTAGACCCGTCTATTGGGAGTATGATGTGGTGGGAATTCATTGAATGTTGGGACTTGTGTTCCTGTCTATTGGGATGAGGGGTGTAACTATAGAACCTCCCTCCAGGCAGTGTTGGACTGGCCCACCAGGATACCAGGAAAACTCCCGGTGGGCCCAGGTGTCAGTGGGCCCAGGTGTCAGTTGGCCCTCTTGCTTCTAACTATTTGGCCAATTGCATGGTCATTCCCTATTTCCTTATGGCTACAAGGAAGCTTGATGGATGCAAGAATAGCGTAAAGTATGTAGAGAAAAGAGAGAGGAGAGGCGGAATTAAAGTTTTGAGAGTGGGCCCATGGTCCAGGGTTTTCTGGTGGCCCCCTGCCATCTCAGTCCGACACTGCCTCCAGGGCCCCCTAATTATAGAGCAATTTCAATATACTGTATCTTGGTCAAGTAGGTCAACCTTAGGGGCCCCAAACTAACTGCTGTGGGGCCCAGTAACATCTAGCATGATGTGATGGAAATTCATATTGGGGATGTCCCACCTAAATAGGACACCTGGGGGAGGATTGAAGTTGGTTGTAGCAATCACATCAGGGTGGGAGAAGATCTTCTGCTGGACTCAAGCCAAGGACAATTCCCTTCAGCCCCTTTATATTTGCAAGATTCAGACCATTACACGGGTCAACGAAGGAACATATGTCCTCATTATTGCCCAAGGTTGGTTGAGAAGAAAGGGGTTCACAGTGAGCGGCGGGTTAGCAGAGAACATACTGGCGCACCATATGTGACCTACATTTTCTCACATTTCTCATCCTATACTTGCTGGAGGTGTAGTTATCCAAGCAGCGCTGTGCTTCGTTAGGAAAAGCAAGAACCTTCCTTGTCATTGCGGCTCTAATTAATGGCTCGCTGCGTGGCATCAGCCTATAAACGGAGGCTATCAGCAAATAATACTGGTTACATAGAAACTTCTCAGGCCTACGGCTAAATGATATAATATCTAGATGCTGAATTCCCATGCTGTGGGCGGTGAGCTCCTTCTTGCTTGGCTTCCATCCCTGAGGTCAGTGGTGGGTTTATGCTCCCCCCGGTGTAGGAGAATCGCAAGGCTGTTGGAGCACTTTACGCCACTGCAACACATTTAACACATTTAACGTGTGAAAATCCTCTGCCAGCAAGTCAAGTGCAGTCTGTTCTTCCAGGGTAGGGGGGCTTCTGCCAGGAGGTGAGAACTTGTCTCCCCCAGGAATCAAAAGACTAACGGGAAAAGCAGAGTTTCTTCTAATGCTTGGTTAGTGTAGGAGGAGGAAGAGTGTGAAGGGCATTGGGTCTATACCGCCTTGGGCAGAATAATGGCAAGAAGAATGCTCCCACCAAATGGACCATTGGATGTGTGCCCACCCCTTCCTCTTGGCTATGTGTATTCATTTTGCCTCCATCATTTCTAGGGCAGTGTCCTACCAAACTGAACTTTGCTCTTGGCTAACCAGCAGCCATAGCTCCATGCAATCACTTTGTCTCCGAATGGGTGGGCTACCAATAGACTTTGCTTTGGGGGGAGAAGTGAGCATTCTTGCGTGGCTATAAACATGAAGGGGAAACTGGATTTACCTTTAAACCTCATTCTGTATGTGCCCCTCACCTCCCCTCTGTCTGGGCAGGGTCCCTCTGTGTCTCCCCATTCTGTATGTGCCCCTCACCTTCCCCTCTGTCTGGGCAGGGTCCCTCTGTGTCTCCCCATTCTGTATGTGCCCCCCCCCCTCTGTCTGGGCAGGGTCCCTCTGTGTCTCCCCATTCTGTATGTGCCCCTCACCTTCCCCTCTGTCTGGGCAGGGTCCCTCTGTGTCTCCCCATTCTGTATGTGCCCTCACCTTCCCCTCTGTCTGGGCAGGGTCCCTCTGTGTCTCCCCATTCTGTATGTGCCCCCCCCCCTCTGTCTGGGCAGGGTCCCTCTGTGTCTCCCCATTCTGTATGTGCCCCTCACCTTCCCCTCTGTCTGGGCAGGGTCCCTCTGTGTCTCCCCATTCTGTATGTGCCCCCACCTTCCTCTGTCTGGGCAGGGTCCCTCTGTGTCTCCCCATTCTGTATGTGCCCCTCACCTTCCCCTCTGTCGGGCAGGGTCCCTCTGTGTCTCCCCATTCTGTATGTGCCCCCCCTCTGTCTGGGCAGGGTCCCTCTGTGTCTCCCCATTCTGTATGTGCTCTGTCTGTCTGTGTCTCCATTCTGTCTGGGCAGGGTCCCTCTGTGTCTCCCCATTCTGTACTCTGTCTGGGTCCCCATTCTGTATGTGTCTGTCTGGCAGGGTCCCTCTGTGTCTCCCATTCTGTATGTGCCCCCCCTCTGTCTGGGCAGGGTCCCTCTGTGTCTCCCCATTCTGTATGTGCCCCTTCCCTCTGTCTGGGCAGGGTCCCTCTGTGTCTCCCCATTCTGTATGTGCCCCTCACCTTCCCCTCTGTCTGGGCAGGGTCCCTCTGTGTCTCCCCATTCTGTATGTGCCCCTCACCTTCCCCTCTGTCTGGGCAGGGTCCCTCTGTGTCTCCCCATTCTGTATGTGCCCCTCCCAGTACAATATGTATTTATTGTATATATAAAGGCTTATTTCCGTAACTGACAACCTGATCTCACTGACATGACTGCAATTTGCTGCCGGATTCTAATCTCGGGGCCTCGTTAGGTGATGATTCCATCAAGTCGGCGCAATCTCTCTCCCTTGTCTGAGTCCCCGGTTGTCAGGGACTTGATAGAGTGGGATTTCCAGGAGTCATTTGATGAATAGGCGGCACAGTGAGAGGCTTGAGATGGATTTCAGGCTCCTCTCTGGTTCTGCAGCAGATTCAGCTGCCTCCCAGAGGCTATTATCCCCCCACTGCTACTATAGGCACCATCTCTCCCTACTATACCTGCTATCCCCCAGCCCCAGTCCCTTCCCAGAGGCTATTATCCCCCCACTGCTACTATAGGCACCATCTCTCCCCTACTATACCTGCTATCCACAGCCCAGTCCCTTCCCGGAGGCTATTATCCCACTGCTACTATAGGCACCATTCTCTTTCCCTACTATACCTGCTATCCCACAGCCCCAGTCCCTTCCCAGAGGCTATTATCCCCCCACTGCTACTATAGGCACCATCTCTCCCTACTATACCTGCTATCCCACAGCCCCAGTCCCTTCCCAGAGGCTATTATCCCCCACTGCTACTATAGGCACCATCTCTCCCTACTATACCTGCTATCCCACAGCCCAGTCCCTTCCCAGAGGCTATTATCCCCCCACTGCTACTATAGGCACCATCTCTCCTACTATACCTGCTATCCCACAGCCCCAGTCCCTTCCCAGAGGCTATTATCCCCCACTGCTACTATAGGCCACCATCTCTCCCTACTATACCTGCTATCCCACAGTCCCAGTCCCTTCCCAGAGGCTATTATCCCCCACTGCTACTATAGGCACCATCTCTCCCTACTATAACCTGCTATCCCACAGCCCCCAGTCCCTTCCCAGAGGCTATTATTCCCCCCCACTGCTACTATAGGCACCATCTCTCCCTACTATAGCCTGCTATCCACAGCCCCAGTCCCTTCCCAGAGGCTATTATCCCCCCACTGCTACTATAGGCACCACTCGTCCCTACTATACTGCTATCCCACAGCCCAGTCCCTTCCCAGAGGCTATTATCCCCCACTGCTACTATAGGCACCATCTCTCCCTACTATACCTGCTATCCCACAGCCCCAGTCCCTTCCCAGAGGCTATTATCCACTGCTACTATAGCACCATCTCTCCCTACTATACCTGCTATCCCACAGCCCCAGTCCCTTCCCAGAGGCTATTATCCCCCACTGCTACTATAGGCACCATCTCTCCCTACTATACCTGCTATCCCACAGCCCCAGTCCCTTCCCAGAGGCTATTATCCCCCCACTGCTACTATAGGCACCACCTCCCCCTACTATACCTGCTATCCCACAGCCCCAGTCCCTTCCCAGAGGCTATTATCCCCCCACTGCTACTATAGGCACCATCTCTCCCTACTATACCTGCTATCCCACAGCCCCAGTCCCTTCCCAGAGGCTATTATCCCCCCACTGTTACTATAGGCACCATCTCTCCCTACTATACCTGCTATCCCACAGCCCCAGTCCCTTCCCAGAGGCTATTATCCCCCCACTGCTACTATAGGCACCATCTCTCCCTACTATACCTGCTATCCCACAGCCACAGTCCCTTCCCAGAGGCTATTATCCCCCCACTGCTACTATAGGCACCATCTCTCCCTACTATACCTGCTATCCCACAGCCCCAGTCCCTTCCCAGAGGCTATTATCCCCCCACTGCTACTATAGGCACCATCTCTCCCTACTATACCTGCTATCCCACAGCCCCAGTCCCTTCCCAGAGGCTATTATCCCCCCACTGCTACTATAGGCACCATCTCTCCCTACTATACCTGCTATCCCACAGCCCCAGTCCCTTCCCAGAGGCTATTATCCCCCCACTGCTACTATAGGCACCATCTCTCCCTACTATACCTGCTATCCCACAGCCCCAGTCCCTTCCCAGAGGCTATTATCCCCCCACTGCTACTATAGGCACCATCTCTCCCTACTATCCCTATAGCATTCATTTGCAGCTGCTTTGTTTAGATTATATTTCCGTATTTAATGTACAGTTTCTATTTGCCATAATGGCTGCTGTAGAACAGACTCTGCCCTTACTAAAATATATATAAGGTATTAAGTGCGTTCCATAGTGAATCCATTAGCTTGAGGTCAGTCTAATTCAAACTCCATTTGGAAAAGGAAAGTGATGGAGAATTATTATTATTATATCAAATGAGGCTGAATAAGAATAATGATTTGCTGTTAATTGCAGAGGAGCACCCAAGGACGTGGGGGATCTGCTCGTAGAACAAGTAAGGCCATTGGTCAGTGAGGAGCATTTCTGCCTCTGGTCGTAGGTTCCATTCCAGCCAGGGCATGATCTGCAATGACTTTGTATGTTCTCCCTGCAAAATTATATTTCCTCCCATAGAATAAGCCATGGAACCAACACCCACGAGGGTCCCCCTTTATAGGAGATGCTCCATTTTCATTTCCGTCCCACAGATTACAGATAAATGGCTCCCTGGTTTCACAAATCTGCATGCGCTCCATACGTTCACTGCGGTTTTTAATGGCGGAGCGGAGCCGATCTCATTTGCAGTTATGGCTCCAATAAAATGCGTGTCCTTGAGTATTAGACTCATTTCATCTGCACACCAAATTATTAATTACCTCTTTAGTTCCATCAAAGTTCTGCATAGGGGAGACAGGAGTTCTGGCAGCGCCGGCTCTAACCTTGAAACGCTACTTGCCGCGGAGAGAGGCCCTCTGATTCCGATGATCGCTGATCAAACAAACCCATAATAACTTCAATCTCTACTCCTTGTGAGGTCTCCTATCCGTCATTGATCTACACTGGCATGATCAAGTCCTGGGTGGGTGAAGAGCCCAGTCATGAAAGCCTTAGTGAAGTCCACGCTCAGCCTTGCATTGGACTCCATTGTTCTCAGCTGGGGGGACCTTGGGGGACCTACAATGGAAGTCTCTTTGGTACAATTGGTTCCTGCTAACTATTTCACATTCAGAACATCCTCCCATCAAAATCCGAACGTTCGTCGGAAGAAGACTAAACTCTGAACGTGTATGGGCAGTAGGTGAGAAGATGATTAATGAAGAGGCATCTTCTCAGGTTGGTGATGAACATCTACAGGCTTCCACCAACCTGAGAAGATGCCTCTTCATTAATAATCTTCCCACCAACTGCCCATACACGTTCAGAGTACAGGAGTAAGAGAGGCCCTCTGATGATCACTGATCAAACAAACCCATAATAACTTCAATCTCTACTCCTTGTGAGGTCTCCTATCTGTCATTGATCTACACCGGCATGATCAAGTCCTGGGTGGGTTAAGATCCCAGTCATCAAAGCCTTAGTGAAGTCCATGGCTCAGCTTACACGCTCAGCCTCCATTATTCTCAGCTGGGGGGACCTACAATGAAAGTCTCTTTTGTGAGGTCTCCTATCTGTCATTGATCTACACCGGCATGATCAAGTCCTGGGTGGGTTAAGATCCCAGTCATCAAAGCCTTAGTGAAGTCCATGGCTCAGCTTACACGCTCAGCCTCCATTATTCTCAGCTGGGGGGACCTACAATGAAAGTCTCTTTGGTACGATTGGTGCCTGCCAACTATTTCACGTTCAGAACATCCTCCCATTGGTTATTTTTTGGGCTTTATCCTACAATTTGAGGCTGAATGTGAGTTTTAGATCGATATCAGAACGTTCGTCGGAAGAAGAACGTGTATGGGCAGCTTTATGTAGGTGGGAAGATGATTAATGAAGAAGTATCTTCTCAGGTTGGTGATGAACATCTACAGGCTTCTCATGGTGGAATAAGTCACTGATCCCATCCCATCGGTGTGGATGTAGATGTTAGATCACCAACCTGAGAAGATGCCTCTTCATTAATCATCTTCCCACCAACTGCCCATACACATTCAGAGTACAGGAGTAAGAGAGGCCCTCTGATTCCAATGATCACTGATCAAACAAGCCAATAATAAATTCAATCTCTACTCCTTGTGAGGTCTCCTATCAGTCATTAATCTACACCGGCATGATCAAGTCCTGGGTGGGTGAAGATCCCAGTCATCAAAGCCTTAGTGAAGTCCATGGCTCAGCTTACACGCTTAGCCTCCATTATTCTCAGCTGGGGGGACCTACAATGGAAGTCTCTTTGGTACGATTGGTGCCAGCCAACTATTTCACGTTCAGAACATCCTCCCATTTGTTATTTTTCGGGCTTTATCCTACAATTTCAGGCTGAATGTGAGTTTTAGATCGATATCCCAACGTTCGTCAGAAGAAGGCTAAACTCTGAACGTGAATGGGCAGCTTCATGTAGGTGGGAAGATGATTATTGAAGAGGCATCTTCTCAGGTTGGTGATGAACATCTACAGGCTTCTCATGGTGGAACAAGTCACTGATCCCATCCCATCGGTGTGGATGTAGATGTTAGATCACCAACCTGAGAAGATGCCTCTTCATTAATCATCTTCCCACCAACTGCCCATACACATTCAGAGTACAGGAGTAAGAGAGGCCCTCTGATTCTGATGATCACTGATCAAGCAAGCCAATAATAACTTCAATCTCTACTCCTTGTGAGGTCTCCTATCAGTCATTTATCTACACTGGTATGACCAAGAGCCCAGTCATGAAAGGCTTAGTGAAGTCCATCAGCTTACAGGCTCAGCCTTGCATTGGACTCCATTGTTGGCTGGTCCAACCAGGGTCGGACTAGGGGGTGCAGGGCCCACTGGGGCTCTCGCCCCAGGGGCCCTACAGGTGACCCAACCGACCACGTCCCCTAAACCCCCCCACCCGACATCCTCCCCTAAGCGCACCTAAATTTAACGCATCAGGGGAGGAACGGTCGAGCAGGGGGAGTGCCACAAGGGTCGGGTCTGGGACGTCGGGGCCCACCGGGATTTTTCCCGGTGTCCCAATGGCCCAGTCCGACCCTGGGTCCAACCCTATGCTCTATCTTCTCACAAAATGGGTTTGGAAAAGTCTCATAAAAATGTTTCAATAATGTCACCAAATAAGGCTCCAGTTTGGAATTTCAGCAGCTGTCTGGTTGCTAGGGTCTTGTTTATCTTAGCAACCAGGCAGTAGTTTGAATAAGAGACAGGAAAATGAATAGAAGGGGGAATAAATAGAAAGATAAGGAATAAAAAGTAACTGTAGCTTCACAGAGCAATAGGTTTTTGGCTGCCGGGGTCAGTGACCCCTATTTGAAAGCTGGAAAGTGGGAGAAGAAGGCAAATAATTCAAAATCTACAACAAAACAATGAATACCAGTGTCTTCCTCACCATTTAAGAACAAAAGAACCTGCCTGCGAACTTAAGGATTTGTCCCCCTGACTTTGAGCTTTGCAGAAAGTAAGTTTTATTATCCATCAATTGATAAGGAAGCCATTACGGGGGGGAGAGGTGAGTGCGCTAATTGCTCCTACTGAGCGGGAAGGGGCTCTGCGGCTCAGGCAATATCTCCTTATAATTAAAGTGACAGGTTTTGCCTTAAATGAAGGTTGGGGGAGCATTACAGTAATGGGGGGGGGGATACAGCAATGGGGGGGGCCTACAGCAATGGGGGGGGGATAGTCCTAATGACCATATCTGCCACTTAGCGGCGGGCACTTAGCGTCGGGCACAGCTACACACACAGGCAGCTCCTTCCCTGGCACATTTTGGCTGCATTTTAACCAAGGAGCTAATTGTTTTCTATCTTTGTTTCGGGGGATTAAGTTTAATTATCTGCCGCTTTGATGGAAAAGAGCTGAGCAAACGGCAGTGTTTAAACAAGGACCTCGTCGGTAAATAAACACTTGATATTGCTGCATTCTCCTTTTATCCAGTTCTGCTCTGCCCCTTTCCTATTGGGGATGAGAGAGGCCGGCGATACAGTGAAACCCAATAGGAATTAAATAAACAGCGACGGCTGCCAAAAACCCACATTATCACAGAAACTAGATCTCAGATAGTAGCATTGTGCTCCACCCTACATTGTACCTGCGGGCCCCGGGGCCACTGAGCAGTCCTACCCCCCCCCCCATATATATATATATAGATAGGACTGAAACCCATTTCCTATGGGACATTAGCCCCTATGAGCTATTGGGTAATAAGGATAATATCCCAGCAATTATCCTTCACCCATAAACTGCTAAATAAGCTTTTCTGCTGCACAAAAAAAAATCAGGCAAAATAGGATAAAAATAATAAAAAAAAATAAAATAACAATAAAAAAAACAAATAAAATAAAAATGCAGTGAAAAAGAATGAAAACACAAAATAAAAACAAATAAAATAACAAAGTAAAAATAAAATGGATAAAAACAAAAATACAATAAAAAATAAATACAATAAAAAAAATGAGAAAGAATAAAACTAAAAAACTCAAGATGACTTAATTGAAATAAAAAAACATTGGGGAGTTGTATCAGGAGTCAGAACCAGCAGTGCAGGGAAGGGAAAGGGACAGACACAGTGACAGTTACACATAACTATAAACCCAGTGAGAATGAGGAATGAATGGATATTGGGGAGTTGTATCAGGAGTCAGAACCAGCAGTGCAGAGAAGGGAAAGGGACAGACACAGTGACAGTTACACATAACTATAAACCCAGTGAGAATGAGGGATGAATGGGTATTGGGGAGTTGTATCAGGAGTCAGAACCAGCAGTGCAGAGAAGGGAAAGGGACAGACACAGTGACAGTTACACATAACTATAAACCCAGTGAGAATGAGGAATGAATGGATATTTGGGAGTTGTATCAGGAGTCAGAACCAGCAGTGCAGGGAAGGGAAAGGGACAGACACAGTGACAGTTACCACATAACTATAAACCCAGTGAGAATGAGGAATGAATGGATATTGGGGAGTTGTATCAGGAGTCAGAACAGCAGTGCAGGGAAGGGAAAGGGACAGACACAGTGACAGTTACACATAACTATAACCCAGTGAGAATGAGGAATGAATGGATATTGGGGAGTTGTATCAGGAGTCAGAACCAGCAGTGCAGGGAAGGGAAAGGGACAGACACAGTGACAGTTACACATAACTATAAACCCAGTGAGAATGAGGAATGAATGGATATTGGGGAGTTGTATCAGGAGTCAGAACCAGCAGTGCAGGGAAGGGAAAGGGACAGACACAGTGACAGTTACACATAACTATAAACCCAGTGAGAATGAGGAATGAATGGATATTGGGGAGTTGTATCAGGAGTCAGAACCAGCAGTGCAGGGAAGGGAAAGGGACAGACACAGTGACAGTTACACATAACTATAAACCCAGTGAGAATGAGGAATGAATGGGTATTGGGGAGTTGTATCAGGAGTCAGAACCAGCAGTGCAGGGAAGGGAAAGGGACAGACACAGTGACAGTTACACATAACTATAAACCCAGTGAGAATGAGGAATGAATGGATATTGGGGAGTTGTATCAGGAGTCAGAACCAGCAGTGCAGGGAAGGGAAATGGACAGACGCTGTGACAGTTACACATAACTATAAAACCAGTGAGAATGAGGAATGAATGGGTATTGGGGAGTTGTATCAGGAGTCAGAACCAGCAGTGCAGGGAAGGGAAAGGGACAGACACAGTGACAGTTACACATAACTATAAACCCAGTGAGAATGAGGAATGAATGGATATTGGGGAGTTGTATCAGGAGTCAGAACCAGCAGTGCAGGGAAGGGAAAGGGACAGACACATTGACAGTTACACATAACTATAAACCCAGTGAGAATGAGGAATGAATGGATATTGGGGAGTTGTATCAGGAGTCAGAACCAGCAGTGCAGGGAAGGGAAAGGGACAGACACAGTGACAGTTACACATAACTATAAACCCAGTGAGAATGAGGGATGAATGGATATTGGGGAGTTGTATCAGGAGTCAGAACCAGCAGTGCAGGGAAGGGAAAGGGACAGACACAGTGACAGTTACACATAACTATAAACCCAGTGAGAATAAATGAGTGAATCAGTAATTACATTAATGTGCAGCTGAATGACAATGTACGTGAATATACAGATCATTTCCTTTATTCTGTTCCTTCCTCGTCTTTTCTTTAATGTTTGCGGAAAAATAAATCCAAAACTCAAACACCAATAACCGCGTTCCCCTCCGAATTCGCCGCAGAGCCGCTCTCCCCGTGCAACGAGCCCAGGGCCAAAAGCTTTAATTACCCAAAGGCTTATTCCACTGGGGAGAGGATTTCATAGCAATTTCTATTTTCCTCCCTTTTTTACGGTTATTTTGGGGTATCGGGTATTTCAGAGCGGGATTCATGTTTAATAAAATCCCCCAAATAAATAAATGTTTTGTGAACGTCAAGAAAGGTATAAAATTAGAAGTAAATGTTCGACATATTGGTGTTTATCACCTCTGCGCCTTTAAATCATTCTCGCGGTGCCGCCGCGGCCGTTACCATAGTGAAATACGGGTGTCTCGTTGGATTTAATATGTCACCGCCAAGCTTTTTTGGGATCGATGAATTACAGCATTTTAGCTTCTTGCCATTCATTTATAAAGTGCAGCTGTCAGATCTGCCTTCAGCTTTGTGTGATGTATTAATCCCCGAACTGTCAAGGTTACAGATATATAGAAACATTGGGGTAACAGTCACCCCGCTATAGTTCCAGGGGTACCCAGGGTACAAATAAGCACTCACCCCAAATCCCCCCTAACTGGCCTTCAGGCTGGGCCCCCTTAGCCCATAACAAGGTTACAGATATATAGAAACATTGGGGTAACAGTCACCCCGCTATAGTTCCAGGGGTACCCGGGCACAAATAAGCACTCACCCCAAATCCCCCCCTAACTGGCCTTCAGGCTGGGCCCCCTTAGCCCATAACAAGGTTACAGATATATAGAAACATTGGGGTAACAGTCACCCTGCTATAGTTCCAGGGGTACCCAGGGCACAAATAAGCACTCACCCCAAATCCCCCCTAACTGGCCTTCAGGCTGGGCCCCCTTAGCCCATAACAAGGTTACAGATATATAGAAACATTGGGGTAACAGTCACCCTGCTATAGTTCCAGGGGTACCCAGGGCACAAATAAGCACTCACCCCAAATCCCCCCCTAACTGGCCTTCAGGCTGGGCCCCCTTAGCCCATAACAAGGTTACAGATATATAGAAACATTGGGGTAACAGTCACCCCGCTATAGTTCCAGGGGTACCCAGGGCACAAATAAGCACTCACCCCAAATCCCCCCCTAACTGGCCTTCAGGCTGGGCCCCCTTAGCCCATAACAAGGTTACAGATATATAGAAACATTGGGGTAACAGTCACCCTGCTATAGTTCCAGGGGTACCCAGGGCACAAATAAGCACTCACCCCAAATCCCCCCCTAACTGGCCTTCAGGCTGGGCCCCCTTAGCCCATAACAAGGTTACAGATATATAGAAACATTGGGGTAACAGTCACCCCGCTATAGTTCCAGGGGTACCCAGGGCACAAATAAGCACTCACCCCAAATCCCCCCCTAACTGGCCTTCAGGCTGGGCCCCCTTAGCCCATAACAAGGTTACAGATATATAGAAACATTGGGGTAACAGTCACCCTGCTATAGTTCCAGGGGTACCCAGGGCACAAATAAGCACTCACCCCAAATCCCCCCCTAACTGGCCTTCAGGCTGGGCCCCCTTAGCCCATAACAAGGTTACAGATATATAGAAACATTGGGGTAACAGTCACCCCGCTATAGTTCCAGGGGTACCCAGGGCACAAATAAGCACTCACCCCAAATCCCCCCCTAACTGGCCTTCAGGCTGGGCCCCCTTAGCCCATAACAAGGTTACAGATATATAGAAACATTGGGGTAACAGTCACCCCGCTATAGTTCCAGGGGTACCCAGGGCACAAATAAGCACTCACCCCAAATCCCCCCCCTAACTGGCCTTCAGGCTGGGCCCCCCTTAGCCCATAACAAGGTTACAGATATATAGAAACATTGGGGTAACAGTCACCCCGCTATAGTTCCAGGGGTACCCAGGGCACAAATAAGCACTCACCCCAAATCCCCCCCTAACTGGCCTTCAGGCTGGGCCCCCTTAGCCCATAACAAGGTTACAGATATATAGAAACATTGGGGTAACAGTCACCCCGCTATAGTTCCAGGGGTACCCAGGGCACAAATAAGCACTCACCCCAAATCCCCCCCTAACTGGCCTTCAGGCTGGGCCCCCTTCACTTCACTTCACTTCAGTCCACCAATGAGATCTCAGACCTACTGGTAACACTACTAGTCCTGCTCTGAGGAGCGACATTATTACAGACAGAGCCAAGACTCTCAGGATAATCTGTTCCTCACACCTAGTAGGGTGTAGGGGGTGGGTGCAATGGGTGCCAATGCTGATAATACTGGAATTAAGGCCGTTATAGGTTCAGCTGGAGATACTGGCTTAGCCGTGTGTTTATTGGCCGTCTGAATACATTATGGAGCAGATATGCTGTTCCCTGGGTAACCGCTCATATCACTCTGAACTTTGGACCAGAGCAATGGAATTTACAATCTGTGTCTGATCCCGACTGAGAGGCCCAATATTATATGGCAGCTATTCCCCCGCCTGGTACTGATATAACATGGAATTTGCCTATTGCTGTCAGATGTGATTGGGCCTCCATGGCCTTATGGCTCCTCCCTCCCATTTGTATAAATACAAATATACAGAGAAGGAATGTTCTGGGCACACAATAAGCTGTACCCCCATACTGTACTGTCTAAGGGAAACACTATGGCACCCCCTACCCATATGTATAAATACAAATATACAGAGAAGGAATGTTCTGGGCACACAATAAGCTGTACCCCCATACTGTACTGTCTAAGGGAAACACTATGGCACCTCCTACCCATATGTATAAATACAAATATACAGAGAAGGAATGTTCTGGGCACACAATAAGCTGTACCCCCATACTGTACTGTCTAAGGGAAACACTATGGCACCCCCTACCCATATGTATAAATACAAATATACAGAGAAGGAATGTTCTGGGCACACAATAAGCTGTACCCCCATACTGTACTGTCTAAGGGAAAAACTATGGCACCCCCTACCCATATGTATAAATACAAATATACAGAGAAGGAATGTTCTGGGCACACAATAAGCTGTACCCCCATACTGTACTGTCTAAGGGAAACACTATGGCACCTCCCTCCCATATGTATAAATACAAATATACAGAGAAGGAATGTTCTGGGCACACAATAAGCTGTACCCTCATACTGTACTGTCTAAGGGAAACACTATGGCACCCCCTACCCATATGTATAAATACAAATATACAGAGAAGGAATGTTCTGGGTGATGGGAGTTGCCAGACTGCCGTAGCCTATCCCCGACTTCATGTAAATCCAAGTTATTCCAGGAAAACAAGGCCAGTTATTTGGGTTTTCCCCTGCAGAATCCCCTCTGTTTGGACACATGAGCGAGTGGGCCGCGCATTGGCCAATGTACCTTGTGACCGGGAGGCTTTGGGGATATACAAGGCTCCGCATGTTAATGATTGCAGAGCTGCAGAGCCGGCCCAGGGATGCAGGGATCCTTTCCTCTCATCCAGCAGTTTGTCCCCTTTTTCCAGAATGACAACATGGGGCGGAAAAAAAAGTAAGTCGGGCAGCGCCCTGTATCTGGTACCATATATATATATATATATTGTATAATATACACATAGCCCCTGGCTACAGGCTTTGAGCATTCTAATGCTCTGATTGGTTACAGGTTGGGCTAGCCCTGTGATCATTCTAATGCTCTGATTGGTTACAGGTTGGTTTAAGTCTGCCATCATTCTAATGCTCTGATTGGTTACAGGTTGGGCTAGCCCTGCGCTCATTCTAATGCTCTGATTGGATACAGGTTGGGCTAGCCCTGCGCTCATTCTAATGCTCTGATTGGTTACAGGTTGGGCTAGCCCTGTGATCATTCTAATGCTCTGATTGGTTACAGGTTGGGCTAGCCCTGTGAGCATTCTAATGCTCTGATTGGATACAGGCTGGGCTAGCCCTGTGATCATTCTAATGCTCTGATTGGTTACAGGTTGGGCTAGCCCTGTGATCATTCTAATGCTCTGATTGGTTACAGGTTGGTTTAAGTCTGCC
Source organism: Xenopus tropicalis (assembly GCF_000004195.4). Lineage (NCBI taxonomy): Eukaryota > Metazoa > Chordata > Amphibia > Anura > Pipidae > Xenopus > Xenopus tropicalis. The sequence continues at coordinate 9,174,578 of NC_030684.2, forward strand.
ATCATTCTAATGCTCTGATTGGTTACAGGTTGGGCTAGCCCTGCGCTCATTCTAATGCTCTTATTGGTTACAGGTCGGTCTAGCTGCGCTCATTCTAATGCTCTGATTGGTTACAGGTTGGGCTAGCCCTGCGCTCATTCTAATGCTCTGATTGGTTACAGGTCAGTCTAGCTGCGCTCATTCTAATGCTCTGATTGGTTACTGGTTGGGCTAGCCCTGCGCTCATTCTAATGCTCTTATTGGTTACAGGCTGGTCTAGCCCTGCGCTCATTCTAATGCTCTGATTGGATACAGGCTGGGCTAGCCCTGCGCTCATTCTAATGCTCTGATTGGATACAGGCTGGGCTAGCCCTGCGCTCATTCTAATGCTCTGATTGGTTACAGGTTGGGCTAGCCCTGTGATCATTCTAATGCTCTGATTGGATACAGGTTGGTCTAGCCCTGTGATCATTCTAATGCTCTGATTGGATACAGGTTGGGCTAGCCCTGTGATCATTCTAATGCTCTGATTGGTTACAGGTTGGTCTAGCCCTGTGATCATTCTAATGCTCTGATTGGATACAGGTTGGGCTAGCCCTGTGATCATTCTAATGCTCTGATTGGATACAGGTTGGCCTAGCCCTGTGATCATTCTAATGCTCTTATTGGCTACAGGTTGGTCTAGCCCTGGGATCATTCTAATGCTCTGATTGGTTACAGGCTGGGCTAGCCCTGCGCTCATTCTAATGCTCTGATTGGATACAGGTTGGTCTAGCCCTGGGATCATTCTAATGCTCTGATTGGATACAGGTTGGTCTAGCCCTGGGATCATTCTAATGCTCTGATTGGTTACAGGCTGGGCTAGCCCTGTGATCATTCTAATGCTCTGATTGGATACAGGTTGGTCTAGCCCTGTGATCATTCTAATGCTCTGATTGGATACAGGTTGGGCTAGCCCTGTGATCATTCTAATGCTCTGATTGGTTACAGGTTGGGCTAGCCCTGTGATCATTCTAATGCTCTGATTGGATACAGGTTGGCCTAGCCCTGTGATCATTCTAATGCTCTTATTGGCTACAGGCTGGGCTAGCCCTGCTATCATTCTAATGGCTCTGATTGGCTACAGGCTGGTCTAACTCTCTGGTTACAGGTTTGTCTAGCCTTGTGATCATTCTAATGGCTCTGATTGGCTACAGCTTGGTCTAGTCCTGCGATAATTCTAATGCTTTGATTGGTTACAGGTTGGTCTAGCCCTGCAAGCATTCTAATGTTCAGATTGGCTACAAGTTGGTCTAGCTCTCTTATTGGTTAGAGGTTGGTTTAGCCTTTTGATTGTTATAATGCTCTGATTGGTTACAGGTTGGTCCATCCCTGGGATCATTCTAATACTCTGGTTACAGGTTGGTCTTAACAATGTATGTAAAATTGACCTGACAGGCCGACAGATCAGCTTCCTGTGCATGTGGGACAGGAAGTGAAGAAGCCAAACATGGCCGCCACCAACCTCTGAATTTTCAGTTCAGTTATGGGGGAGCAGGTCCTTCTGGGGGTCTTGTGGCTTTAGTTGCAGAGACTAGAGGGGCTACTATGGGGGACACTATGGTTCCAGTATGGCTTTTATTCTCCTTTAAATGATTTCCTACACTCCGAGCCAATCTGTGGGGGTTACACGGTATGAAAGCCAGGGGGGCGGCGGGTCTGTTTATAGAACAGAGATATGGAGCCCCCACTTGGCGCTGTCTGGCTGTTGGGAAATCATGTCATATTAATTGCCAGTCACTCTCCTGTTCTGCAGGCAAAAGGGAAAACGTGTCAATCCTCATTGAAACTGTCATTTATGTGTAAAATCGCACTTTTACCGTGTCAGAGGCACCGTGTAACATCGCCGGGGTTTTACGGCAAAATCCAGATGGGTTCTCCGCCGGCAGCCGTAATATTTATAATCTCGTTAATTATTGCCAAGGGAGCAGGAAAGGCAGACGCAGGTAATTCAGCCGTTTAAACCCACTGAGATGGGGGCGGGGACTGAGTGCGAGGGGAGGCGAGCCCTATTAATAAGCAAGCGGAGCCCGAGTATTAGCGGAAATAAACAGGGATGTTACAGGGAGGGAGGCAACTTGCCCTTAGAAAAGCATTCACTGGTTACCTAGAAATAGATATACAGCACAAGGTTATAGCTTCTTGCAGAACATAGACAGTACAGTATGGGGGTACAGCTTATTGTGTGCCCAGAACATTCCTTCTCTGTATATTTGTATTTATACATATGGGTAGGGGGTGCCATAGTGTTTCCCTTAGACAGTACAGTATGGGGGTACAGCTTATTGTGTGCCCAGAACATTCCTTCTCTGTATATTTGTATTTATACATATGGGAGGGAGGTGCCATAGTGTTTCCCTTAGACAGTACAGTATGGGGGTACAGCGTATTGTGTGCCCAGAACATTCCTTCTCTGTATATTTGTATTTATACATATGGGTAGGGGGTGCCATAGTGTTTCCCTTAGACAGTACAGTATGGGGGTACAGCTTATTGTGTGCCCAGAACATTCCTTCTCTGTATATTTGTATTTATACATATGGGAGGGGGGTGCCATAGTGTTTCCCTTAGACAGTACAGTATGGGGGTACAGCTTATTGTGTGCCCAGAACATTCCTTCTCTGTATATTTGTATTTATACATATGGGTAGGAGGTGCCATAGTGTTTCCCTTAGACAGTACAGTATGGGGGTACAGCTTATTGTGTGCCCAGAACATTCCTTCTCTGTATATTTGTATTTATACTTATGGGAGGGAGGTGCCATAGTGTTTCCCTTAGACAGTACAGTATGGGGGTACAGCTTATTGTGTGCCCAGAACATTCCTTCTCTGTATATTTGTTTTTATACATATGGGAGGGAGGTGCCATAGTGTTTCCCTTACACAGTACAGTATGAGGGGTACAGCTTATTGTGTGCCCAGAACATTCCTTCTCTGTATATTTGTATTTATACATATGGGAGGGAGGTGCCATAGTGTTTCCCTTAGACAGTACAGTATGGGGGTACAGCTTATTGTGTGCCCAGAACATTTCTTCTCTGTATATTTGTATTTATACATATGGGTAGGGGGTGCCATAGTGTTTCCCTTAGACAGTACAGTATGAGGGTACAGCTTATTGTGTGCCCAGAACATTCCTTCTCTGTATATTTGTATTTATACATATGGGAGGGAGGTGCCATAGTGTTTCCCTTAGACAGTACAGTATGGGGGTACAGCTTATTGTGTGCCCAGAACATTCCTTCTCTGTATATTTGTATTTATACATATGGGTAGGAGGTGCCATAGTGTTTCCCTTAGACAGTACAGTATGGGGGTACAGCTTATTGTGTGCCCAGATCATTCCTTCTCTGTATATTTGTATTTATACATATGGGTAGGGGGTGCCATAGTGTTTCCCTTAGACAGTACAGTATGGGGGTACAGCTTATTGTGTGCCCAGAACATTCCTTCTCTGTATATTTGTATTTATACATATGGGAGTGAGGTTATATTGGCTACTGACCTTTCCTTTGGGCTCGGTGTGATTATTATTTATTAATGGCATTTGGAGGGCGGAAGTGATGGGGACGGGAGGCCACCGCCACTATTTTTGCATCAGAAATGGCTAGAAACCTAATCCAGTAATTGGAAAGGCATTAACGTCGGCGGTTTTATTTTGTGCGAATGCCGTAGCGTCTCCATAGGAAGATAATAATCTGCAATATAAATAGCGATGTCATTGGGGAAAGGACTCTGCTGGGCGGGTTACAATGAGGTCTTTAAAGAGAAATGAGGCTTTGCTTTCCCTTTCATTTTCTATAAAGGTTAAGTAATGTGGGTGGGTGTTATTGTGTCTGTTATATAGTGCCCCCCCATCACTTGGGCTCTTTCACGCTATGGATTAAAGGCAAACTATAACACATATGTTGTTTGGATATAGGAGATACGTCGATGATTATTTCTTTAGAACGCTCTGGAATCAACCAGGGAAGGTCTGGTGGTGGAAATTGGGGCATCTATTGTATCTACTGTGCAACCACCCGATTGGGATCTAATAAGTTATAGCAACTAAACCAATGGCAGCAGTGGGTTCAGAGAATGATGCTAGCTTTGGGTTGGATAGTTAGCTCTTGTGCACTATGGGCTGTTAGTCTGTTAGGGCGAGCTTTGGGCACTGCCAGTGGGAAGTGTGTTGGGGTTGGGCTTTCCTGCAGTACCTACTGGCTGTTAGTCTGTTGGGGTTGGGCTTTCCTGCAGTACCTACTGGCTGTTAGTCTGTATGGGTTGGGCTTTCCTGCAGTGCCTACTGGCTGTTAGTCTGTATGGGTTGGACTTTCCTGCAGTGCCTACTGGCTGTTAGTCTGTATGGGTTGGACTTTCCTGCAGTGCCTACTGGCTGTTAGTCTGTATGGGTTGGGCTTTCCTGCAGTGCCTACTGGCTGTTAGTTCTGTATGGGTTGGTACTTTCCTGGCAGTGCCTACTTGGCTGTTAGGTCCTGATATGGGTTGGGTTGGGCTTTCCTGCAGTGGCCTACTGGCTGTTAGTTCTGGTATGGGTTTGGGGCTTTCCTGCAGTGCCTACTGGCTGTTAGTCTGTATGGGGTTGAGGGCTTTCCTGCAGTGCCTACTGGCCTGTTAGTCGGTATGGGTTGGACTTTCCTGGCAGTGCCTGACTGGCTGTTAGTTCTGTTAATGGGGTTGGGCTTGTCCTGCAGTGGCCTACTGGCTTTTAGTCTGGTTGGGGTTGGGACTTTTCCTGCAGTGCCTACTGGGCTGTTAGTCTGTTTGGGGTTGGGCTTTCCCTGCAGTGCCTTACTGGCTGTTAGTCTGTAATGGGTTTGGACTTCCTGCAGTGCCTGTGGCTTGTTAGTCTGTTGGGTTGGACTTTCCTGCAGTGCCTACTGGCTGTTAGTCTGTTGGGGTTGGACTTTCCTGCAGTGCCTACTGGCTGTTAGTCTGTTGGGGTTGGGCTTTCCTGCAGTGCCTACTGGCTGTTAGTCTGTTGGGGTTGGCTTTCCTGCAGTGCCTACTGGCTGTTAGTCTGTATGGGTTGGGCTTTGTTGGGTTGGGCTTTCCTGCAGTGCCTACTGGCTGTTAGTCTGTTGGTTGGGCTTTCCTGCAGTGCCTACTGGCTGTTAGTCTGTATGGGTTGGGCTTTCTGCAGTGCCTACTGGCTGTTAGTCTGTATGGGTTGGGCTTTCCTGCAGTGCCTACTGGCTGTTAGTCTGTATGGGTTGGACTTTCCTGCAGTGCCTACTGGCTGTTAGTCTGTTGGGGTTGGGCTTTCCTGCAGTGCCTCTGGCTGTCAGTCTGTAGGGTTGGCTTTCCTGCAGTGCCTACTGGCTGTTAGTCTGTATGGGTTGGGCTTTCCTGCAGTGCCTACTGGCTGTTAGTCTGTATGGGTGGGCTTTCCTGCAGTGCCTACTGGCTGTTAGTCTGTATGGGTTGGGCTTTCCTGCAGTGCCTACTGGCTGTTAGTCTGTATGGTTGGGCCTTTCCTGCAGTGCCTACTGGCTGAGTCTGTATGGGTTGGGCTTCTGCAGTGCCTACTGCTGTTAGTCTGTATGGGTTGGCTTTCCTGCAGTGCCTACTGGCTGTTAGTCTGTGGCGGTTGGGCTTTCCTGCAGTGCCTACTGGCTGTTAGTCTGTATGGGTTGGCTTTCTGCAGTGCCTACTGGCTGTTAGTCTGTATGGGTTGGGCTTTCCTGCAGTGCCTACTGGCTGTTAGTCTGTTGGGGTTGGGCTTTCTGCAGTGCCTACTGGCTGTCTTAGAGTTGTATGGGTTGGGCTTTCCTGCAGTGCCTACTGGCTGTTAGTCTGTTGGGGTTGGGCTTTCCTGCAGTGCCTACTGGCTGTTAGTCTGTGGGGTTGGCTTTCCTGCAGTGCCTACTGGCTGTTAGTTTGTATGGGTTGGGCTTTCCTGCAGTGCCTACTGGCTTTACTTTATGGGTTGGGCTTTTGCCTGGCTGTAGTCTGTTGGGGTTGCGCATGCTACTGCTGTTAGTCTTGGGTGACTTTCCTGCAGTGCCTACTGGCTTTAGTCTGTATGGGTTGGGCTTTCCTGCAGTGCCTACTGGCTGTAGTCTGTATGGGTTGGGCTTTCCTGCAGTGCTACTGGTAGTCCTCGCAGTCTACTGCTGTTAGTCTGTAATGGGTTGGGCTTTCCTGCAGTGCCTACTGGCTTTTAGTCTGTATGGGTTGGCTTTCCTGCAGTGCCTACTGGCTGTTAGTCTGTATGGGTTGGGCTTTCCTGCAGTGCCTACTGGCTGTTAGTCGTATGGGTTGGGCTTTCCTGCAGTGCCTACTGGCTGTTAGTCTGTTGGGGTTGGGCTTTCCTGCAGTGCTACTGGCTGTCAGTCTTTTTGGGGTTGGGCTTTCCTGCAGTGCCTACTGGCTGTCAGTCTGTATGGGTTGGGCTTTCCTGCAGTGCCTACTGGCTGTTAGTCTGTATGGGTTGGGCTTTCCTGCAGTGCCTACTGGCTGTTAGTCTGTATGGGTTGGGCTTTCTGCAGTGCCTACTGGCTGTTAGTCTGTATGGGTTGGACTTTCCTGCAGTGCCTACTGGCTGTTAGTCGGTATGGGTTGGACTTTCCTGCAGTGCCTACTGGCTGTTAGTCGGTATGGGTTGGACTTTCCTGCAGTGCCTACTGGCTGTTAGTCGGTATGGGTTGGACTTTCCTGCAGTGCCTACTGGCTGTTAGTCTGTTGGGGTTGGACTTTCCTGCAGTGCCTACTGGCTGTTAGTCTGTATGGGTTGGGCTTTCCTGCAGTGCCTACTGGCTGTTAGTCTGTATGGGTTGGGCTTTGTTGCAGTGCCTACTGGCTCTTAGTCGGTATGGGTTGGGCTTTCCTGCAGTGCCTACTGGCTGTTAGTCGGTATGGGTTGGACTTTCCTGCAGTGCCTACTGGCTGTTAGTCTGTTGGGGTTGGGCTTTCCTGCAGTGCCTACTGGCTGTCAGTCTGTTGGGGTTGGCTTTCCTGCAGTGCCTACTGGCTGTTAGTTTGTATGGGTTGGGCTTTCCTGCAGTTGCCTACTGGCTGTTAGTCTGTATGGGTTGGGCTTTCCTGCAGTGCCTACTGGCTGTTAGTCTGTATGGGTTGGGCTTTCCTGCAGTGCCTACTGGCTGTTAGTCTGTTGGGGTTGGGCTTTCCTGCAGTGCCTACTGGCTGTCAGTCTGTATGGGTTGGACTTTCCTGCAGTGGCCTACTGGCTGTTTAGTCTGTTGGGGTTTGGACTTTCCTGCAGTGCCTACTGGCTGTTAGTCTGTATGGGTTGGGCTTTCCTGCAGTGCCTACTGGCTGTCAGTCTGTATGGGTTGGCTTTCCTGCAGTGCCTACCTTTTGGTTGGGCTTCCTGCAGTGCTACTGGCTGTTAGTCTGTATGGGTTGGGCTTTTCCTGCAGTGCCTACTGGCTGTTAGTCTGTATGGGTTGGCTTTTCTTGCAGTGCTACTGGCTGTTAGTCTGTTGGGTTGGGCTTTCCTGCAGTGCCTACTGGCTGTTAGTCTGTTGGGGTTGGGCTTTCTTGCAGTGCCTACTGGCTGTTAGTCTGTATGGTGGGCTTTTGCAGGCCTACTGGCTTAGTCTATGGGGACTCTGCAGTGCCTACTGGCTGTTAGTCTGTTGGGGTTGGGCTTTCCTGCAGTGCCTACTGGCTCTTAGTCGGTATGGGTTGGGCTTTCCTGCAGTGCCTACTGGCTGTTAGTCTGTTGGGGTTGGGCTTTCCTGCAGTGCCTACTGGCTGTCAGTCTGTGGGGTTGGGCTTTCCTGGCAGTGCCTACTGGCTGTTAGTTTGTATGGGTTGGCTTTCCTGCAGTGCCTACTGGCTGTTAGTCTGTATGGGTTGGGCTTTCCTGCAGTGCCTACTGGCTGTTAGTTCTGTTGGGGTTGGACTTTCCTGCAGTGCCTACTGGCTGTTAGTCTTTTGGGGTTGGGACTTTCCTGCAGTGCCTACTGGCTGTTAGTCTGTATGGGTTGGGCTTTCCTGCAGTGCCTACTGGCTGTCAGTCTGTATGGGTTGGGCTTTCCTGCAGTGCCTACTGGCTGTTAGTCTGTATGGGTTGGGCTTTCCTGCAGTGCCTACTGGCTGTTAGTCTGTATGGGTTGGGCTTTCCTGCAGTGCCTACTGGCTTTTAGTCTGTATGGGTTGGACTTTCCTGCAGTGCCTACTGGCTGTTAGTCTGTATGGGTTGGGCTTTCCTGCAGTGCCTACTGGCTGTTAGTCGGTATGGGTTGGGCTTTCCTGCAGTGCCTACTGGCTGTTAGTCTGTTGGGGTTGGGCTTTCCTGCAGTGCCTACTGGCTGTCAGTCTGTTGGGGTTGGGCTTTCCTGCAGTGCCTACTGGCTGTTAGTCTGTATGGGTTGGGCTTTCCTGCAGTGCCTACTGGCTGTTAGTCTGTATGGGTTGGGCTTTCCTGCAGTGCCTACTGGCTGTTAGTCTGTATGGGTTGGACTTTCCTGCAGTGCCTACTGGCTGTTAGTCGGTATGGGTTGGACTTTCCTGCAGTGCCTACTGGCTGTTAGTCTGTTGGGGTTGGGCTTTCCTGCAGTGCCTACTGGCTGTTAGTCTGTATGGGTTGGGCTTTCTTGCAGTGCCTACTGGCTGTTAGTCTGTATGGGTTGGACTTTCCTGCAGTGCCTACTGGCTGTTAGTCTGTTGGGGTTGGGCTTTCCTGCAGTGCCTACTGGCTCTTAGTCGGTATGGGTTGGGCTTTCCTGCAGTGCCTACTGGCTGTTAGTCTGTTGGGGTTGGGCTTTCCTGCAGTGCCTACTGGCTGTCAGTCTGTTGGGGTTGGGCTTTCCTGCAGTGCCTACTGGCTGTTAGTTTGTATGGGTTGGGCTTTCCTGCAGTGCCTACTGGCTGTTAGTCTGTATGGGTTGGGCTTTCCTGCAGTGCCTACTGGCTGTTAGTCTGTTGGGGTTGGACTTTCCTGCAGTGCCTACTGGCTGTTAGTCTTTTGGGGTTGGACTTTCCTGCAGTGCCTACTGGCTGTTAGTCTGTATGGGTTGGGCTTTCCTGCAGTGCCTACTGGCTGTTAGTCTGTATGGGTTGGGCTTTCCTGCAGTGCCTACTGGCTGTTAGTCTGTATGGGTTGGGCTTTCCTGCAGTGCCTACTGGCTGTTAGTCTGTATGGGTTGGGCTTTCCTGCAGTGCCTACTGGCTTTTAGTCTGTATGGGTTGGACTTTCCTGCAGTGCCTACTGGCTGTTAGTCGGTATGGGTTGGGCTTTCCTGCAGTGCCTACTGGCTGTTAGTCTGTTGGGGTTGGGCTTTCCTGCAGTGCCTACTGGCTGTCAGTCTGTTGGGGTTGGGCTTTCCTGCAGTGCCTACTGGCTGTTAGTTTGTATGGGTTGGGCTTTCCTGCAGTGCCTACTGGCTGTTAGTCTGTATGGGTTGGGCTTTCCTGCAGTGCCTACTGGCTGTTAGTCTGTATGGGTTGGACTTTCCTGCAGTGCCTACTGGCTGTTAGTCTGTTGGGGTTGGGCTTTCCTGCAGTGCCTACTGGCTGTTAGTCTGTATGGGTTGGGCTTTCTTGCAGTGCCTACTGGCTGTTAGTCTGTATGGGTTGGGCTTTCCTGCAGTGCCTACTGGCTGTTAGTCTGTTGGGGTTGGACTTTCCTGCAGTGCCTACTGGCTGTTAGTCTGTATGGGTTGGGCTTTCCTGCAGTGCCTACTGGCTGTTAGTCTGTTGGGGTTGGGCTTTCCTGCAGTGCCTACTGGCTGTTAGTCTGTATGGGTTGGGCTTTCCTGCAGTGCCTACTGGCTGTTAGTCTGTATGGGTTGGACTTTCCTGCAGTGCCTACTGGCTGTTAGTCTGTATGGGTTGGGCTTTCCTGCAGTGCCTACTGGCTGTTAGTCTGTTGGGGTTGGGCTTTCCTGCAGTGCCTACTGGCTGTTAGTCTGTATGGGTTGGGCTTTCCTGCAGTGCCTACTGGCTGTTAGTCTGTATGGGTTGGGCTTTCCTGCAGTGCCTACTGGCTGTTAGTCTGTTATGTTATTTTGTTTATACCTTGACTATGGGCGGAGCTAACCCGTGCCAATGAGAAACCATTGCTATCCTAATACTCCTGTGCCTCCAGCATGTCTGAGTCTAGCGCCACCCACAGGCAGTGGAGAAGACATGACAGATAACCAAGGAAAAGAGACCGCCAAAAGCAAATAATAAATAATAATTTAGTGCCTGGCACAGAGTTGGCATTGGGTTTAGGCTCCGGTGCCACCAATGGGCCGTGTCGCTGCCGATCCCATTGGCCCAGTCTCCTGCTCGCCGGCTCCTGTCTCTGGTTCCCGCGCGCTTGCCCCCTGCTGGGAGATAATCAGGATAAATGTCTCAATCCTCCTGATTAAACATGATCTATTTAACATTTTAATCAGCCCCTGGGCGAGAGCGGAGGAAACGCTTCTTTTGGCCACTCCTTCCCGCCGCGGAACATTAGTATATCGATGTGTGGGCTTCCCCCAATAGCGTAATCTCCCCTGTTCCACCATAACGTCTTTAACCCTTTCCTTCCGCTTACCCAGAATGCACTGCTTCGGCACTGATACAGAGCCTCCTGCCTTCTATTTGGCCAGTGTCAGTAAATGACCCCCAGTGACTCCCCTTTTTTAATAGAGGGTACATTATACTCTGTATAATCAGCAAGTCTGTGTGTCATAGAACAGCAGTGACATCACTAAGTTATGACGTCACTAAGCACTCTTTATTATATAAAGTATATCTCAAACAGCCCCCCCCCCAGCCCAATAAATAGTGACTGTCTGTGGCACCTTACAGCCCCCCTGGCATTCCCAGTACCCAGAGGCACAAACAGCCCCCCCCAGCCCAATAAATAGTGACTGTCTGTGGCACCTTACAGCCCCCCTGGCATTCCAGTACCCAGAGGCACAAACAGCCCCCCAGCCCATAAATAGTGACTGTCTGTGGCACCTTACAGCCCCCCTGGCATTCCCAGTACCCAGAGGCACAAACAGCCCCCCCAGCCCAATAAATAGTGACTGTCTGTGGCACCTTACAGCCCCCCTGGCATTCCCAGTACCCAGAGGCACAAACAGCCCCCCCAGCCCAATAAATAGTGACTGTCTGTGGCACCTTACAGCCCCCCTGGCATTCCCAGTACCCAGAGGCACAAACAGCCCCCCCAGCCCAATAAATAGTGACTGTCTGTGGCACCTTACAGCCCCCTGGCATTCCCAGTACCCAGAGGCCACAAACAGCCCCCCCAGCCCAATAAATAGTGACTGTCTGTGGCACCTTACAGCCCCCCTGGCATTCCCAGTACCCAGAGGCACAAACAGCACCCCCAGCCCAATAAATAGTGACTGTCTGTGGCACCTTACAGCCCCCTGGCATTCCCAGTACCCAGAGGCACAAACAGCCCCCCCCCAGCCCAATAAATAGTGACTGTCTGTGGCACCTTACAGCCCCCCTGGCATTCCCAGTACCCAGAGGCACAAACAGCCCCCCCCCCCAGCCCAATAAATAGTGACTGTCTGTGGCACCTTACAGCCCCCCTGGCATTCCCAGTACCCAGAGGCACAACAGCCCCCCCCCCAGCCCAATAAATAGTGACTGTCTGTGGCACTTACAGCCCCCCTGGCATTCCCAGTACCCAGAGGCACAAACAGCCCCCCCAGCCAATAAATAGTGACTGTCTGTGGCACCTTACAGCCCCCCTGGCATTCCCAGTACCCAGAGGCACAAACAGCCCCCCCCCAGCCCAATAAATAGTGACTGTCTGTGGCACCTTACAGCCCCCCTGGCATTCCCAGTACCCAGAGGCACAAACAGCCCCCCCAGCCCAATAAATAGTGACTGTCTGTGGTACCTTACAGCCCCCCTGGCATTCCCAGTACCCAGAGGCACAAACAGCCCCCCCCCAGCCCAATAAATAGTGACTGTCTGTGGCACCTTACAGCCCCCCTGGCATTCCCAGTACCCAGAGGCCTATGAATGTGCCTATGGTTGGTGCCAGGGTAACGGAGAGTCTGTGAGATGAGTTTCGGGGCTACTTAGAGACTTTGCCCCCTGTTATTCTCTCTATATCCGGGGGGGGCTATCAGTGCTGCATTAATGGGCCCCACGTTCTCACAGGCCGGATTAGCCGATCACCTGACTCTGCGGTTTGCTGCCGATTTAACGCGCGTCAATCATGCCCCATCCGTGCGTCCGCAGGGGGGGGGGGCATCCTATTGGCCGGCACTGTCAGTTATCTGGTGTGTAACGTGAGCAAAGGCTTTGTGTCCGGGGAACAAAAGGCAGCGCTGGCTCCTGGGGCTCAGGCATCAAATATGTCCCGCGAGTGGCGAAACTCCCTGTGCCCCATTGTCTGGCTCTGGCATTGCCCCCCCCCCCCCATGTAATATTACCCATGTGGCACCCTGGGGCATTTGTCCTGTGACTGTGCCATTATGGCTCATGTTCCAATCCAACCTGCTTCATGAGCCTTCCTCCCTGGCATCCAATGGCACATTGAGGGTTATAGCAATTACTTACAGGCACCGACGCTCCCGCTGTGATGTCACTTACCCACAGTGACATCATCAGTCATGTGAACAACCATGTTCGGGCCCAAAGAGTCCATGTCGACTCAAAGATGGCGCCATAAAGCATGGTCAGGGCCTACTTTGAATCCCAGACCAGACCTGAAAGCCTAGTGGGAAGGTCAGTTAGGGGAGATTTAGGGGTTCCCACCTTTCAGACTGGGGGAAACCCAAGTGGGGGGGGGGCGGGACGGTGACATCATAGGTAGGGTTGCCACTTGTCCAGTTTTGACTGGTTTTCAGTAGGGCTGTCCGGGCCCAATTTGGAAAACTGGACAGGATTCTCGAAGATTGATGCAGCGATTGGCCAATCGCTGATTGGTGCATCCCCCGAGACATCATGCCCCGCCTCCCTGCCCGGAGTGACCAGGCTGGAGAGGTGGCAACCCTAGTCACAGGGGAGGGGCGGATGATATTGGAGGCGTTGTCAATTATGTTGGGGGCGGGGTTATGATGTGGTGGTCGGTGATTGGCTGATTGCCACTGTCAATCCAAGAGTTCTGTTCGGTTTCACTAATTTGGAAAACCAAGCAGGGAGTTTTGACCCGGAAAACTGGGCAGGTTGTAGCCCTGGTAAGATTCGGGGTGCAACGTTACTGCCTTGGGGGGCCGGGTCCCGGGTTCAATTCTACCCTTGGAGCAGTATTACTAGTTGGGGGTCAGCGACAAGCTGCGTCTGATCGTAACGGCTTTAAACGCTCACTGACTCCGGCGGAATCTTTTGTCATTAATGGGAGAAATTCCAAAAACTGCCCCCCCCCCCCTGGCTGTGAATCTCTACTGTGACCTTTGCGGAGAATAATCCATATTGAGCAGAAGTGTTAGACACAAAGGCTCCTTGTAACGGGTTTATTCCCATCAGTGGCCATTAGCGGCGGGAAATTGGCGAGCGCGGAGATGCGCCACTGACCCAACCTGTGGGGGGCGCTATCATTCCATTTTGTGTCTAAAGGGGAAGGTAACCATAGCATTAGGGAATTATTTCTCTAAAGGGGAAGGTAACCATAGCATTAGGGAATTATTTCTCTAAAGGGCAAGTTAACCATAGCATTAGGGAATTATTTCTCTTTCTATTTTTCCTGTCTAAAAAAAGGCTACGTTAACCCTGGAGCTTTTAGAAAATAAAATACAGGCCCTGTTTACAAATGAGGAATATTTCTCCTTGAAGGGAGTGATGACCACAAAGGCGAATATAGCGAATGTTCTCACTTTCCCTTTGACCTATCAGGTGCGAGAACCCTCCCCTGCCGCAGCAATGAATCAATTCCGCATCTACAGGCTCCGCTACTGACAGGAAGGTCAATTATATAGAGATTTCCTATGTTTCACAGCCAGTCCCCCCCCCCTCAATGCACAGACCCCCCCCCCCCCCCAAGATCCTTGGGATGAATCCTATGAGCATCCATCACATGGATGGAGCTGATGTCAGGCCGGATTATACTCAGTCTCTTCCTTCATTCATTTCTGGGTGATGGTAGCTTCCCAGCCCCGGAGGGGAAATGACTTCTGCTACATTGATTCAGGAGTCGGAACCAGAAAAGAGAAAGGGACAGACAGACACAGTGACAGTTACACATAACTATAAACCCAGTGAGAATGAGGAATGAATGGGTATTGGGGAGTTGTATCAGGAGTCAGAACCAGCAGTGCAGAGAAGGGAAAGGGACAGACACAGTGACAGTTACACATAACTATAAACCCAGTGAGAATGAGGAATGAATGGATATTGGGAAGTTGTATCAGGAGTCAGAACCAGCAGTGCAGGGAAGGGAAAGGGACAGACACAGTGACAGTTACACATAACTATAAACCCAGTGAGAATGAGGGATGAATGGATATTGGGGAGTTGTATCAGGAGTCAGAACCAGCAGTGCAGGGAAGGGAAAGGGACAGACACAGTGACAGTTACACATAACTATAAACCCAGTGAGAATGAGGAATGAATGGATATTGGGGAGTTGTATCAGGAGTCAGAACCAGCAGTGCAGAGAAGGGAAAGGGACAGACACAGTGACAGTTACACATAACTATAAACCCAGTGAGAATGAGGAATGAATGGATATTGGGGAGTTGTATCAGGAGTCAGAACCAGCAGTGCCAGTGCAGGGAAGGGAAAGGGACAGACACAGTGACAGTTACACATAACTATAAACCCAGTGAGAATGAGAAATGAATGGATATTGGGGAGTTGTATCAGGAGTCAGAACCAGCAGTGCAGGGAAGGGAAAGGGACAGACACAGTGACAGTTACACATAACTATAAACCCAGTGAGAATGAGGAATGAATGGATATTGGGGAGTTGTATCAGGAGTCAGAACCAGCAGTGCAGGGAAAGGGAAAGGGACAGACCACAGTGACAGTTACACATAACTATAAACCCAGTGAGAATGAGGGATGAATGGATATTGGGGAGTTGTATCAGGAGTCAGAACCAGCAGTGCAGGGAAGGGAAAGGGACAGACACAGTGGGGACAGTTACACATAACTATAAAACCCAGTGAGAATGAGGAATGAATGGATATTGGGGGAGTTGTATCAGGAGTCAGAACCAGCAGTGCAGGGAAGGGAAAGGGACAGACACAGTGACAGTTACACATAAACTATAAACCCAGTGAGAATGAGGAATGAATGGATATTGGGGAGTTGTATCAGGAGTCAGAACCAGCAGTGCAGGGAAGGGAAAGGGACAGACACAGTGACAGTTACACATAACTATAAACCCAGTGAGAATGAGGAATGAATGGATATTGGGGAGTTGTATCAGGAGTCAGAACCAGCAGTGCAGGGAAGGGAAAGAGACAGACACAGTGACAGTTACACATAACTATAAACCCAGTGAGAATGAGGAATGAATGGATATTGGGGAGTTGTATCAGGAGTCAGAACCAGCAGTGCAGGGAAGGGAAAGGGACAGACACAGTGACAGTTACACATAACTATAAACCCAGTGAGAATGAGGAATGAATGGATATTGGGGAGTTGTATCAGGAGTCAGAACCAGCAGTGCAGGGAAGGGAAAGGGACAAACACAGTGACAGTTACACATAACTATAAACCCAGTGAGAATGAGGAATGAATGGATATTGGGGAGTTGTATCAGGAGTCAGAACCAGCAGTGCAGAGAAGGGAAAGGGACAGACACAGTGACAGTTACACATAACTATAAACCCAGTGAGAATGAGGGATGAATGGATATTGGGGAGTTGTATCAGGAGTCAGAACCAGCAGTGCAGGGAAGGGAAAGGGACAGACACAGTGACAGTTACACATAACTATAAACCCAGTGAGAATGAGGAATGAATGGATATTGGGAAGTTGTATCAGGAGTCAGAACCAGCAGTGCAGGGAAGGGAAAGGGACAGACACAGTGACAGTTACACATAACTATAAACCCAGTGGCGGATATACATGTTTAAGCCACTAATCACAGGCGCTGTGGGCCAATCAGACGCAGGACAATCTCCGCACAAATCAGCCAATAGGAGGAAGTTTGCTTTGCGTTTGCCGGGGGGGAGTTGGCGCTGCCACATTCGTTTCAGTTCAATTACTGCGCTGGGTATCGGGCCCAGGAAGGGAGCGAGGAGGGACGAGCAGATGTAGGTCAGTGCTGTACAGTACGGCAGTAGCTATTGGCTCATACCGGGCCCACTCTGCTTATCTCTCTCTCTCTCCAGGGCACAGCATTGTGGGTAAACATGGCGCTGAGGCTTCTGTGATAAATTACAGTGCCAAGTACAGCAGTATATTTTCTTTTAAAACACTGTTGTTTGGGTGGAGTTCCCCTTTAAAGCCACTAGACATAGATTGTGGTGAGTCGCTCAACCTGCTTTCCTTCCAGGAACCCATGGCAACCAATCCGATGCTCCCTTTTATCATTCTAACAGCAGAAGATCAATAAGAAAGGAGAGCTCATTGGTTGCCAGCGGTTACCGGCCCCGGGGGCAAACCCTTAGTGTTTGATTGCAAAACCTCCATTTGTTTTCAGTTTGTAATGAGGCCGTCACCTGATGAGACTGATAAATGTGCCGACAGCCTGGCCGCGCCCTTTAGCCTTCAGTATGGGGCAATAGAGCAGGGGGGCAGAGTGTAAAGCAAAGTGCCCCAGCTACAGGGAACTCTGAGTATCACTCATGTATTATAAGGGATAATGTACCCCCTACTGTAAATGATAAGGATATTAGCAGTCACTGAGGGGTTCTGTGCCCCCCATATAAAGGCACAAGGCTGCAGGCTGAGTTATACAGGGAACTCTGAGTATCACTCATGTATTATAAGGGATAATGTACCCCCTACTGTAAATGATAAGGATATTAGCAGTCACTGAGGGGTTCTGTGCCCATATAAAGGCACAAGGCTGCAGGCTGAGTTATACAGGGAACTCTGAGTATCACTCATGTATTATAAGGGATAATGTACCCCCTACTGTAAATGATAAGGATATTAGCAGTCACTGAGGGGTTCTGTGCCCCCCATATAAAGGCACAAGGCTGCAGGCTGAGTTATACAGGGAACTCTGAGTATCACTCATGTATTATAAGGGATAATGTACCCCCTACTGTAAATGATAAGGATATTAGCAGTCACTGAGGGGTTCTGTGCCCATATAAAGGCACAAGGCTGCAGGCTGAGTTATACAGGGAACTCTGAGTATCACTCATGTATTATAAGGGATAATGTACCCCCTACTGTAAATGATAAGGATATTAGCAGTCACTGAGGGGCAGATGAATAAGGAGGTGAGAGAGGAATGTACTGGGCACAGAGGGTAGGGAGGGGAAGCAGTAGCAGGGAACACACAGGGGCAGGTTCCTTAGCGAGTTACTAATTAAACTTGTTGCACAGTGAGAAGTTGATTCGCTGGGAGCCTGAATTCCGTGGGACGGGGAGGGGGGACACAATGTTGGGCAGGAGGATGCCATTTGTGGAAAGCAGATGAAGTGCAGCGTAAGGAGTAGATCCCCTCACACGTTGGTATATGGGGGAGAGGAGCAGTAGGGACCCATGGGGCCCCAGCCAGCGCTCTGTGAGGGCCAATCTGCCCCTATTTGCCATGTTATCCCAGTGACACATGACTGTAAATCCAATGACGGCAGTTTCCCACCCTGTGCCATATATTGATACAGAGTATGATGCAGAGCAGGAAGCTGTACCCGTATCAGTCACTTCCTGTCACTTCCTGTGCACTGATGCACCTACTGGCACCCTTTTTCTCTGTAATAATAAAACAGTACCTGTACTTGATCCCAACTAAGATATAATTACCCCTTATTGGGGCAGAACAGCCCTATTGGGTTTATTTAATGGTTAAATGATTCCCTTTTCTCTGTAATAATAAAACAGTACCTGTACTTGATCCCAACTAAGATATAATTACCCCTTATTGGGGCAGAACAGCCCTATTGGGTTTATTTAATGGTTAAATGATTCCCTTTTCTCTGTAATAATAAAACAGTACCTGTACTTGATCCCAACTAAGATATAATTACCCCTTATTGGGGCAGAACAGCCCTATTGGGTTTATTTCATGGTTAAATGATTCCCTTTTCGCTGTAATAATAAAACAGTACCTGTACTTGATCCCAACTAAGATATAATTACCCCTTATTGGGGCAGAACAGCCCTATTGGGTTTATTTAATGGTTAAATGATTCCCTTTTCTCTGTAATAATAAAACAGTACCTGTACTTGATCCCAACTTAGATATAATTACCCCTTATTGGGGGCAGAACAGTCCTATTGGGTTTATTTCATGGTTAAATGATTCCCTTTTCTCTGTAATAATAAAACAGTACCTGTACTTGATCCCAACTAAGATATAATTACCCCTTATTGGGGCAGAACAGCCCTATTGGGTTTATTTAATGGTTAAATGATTCCCTTTTCGCTGTAATAATAAAACAGTACCTGTACTTGATCCCAACTAAGATATAATTACCCCTTATTGGGGCAGAACAGCCCTATTGGGTTTATTTAATGGTTAAATGATTCCCTTTTCTCTGTAATAATAAAACAGTACCTGTACTTGATCCCAACTTAGATATAATTACCCCTTATTGGGGGCAGAACAGTCCTATTGGGTTTATTTCATGGTTAAATGATTCCCTTTTCTCTGTAATAATAAAACAGTACCTGTACTTGATCCCAACTAAGATATAATTACCCCTTATTGGGGCAGAACAGCCCTATTGGGTTTATTTCATGGTTAAATGAATCCCTTTTCTCTGTAATAATAAAACAGTACCTGTACTTGATCCCAACTAAGATATAATTACCCCTTATTGGGGCAGAACAGCCCTATTGGGTTTATTTAATGGTTAAATGATTCCCTTTTCTCTGTAATAATAAAACAGTACCTGTACTTGATCCCAACTAAGATATAATTACCCCTTATTGGGGGCAGAACAGCCCTATTGGGTTTATTTCATGGTTAAATGATTCCCTTTTCTCTGTAATAATAAAACAGTACCTGTACTTGATCCCAACTAAGATATAATTACCCCTTATTGGGGCAGAACAGTCCTATTGGGTTTATTTAATGGTTAAATGATTCCCTTTTCTCTTTAATAATAAAACAGTACCTGTACTTGATCCCAACTAAGATATAATTACCCCTTATTGGGGGCAGAACAGCCCTATTGGGTTTATTTCATGGTTAAATGATTCCCTTTTCTCTGTAATAATAAAACAGTACCTGTACTTGATCCCAACTAAGATATAATTACCCCTTATTGGGGGCAGAACAATCCTATTGTGTTTAATTAATTTATTGATGTTTTAGTAGAATTAAGGTATGGAGATCCAAATTACAGAAAGATCCCTTATCTGGAATACCCTTGGTCCCGAGCATTCTGGATAATGGGTCCTATACCTGTAATAATAATAACAGTGACAAGTTGCCCCCCCCATGCACTGTCTCTTTAAGAGCGGAGGCACTTCCAGCAGCTGTGGGACAAAGAGCATTGTATAGGGGCGGGGGAGAGAGCCCTTCCCCAAATCCTCACAATGCCTGGGAAGGGAGAGCCGAGACTTTCCTACATTTCTAGGGGGCAGCAGTCAGCTTTGCTCCAGGAATCCTGCTCTCCCCGCTGCAGAGAAAGTGAGCCGTTCCATGGGAAGGGGTATCTGTGTGAGGGGGGATTTGCTTCTAATGCTCCTTGGGAGCCGCTCAAACAGCGACTAAATGCAACGCCGCTGCCGCTGCGGAGACTCCGAGCCGGGCGATTTGGGATTACTGCTGCTCTACGTGACCGCTGGGGGAGAACACTGGGTGAGTCCTCTATTCCCTTCCCTACAGCCGGGGGTGAACGGAGGGATCCGGCACAGTGTGAGGGAGCAGGGGGGCTCCATAGATAGATAGATAGATAGATGGATATAATATTCAGTATATACATACACTGGGGGTGAGGAATCTCCATATTCCCCCAGGCACAGATTGGCTGCACCGAGCAGCGCTGACAGCCAGAGGGCCGGTCTCTGTACCCAGGAAAGGGAACAAAAATTCGGCAAAGAAAAGTGCAGCCGTAGGGCAGGATGTAGCCGGGAGCCCCCCGCCGCTCCCCCAGGTCCGGTCCCTCCGAGCAGATGTGCGCTGGGAACTTAATGTCTTTACAAGATCGCATGGGTTTCCATAAGGAAGAATGGGGCGAGGGGGGGGGGCTCTTGTTAACCCTTGGTGTGCTAGAACCGAAGGGCAGAGTGATTAGGTGGGTCGGTAGGTAGGTAGATAGAATACAGAGAGAGATAGATACAGAGAGAGAGAGAGAGAGAGAGAGAGAGAGAGAGAGATGATTGATAGATAGATAGATAGATAGATAGATAGATAGATAGATAGATAGATAGATAGATAGATAGATGATACAGAGAGAGAGAGATAGAGAGGTACATACAGAGAGAGAGAGAGAAAGATACAGAGAGATGATAGATAGATAGATAGATAGATAGATAGATAGATAGATAGATAGATAGATTGTTAACCTTTGGTGTGCTAGAACCGAAGGGCAGAGTGATTAGGTGGGTCGGTAGGTAGGTAGATAGAATACAGAGAGAGATAGATAGATAGATAGATAGATAGATAGATAGATAGATACAGAGATAGATAGATACAGAGATAGATAGATAGATGATAGATAGATAGATAGATAGATAGATAGATACAAAGATAGATAGATATAGATACAGAGAGATGATAGATAGATAGATAGATAGATAGATAGATAGATACAGATAGAGAGAGAGAGGTAGATACAGAGAGAGATAGATACAGAGAGAGATAGAAACAGAGAGAGAGAGATACAGAGAGAGAGAGAGAGAGAGAGAGATAGATAGATAGATAGATAGATAGATAGATAGATAGATAGATAGATTGTTAACCTTTGGTGTGATAGAACCGAAAGGCAGAGTGATTAGGTGGGTTGGTAGATAGATAGATAGATAGATAGATAGATAGATAGATAGATAGATAGATAGATAGATACAGATACAGGGAGAGAGAGATAGATACAGAGAGAGAGAGAGACAGATGCAGAGATAGATAGATACAGAGAGAGAGACAGATGCAGAGAGAGAGAGAGACAGATACAGAGATAGATAGATACAGAGAGAGAGAGAGAAAGATACAGAGAGATGATAGATAGATAGATAGATAGATAGATAGATAGATAGAGATATAGATACAGAGATAGATAGATTGTTAACCTTTGGTGTGCTAGAACCGAAAGGCAGAGTGATTAGGTGGGTCGGTAGATAGATAGATAGATAGATAGATAGATAGATACAGATACAGAGAGAGAGAGATAGATAGATAGATAGATAGATACAGAGAGAGAGAGATAAATACAGAGAGATAGATAGATAGATAGATACAGAGAGAGAGAGAGACAGATACAGAGATAGATACAGAGAGAGAGAGAGATACAGAGAGATACAGAGAGATGATAGATAGATAGATAGATAGATAGATAGATAGATAGATAGATAGATAGATAGATGATACAGATAGAGAGAGATAGAGAGGTACATACAGAGAGAGAGAGAGAGAGAGATAGATAGATAGATAGATAGATAGATAGATAGATAGATAGATAGATTGTTAACCTTTGGTGTGCTAGAACCGAAGGGCAGAGTGATTAGGTGGGTCGGTAGGTAGGTAGATAGAATACAGAGAGAGATAGATAGATAGATAGATAGATACATAGATACATACATATATAGATGATAGATAGATAGATAGATAGATAGATACAGAGAGATGATAGATAGATAGATAGATAGATACAGATAGAGAGAGAGAGAGAGGTAGATACAGAGAGAGATAGATACAGAGAGAGATAGAAACAGAGAGAGAGAGATAGATAGATAGATTGTTAACCTTTGGTGTGCTAGAACCGAAGGGCAGAGTGATTAGGTGGGTCGGTAGGTAGGTAGATAGAATACAGAGAGAGATAGATAGATAGATACATAGATACATACATATATAGATGATAGATAGATAGATATAGATAGATAGATAGATAGATAGATAGATACAGATAGAGAGAGAGAGAGAGGTAGATACAGAGAGAGATAGATACAGAGAGAGATAGAAACAGAGAGAGAGAGATACAGAGAGAGATAGATAGATAGATAGATTGTTAACCTTTGGTGTGCTAGAACCGAAAGGCAGAGTGATTAGGTGGGTTGGTAGATAGATAGATAGATAGATAGATAGATAGATAGATAGATAGATAGATAGATACAGATACAGGGAGAGAGAGATAGATACAGAGAGAGAGAGAGACAGATGCAGAGAGAGAGAGAGACAGATACAGAGATAGATAGATACAGAGAGAGAGAGAGAAAGATACAGAGAGATGATAGATAGATAGATAGATAGATAGATAGATAGATAGATACAGAGATAGATAGATTGTTAACCTTTGGTGTGCTAGAACCGAAAGGCAGAGTGATTAGGTGGATTGGTAGATAGATAGATAGATAGATAGATAGATACAGATACAGGGAGAGAGAGATAGATACAGAGAGAGAGAGAGACAGATGCAGAGAGAGAGAGAGACAGATACAGAGATAGATAGATACAGAGAGAGAGAGAGAAAGATACAGAGAGATGATAGATAGATAGATAGATAGATAGATAGATAGATAGAGATATAGATACAGAGATAGATAGATTGTTAACCTTTGGTGTGCTAGAACCGAAAGGCAGAGTGATTAGGTGGGTCGGTAGATAGATAGATAGATACAGATACAGAGAGAGAGAGATAGATAGATAGATAGATACAGAGAGAGAGAGATAAATACAGAGAGATAGATAGATAGATACAGAGAGAGAGACAGATACAGAGATAGATACAGAGAGAGAGAGAGATACAGAGAGATGATAGATAGATAGACAGATAGATAGATACAGAGAGAGAGATAAATACAGAGAGATAGATAGATACAGGGAGAGAGACAGAGACAGATACAGAGATAGATACAGAGAGAGAGAGAGATACAGAGAGATACAGAGAGATGATAGATAGATAGATAGACAGATAGATAGATAGATAGATAGATAGACAGATAGATAGATAGATAGTGGGTGGGTACTTTCTTATGCCCTCTGTACTGACAGCTATCCCCTGTTTAACTAGTTCCCTGCCAGCCTCGTGTTGACAGAACTAGAGAGGAGAGCAGGAGCATTAGTATATAGCGCTGACATACGCCCCAGCACTGTATTTACAAGAGGAGAGGCCCCGGGTCACAAGAGCTAACCATCTAGATTGTAGGGGAATGGCACAGCTTTGGGCGCTGGTTATGATCACTTTGTGTCGGGAGTTCAGAGTTGATTATGGACCTCGTCTGGATTGTTGTTGTATCTGTATTCTCCATTTATAAGCAGCATGGGGGGTTATTTCTGGTAACTCTCTGACCCTACAGGGGTCCTGGTCGCCCCCCCCCCGACTCTCAGCCTGCCCCTCCGTGTATCTTACTAACTTGTGCGCTTAATTAGGGGTTTAATCAAGTGCTTCTTGCTAATTAAGGTGCTAGCCGGCCTTGGCCGCACAAAGCTGGGGGTCACAAACCCCCAAATGTCACCGTGAATGGCTGTAATGAGGCGCCGTGTTGTGACAACCCGCGTCCCACTGAGTGATCGCTCTCTCTCCGAGAGACATTCGCTTGGCTCAGATAAGGACCCCCTGCCACTCACTCTTGTCACTGACATGGTGGCTTTCACCCCCCACTGAAGGGAATGGGGAGATAAGGATCTCGGCGGCTAATGAAGTTTGTAGGGGGTGGGAGGGGGGTCAGTTGCATTTACTGTACCCCCAGCAGTAACAGGGCTGCCCCCAATGCACTGGGTATCAACTGCCCCAAACTGGGGGATGCTGGGAATCAATAACAGCCCACCAGCTGCTGAACTACACTTCCCAGCATCCCTTTGGGCCGCCCGACGCGCCGGGGGCTTTGGGTATAAATGAGAATATCGACGGCTTGGCTGGAGAAATGGAGATGAACGGCGTCATTAAATTTTCATCATGTTGTACAAGAGTTTGATCAAAGTCCGTTACAGGAACCCACAGGCTGGATTGAAAAATAAAGGGTAAGCTAAACTCGCTTGCCATAAAAAAAAAGACATCATTTACTGACATTCACTTCTCAGAACGTAATTGGGCCTCAGTGGTTGCTATGGGACTGGGCGCCAGAAGCACCTCCATCCCAGTACAAGGCGGTGGCCATTGGTGCTTTCATACAAGCCAAGGGTGCGTCAGTAGGGACCTTGTAACTAACGGCGACCAGGGACCGATTACTATAGAAAGTCCAGATGGGTTCCCGGCTAATAGACACCTCCCAAGTTTAGGAGCAACTGTCCTCAATGCAGATCCAGAGAAAGGGGTTGGGCATATTGGAAAGTGGGTGGTGCTTAGGGTAGATGGCTAGGGCAGATAGAGTGTGGGGCAGATAGAGTGTGGAGCTGATAGAGTGTGGGGCAGAAGAGGCCATAGCTATGTATAGGTTGGTATAATTCAATGCCCCCTCCATATATTTAGCTGTTAAGGTGATGGACCCCGGATAGCACTTGGCTGATCCTATGAGCTTGCACTCAGTAACGGAGTGGGGCTGCCTTGGGTATATAGCGTGGGGTCTCCAGCTTGTATCAGGCCTGTGTGTGCGTCTGGATCCCGTCAAAGCCCCCAAATGATAGAAACATTGGGTGGGTGGCAAATCCCATGCAAGATTTAATCAGGGTGGGGGGGGGGAAGCAATTTAGCCTGACCTCCCCACTTCCTGTTTAGCCAAACTGACAAGCAAATGAGGTGCGCGAGTGACATTTGTTTCCCACCGCACACACACATGCCAACACTTGGTTCCTAGAGCAAAGTGGGGGTGGTTGGGCCCCTGTCACCCTGCGGGGCCCCTCCCCACTCCCAGATACATGATAAGAGCAGGAGGGGATTGTGTGGGGGACAATAGGGAGGGGCACAGTGGCCACTCAGGGGAGCCCGGGCCCATTTCCATGACAAAAACACACATGAGTCACATTGACCTCAAACAGGATCCCGGGTAGCAACACAGCTGGGGGGCCCTGCGCATCACAATGAAAATCCCATCACTGTCTGTCCTCTAAAGCAGCAATTTCCATTAAGCTGTTACAGGATTAAAACTCCCAGCAACCCCCAGAAACAGGGGCAGCTTGGCCATGAACTTGTTACCAATCAGAGCTAGGCCCTAAAAGCGAAATAGCCTTGAGGGAGCTGCCATATTGTACAGTACAGTATGAGGGTACAGCTTATTGTGTGCCCAGAACATTCCTTCTCTGTATATTTGTATTTATACATATGGGTAGGGGGTGCCATAGTGTTTCCCTTAGACAGTACAGTATGGGGGTACAGCTTATTGTGTGCCCAGAACATTCCTTCTCTGTATATTTGTATTTATACATATGGGTAGGGGGTGCCATAGTGTTTCCCTTAGACAGTACAGTATGGGGGTACAGCTTATTGTGTGCCCAGAACATTCCTTCTCTGTATATTTGTATTTATACATATGGGAGGGAGATGCCATAGTGTTTCCCTTAGACAGTACAGTATGGGGGTACAGCTTATTGTGTGCCCAGAACATTCCTTCTCTGTATATTTGTATTTATACATATGGGAGGGGGTGCCATAGTGTTTCCCTTAGACAGTACAGTATGGGGGTACAGCTTATTGTGTGCCCAGAACATTCCTTCTCTGTATATTTGTATTTATACATATGGGAGGGAGGTGCCATAGTGTTTCCCTTAGACAGTACAGTATGGGGGTACAGCTTATTGTGTGCCCAGAACATTCCTTCTCTGTATATTTGTATTTATACATATGGGAGGGAGGTGCCATAGTGTTTCCCTTAGACAGTATAGTATGGGGGTACAGCTTATTGTGTGCCCAGAACATTCCTTCTCTGTATATTTGTATTTATACATATGGGAGGGAGGTGCCATAGTGTTTCCCTTAGACAGTACAGTATGGGGGTACAGCTTATTGTGTGCCCAGAACATTCCTTCTCTGTATATTTGTATTTATACATATGGGAGGGAGGTGCCATAGTGTTTCCCTCAGGCTGAGACACAGGTGCAGTTGAAGGGAAATATGACAGTTAAGTTATTGCCGGCCCGGGGGCAAGCCATCGGCAGGATATTTATGTACCCCACATGGAATCAGTCTCCCACCTTGAGACACACCGTTTCGCCGCTCTCGGAAGGATGAGTGGCCGTCGGTTTCCCTAATGAATATCTCTGCTGATTGATTCTGCTACATTAAAGCCGTTGCCGTATCCCGGCGGTGGCTGATTTACGGCTTCTCGGCTAATTACAGTGGCCATAAATAATCACCAGGAGGAGAAAACAAAAGGGTTTATGATTAGAGATGCCCCCGCCGCGTCCGACGCTCGCCGCCTTCCTACCGTAAATGCGCATGGGGGGGGCCCGGCTCGGAGGCTTCGGCAGCCATAGGGGGCTGCCTGATTGAAATTCTCATTAAAAATAAAATATATCCCATTTCTATGCACAATTGTAGCTGCTACTTTAGGGGAGTTTGAGTAACAAATCCTGAATTTGAGCCCAGAATCAACCAATCAAATGCGGGTGCAACTAGTAGTGCCTGCCCGGCTGGTCAGACTGTATGATACAGATGTGGGTGCCACTAGTAGTGCCTGCCCGGCTGGTCCGACTATATGATACAGATGTGGGTGCCACTAGTAGTGCCTGCCTGGCTGGTCAGACTGTATAATACAGATGCGGGTGCCGCTAGTAGTGCCTGCCCGGCTGATCCGACTGTATGATACAGATGTGGGTGCCGCTAGTAGTGCCTGCCCGGCTGATCCGACTGTATGATACAGATGCGGGTGCCACTAGTAGTGCCTGCCCGGCTGATCCGACTGTATGATACAGATGCGGGTGCCGCTAGTAGTGCCTGCCTGGCTGATCAGACTGCATGATACAGATGCGGGTGCCGCTAGTAGTGCCTGCCAGCTGATCAGACTGTATGATACAGATGCGGGGGCCACTAGTAGAGCCTGCCCGGCTGATCAGACTGTATGATACAGATGCGGGGGCCACTAGTAGTGCCTGCCCGACTGATCAGACTGTATGATACAGATGTGGGTGCCACTAGTAGTGCCTGCCCGGCTGATCAGACTGTATGATACAGATGCGGGTGCCACTAGTAGTGCCTGCCCGGCTGGTCAGACTGTATGATACAGATGCGGGTGCCACTAGTAGAGCCTGCCCGGCTGATCAGACTGTATGATACAGATGTGGGTGCCACTAGTAGTGCCTGCCCGGCTGGTCAGACTGTATGATACAGATGTGGGTGCCACTAGTAGTGCCTGCCCGGCTGATCCGACTGTATGATACAGATGCGGGTGCCGCTAGTAGTGCCTGCCTGGCTGATCAGACTGCATGATACAGATGCGGGTGCCGCTAGTAGTGCCTGCCAGCTGATCAGACTGTATGATACAGATGCGGGGGCCACTAGTAGAGCCTGCCCGGCTGATCAGACTGTATGATACAGATGCGGGGGCCACTAGTAGTGCCTGCCCGACTGATCAGACTGTATGATACAGATGTGGGTGCCACTAGTAGTGCCTGCCCGGCTGATCAGACTGTATGATACAGATGCGGGGGCCACTAGTAGTGCCTGCCCGACTGATCAGACTGTATGATACAGATGTGGGTGCCACTAGTAGTGCCTGCCAGCTGATCCGACTGTATGATACAGATGCGGGGGCCACTAGTAGTGCCTGCCCGACTGATCAGACTGTATGATACAGATGTGGGTGCCACTAGTAGTGCCTGCCCGGCTGATCAGACCGTATGATACAGATGCGGGTGCCACTAGTAGTGCCTGCCCGGCTGGTCAGACTGTATGATACAGATGCGGGTGCCACTAGTAGAGCCTGCCCGGCTGATCAGACTGTATGATACAGATGTGGGTGCCACTAGTAGTGCCTGCCCGGCTGGTCAGACTGTATGATACAGATGCGGGTGCCGCTAGTAGTGCCTGCCCGGCTGATCCGACTGTATGATACAGATGTGGGTGCCACTAGTAGTGCCTGCCCGGCTGGTCAGACTGTATGATACAGATGCGGGTGCCGCTAGTAGTGCCTGCCCGGCTGATCCGACTGTATGATACAGATGTGGGTGCCACTAGTAGTGCCTGCCCGGCTGATCCGACTGTATGATACAGATGTGGGTGCCGCTAGTAGTGCCTGCCCGGCTGATCAGAATTAGTTTTTAGTTCTTGGTCCCAGGTAATGACCGAAACCAACACCCTGATCCCTCTGTGGGTCATTAACGAGCCGCTAGTTAGTTATTAATTACTCTCAGCTGCTCGGCCAATAGTTGCGTAGAGAATGTTTTCAAAACAGACCTATTCCCTCCCCCCCACACACATGTAAAGTAACCGAGCAAGGGAATGGCCAGCTGTATTATAGTCAGGCTATTTAGCAACCCATTTAGCTACACGTGCTGCAGCCTGTGCTGATTTCTGTACAGACCTGCATAATGAATCCAATTACTAATTAGCCATGCAGTATGCATCTGGTTTTAAGCCAGTGTTGGGAAGAACCCAACACAAGGGAGAGTTTGTAAATATATATAAATAAATAAATATACAGGTATGGGATCCCTTATCCGGAAACCCATTATCCAGAAAGTTCCGAATTACGGAAAGGCCGTCTCCCATAGACTCCATTATAAGGAAATAAGTCTCATTTTTAAAAATGGTTTTCTTTTTCTCTGTAATAATAAAACAGTACCTGTACTTGATCCCAACTAAGATATAATTACCCCTTATTGGGGGCAGAACAGCCCTATTGGGTTTATTTCATGGTTAAATGATTCCCTTTTCTCTGTAATAATAAAACAGTACCTGTACTTGATCCCAACTAAGATATAATTACCCCTTATTGGGGGCAGAACAGCCCTATTGGGTTTATTTCATGGTTAAATGATTCCCTTTTCTCTGTAATAATAAAACAGTACCTGTACTTGATCCCAACTAAGATATAATTACCCCTTACTGGGGCAGAACAGCCCTATTGGGTTTATTTCATGGTTAAATGATTCCCTTTTCTCTGTAATAATAAAACAGTACCTGTACTTGATCCCAACTAAGATATAATTACCCCTTATTGGGGCAGAACAGCCCTATTGGGTTTATTTCATGGTCTTTGGTCGCCCTTAGCTCATAGGGGGAAACATTAATCAGTCTGAGTTCCCTGCATTTAGGGCACAAATCAGCTGAACTCTCGGGGGTATCTGGGTGTCTGTTCTCTCAGCTCATAGGCCTTATAGTCTATAAAGGCAACACTTTCCCTTAAAGGGCCCCCCCCATCCCACTCGGTTATGTTGCACCCAGTCACCTGTAGACTTTCACACTTTCCCATAAAATCCCACACCGGTCTCAACTTGCCTTCTCTCTAAATATTTCCTCAGCCGAGCCTTAAATTCATCACCTGGGGAAGCATTTTTCTGCCCTAAAGAAAGACGGCAACCTGCACACCAGGGTGGGGCATTGGGTTCCGTAACTGCCTCGCACTGCCAGGGAAATAATAAAAATGATATATTATATGTATACATTCCAATATATAGAGAAGGAATGTTCTGGGCACACAATAAGCTGTACCCCCATACTGTACTGTCTAAGGGAAACACTATGGCACCTCCCTCCCATATGTATAAATACAAATATACAGAGAAGGAATGTTCTGGGCACACAATAAGCTGTACCCCCATACTGTACTGTCTAAGGGAAACACTATGGCACCTCCCTCCCATATGTATAAATACAAATATACAGAGAAGGAATGTTCTGGGCACACAATAATCTGTACCCCCATACTGTACTGTCTAAGGGAAACACTATGGCACCTCCCTCCCATATGTATAAATACAAATATACAGAGAAGGAATGTTCTGGGCACACAATAAGCTGTACCCCCATACTGTACTGTCTAAGGGAAACACTATGGCACCTCCCTCCCATATGTATAAATACAAATATACAGAGAAGGAATGTTCTGGGCACACAATAATCTGTACCCCCATACTGTACTGTCTAAGGGAAACACTATGGCACCTCCCTCCCATATGTATAAATACAAATATACAGAGAGGGAATGTTCTGGGCACACAATAAGCTGTACCCCCATACTGTACTGTCTAAGTGAAACACTATGGCACCTCCCTCCCATATGTATAAATACAAATATACAGAGAAGGAATGTTCTGGGCACACAATAATCTGTACCCCCATACTGTACTGTCTAAGGGAAACACTATGGCACCTCCCTCCCATATGTATAAATACAAATATACAGAGAAGGAATGTTCTGGGCACACAATAAGCTGTACCCCCATACTGTACTGTCTAAGGGAAACACTATGGCACCCCCTACCCATATGTATAAATACAAATATACAGAGAAGGAATGTTCTGGGCACACAATAAGCTGTACCCCCATACTGTACTGTCTAAGGGAAACACTATGGCACCTCCCTCCCATATGTATAAATACAAATATACAGAGAAGGAATGTTCTGGGCACACAATAAGCTGTACCCCTATACTGTACTGTCTAAGGCAGTGATCCCCAACTTTACTCATGAACCACACTCAGATGGAAACTTTGTATGACTTTGGAAAACCGAAGCAATGCATAGGCCTTCCCAACGGTGATTGATCAGTCGCCTGTGGTTGCAGGGATCTATCGCGGCCCAATAAGTGGCTCCGTGGGACATTAGCCTGAGGGAGACAAATGCAAGATAAGCTCTGCATACACATAAGGTACAACCTCCCTATGAGTAAGAACATGGGAAATGAAGCCGTTGCAATAAAATAAATATGTAGAGATGTTGGTGCCAGAGCGTAGGGAGGATTTGGGGTTAGTATTCCGTGGGTTAATCCCTGAGTAATTTTGCACATAAATAAAATCTGCCTAATGTAAACTTGAAATAGACAGACTTGGGAAGGGCGGGGGGGGGGGGTGCAGAAGCAATTGATTTTGACAAGCAAAGCCCCAAGGCAGGGAACCAGGTCGCTCCTAAAATATCCCTCCCTGGGCATTGGCTGCCTGACTGGGGGGGCCGTGGAACTGACGGCTTTCTATCAGTCTCATTTCTTCTGAGGATTTCATAACCTTGATCTCTGGGCCCCCACTGCGCCCCCTCCCTCCCCAGAGCATTGGGAAAGGAGAATATCAGTAATAGAAAATAAACTGCCTATTTGGGGCTTTGCTGCGAGGTCTCCGTTCCAGGGAAGTGCAAGGCAGCTGTTTGTCACTGGAAAATACATTTTCATACAAAGGCATGCTCTGGGCACTTCCCAATCTACTGCAATAATATATATATATTGGGCCAGTGCTACCAGAACACTAACTGCTACATGAATTGACATATAATGTATGTGTTGGGGAGAATATTGCAGCTGTGGGTGGAATAGTAGGCAAAGTAGGGCAAGATGGAGACAGTGGGACGACATGTAGATGGAAGGATGAGGGAGTCCGTAAGGCAAGATGGGGGATGGTAGGACAGGATGGTGAGACTAGGGTACAAATTAGACAGTGAGACTAGGGTGCAAATTAGACATTAGGATAGTATGGTGATGGTAGGACAAGATGGTGACAGTAGGACTGGATGGAGGCAGTAGGGCAAGATGGCAATGATAGGACATGGTGGAAATGGTTGGGCAAGATGGTAACAGAAAGACAGGATGGAGTCAGAAGTGCAAGATGGCAATGATAGGGGGTGGAGATGGTAAGGTGAGTTGGTGACAGTAGGACAGGATGGAGTTAGTGGTGCAAGATGGCAGTGGAAGGATAGTTGGAAGCAGTAGAGCAAGATAGCAATGGTAGGAGAAGGTGGACATGGTACGAGACCCTGGAGATGGAGACAGCAGGACAGCATGTAGATGGTAGGACGAGGGAGTTGGTAAGGTAAGATGGGGGATGGTAGGACAGGATGGTGAGAGTAGGGCACAAATTAGACATTAGGGTAGTATGGTCATGGTAGGGCAAGATGGAGACAGTAGGACAAGATGGAGACAGTAGGGCAAGATGGAGACGGTAGGACAAGATTGAGCATTCCCAGCATTCCCGGTGTTCCCAGAATTCCCAGCATTCTCAGCATTCCCGGCGCTCCCAGCATTCCCAGCATTCCCAGCTAGTTCCTGCTGTTCTGGGCTATGAAAAAATCTGTTCTTTTAGGAAAAAACCGTAGAGTTGAATGTAGAGGAAGCTTTACACCGGCAGTAGTTCTGGCTGTGCCCCAGGCCTACTGTGGGGGGGTTTCACTTTAATAGGAAGGGGTGGGACTTGAACACTTGAGTTTTTAACTCATTCAGTCCCTGCCCAATAGAATAGAGCAGTGCTGTCCAACTGGCGGCCCGCGACCCCCCTCTGTGTGGCCCCCCACCTGTCTGGCTGCTTTGATGGCTTACCTTTGAGTAAGCATTAAATGGTATCAGTACTGAGATTAACTGGCCCCTCAGATACAGGCTGTAATCCCTCTGTATTGTTTAAACATATAATCCCCTGTGTTTTTCACACCTTTTAATCTCTGCATTGTTCACCCCCTGCAGTGTTCACACCTCAGGCTCAGACTGTAATCACCCACATTGTTCACTTCTTCACACCTGAGACATAGGTACTGTAGGCAGAGTATGGCACACACAGGCAGCATAGGGCAGGTAGAGTATGGCACATACAGCCAGCATAGGGCAGGTAGAGTATGGCACACACAGGCAGCATAGGGCAGGTAGAGTATGGCACACACAGGCAGCATAGGGCAGGTAGAGTATGGCACATACAGCCAGCATAGGGCAGGTAGAGTATGGCACATACAGCCAGCATAGGGCAGGTAGAGTATGGCACACACAGGCAGCATAGGGCAGGGAGGGTATGTTTGTGGGAATATGCTGTGTATTGTTTGCTGCTTGTTTTATTCAGCATCTCCCAGGGCCTACACCAATCATTAACTGCCCCCCCCCCGTGACTGCTTCCAGATGCCCAATAGAACCCCCAGCCGTGGCCTGTTTGGAGCAGACCATTTGCAAGGTCACCTTGGGCCCAGGCCCATTTATATGTTCTACCCGGTGCCACTACAGAGACCCAATTACTTGCCCTTAATGATGTGATGGAGAGAATGGGAGCCGCGCAAAC
Organism: Xenopus tropicalis; assembly: GCF_000004195.4. Lineage (NCBI taxonomy): Eukaryota > Metazoa > Chordata > Amphibia > Anura > Pipidae > Xenopus > Xenopus tropicalis. The sequence goes on from NC_030684.2 coordinate 9,207,794, forward strand.
CTACCCCTCACTCGTATCCATCACTCGCCTGCCTCGAATGTGCAGAGAAACCCGATTGGCTTTTCCTTTCTCCCACGTCAACAGGCAAATGAACATTTTCCCCCTGGGGATCATCGACTTGATAAGTAATTCTTTTTTCTACCCCCCCCCCCCCCCCCCGCTAACTAGGAGCTACATATCTACAAATATCATTCCAGAACTGAATCTCTGCCCAGTGTCCTATATACATATATATATACTCTCTTTATTGGCACTATAATGTCATCCTATCCCACTGCTACTATAGGCACCATCTCTCCCTACTATACCTGCTATCCCACAGCCCCAGTCCCTTCCCAGAGGCTATTATCCCACTGCTACTATAGGCACCATCTCTCCCTACTATACCTGCTATCCCACAGCCCCAGTCCCTTCCCAGAGGCTATTATCCCACTGCTACTATAGGCACCATCTCTCCCTACTATACCTGCTATCCCACAGCCCCAGTCCCTTCCCAGAGGCTATTATCCCCCACTGCTACTATAGGCACCATCTCTCCCTACTATACCTGCTATCCCACAGCCCCAGTCCCTTCCCAGAGGCTATTATCCCCCCACTGTTACTATAGGCACCATCTCTCCCTACTATACCTGCTATCCCACAGCCCCAGTCCCTTCCCAGAGGCTATTATCCCACTGCTACTATAGGCACCATCTCTCCCTACTATACCTGCTATCCCACAGCCCCAGTCCCTTCCCAGAGGCTATTATCCCCCCACTGTTACTATAGGCACCATCTCTCCCTACTATACCTGCTATCCCACAGCCCCAGTCCCTTCCCAGAGGCTATTATCCCCCCACTGCTACTATAGGCACCATCTCTCCCTACTATACCTGCTATCCCACAGCCCCAGTCCCTTCCCAGAGGCTATTATCCCCCACTGCTACTATAGGCACCATCTCTCCCTACTATACCTGCTATCCACAGCCCCAGTCCCTTCCCAGAGGCTATTATCCCCACTGCTACTATAGGCACCATCTCTCCCTACTATACCTGCTATCCCACAGCCCCAGTCCCTTCCCAGAGGCTATTATCCCCCACTGCTACTATAGGCACCATCTCTCCCTACTATACCTGCTATCCCACAGCCCCAGTCCCTTCCCAGAGGCTATTATCCCCACTGCTACTATAGGCACCATCTCTCCCTACTATACCTGCTATCCCACAGCCCCAGTCCCTTCCCAGAGGCTATTATCCCCCCACTGCTACTATAGGCACCATCTCTCCCTACTATACCTGCTATCCCACAGCCCCAGTCCCTTCCCAGAGGCTATTATCCCCTACTGCTACTATAGGCACCATCTCTCCCTACTATACCTGCTATCCCACAGCCCCAGTCCCTTCCCAGAGGCTATTATTTCCACTGCTACTATAGGCACCATCTCTCCCTACTATACCTGCTATCCCACAGCCCCAGTCCCTTCCCAGAGGCTATTATCCCACTGTTACTATAGGCACCATCTCTCCCTACTATACCTGCTATCCCACAGCCCCAGTCCCTTCCCAGAGGCTATTATCCCCCCACTGCTACTATAGACACCATCTCTCCCTACTATACCTGCTATCCCACAGCCCCAGTCCCTTCCCATAGCCAACAGATAAATGCAGAGAAGACATTGGCATCTGGGTTCCATATTGATCATGACAGAAAGCTAAATCTGCTGCCCATTAGTCTCTCTCTGTTTCTGCCCTGCTAAACCATATTTTTATTCTATGTGTCCCAGAAGGAAACTGATCCCATTATTTCCATCTTACTAACCACGTATAAGAGTCATTCTTCCTGAGTGCACAGGAAGACAGTGGAAAATTAGGACATCCCTGGGGCTGGGAATTAAAGTGTAGCCCCTAATGACAAACCTTTATTCTTGGTAAAGAAACATAGTGAGTAGGGAATATGTAGGAGTGGCACTGCCCTGTGCTGATTGTGACATTGTACAGATCATATCAGAACAAAAGACCTTTCCATTTCTGGGCGATAAGTTTGTCACGTTTGTCAGCTTATTGTGTGCCCAGAACATTCCTTCTCTGTATATTTGTATTTATACATATGGGTAGGGGGTGCCATAGTGTTTCCTTAGACAGTACAGTATGAGGGTACAGCTTATTGTGTGCCCAGAACATTCCTTCTTTGTATATTTGTATTTATACATATGGGTAGGGGGTGCCATAGTGTTTCCCTTAGACAGTACAGTATGGGGGTACAGCTTATTGTGTGCCCAGAGCATTCCTTCTCTGTATATTTGTATTTATACATATGGGAGGGAGGTGCCATAGTGTTTCCTTAGACAGTACAGTATGAGGGTACAGCTTTTTGTGTGCCCAGAACATTCTTTCTCTGTATATTTGTATTTATACATATGGGTAGGGGGTGCCATAGTGTTTCCTTAGACAGTACAGTATGGGGGTACAGCTTATTGTGTGCCCAGAACATTCCTTCTCTGTATATTTGTATTTATACATATGGGTAGGGGGTGCCATAGTGTTTCCTTAGACAGTACAGTATGAGGGTACAGCTTATTGTGTGCCCAGAACATTCCTTCTCTGTATATTTGTATTTATACATATGGGTAGGGGGTGCCATAGTGTTTCCTTAGACAGTACAGTATGGGGGTACAGCTTATTGTGTGCCCAGAACATTCCTTCTCTGTATATTTGTATTTATACATATGGGTAGGGGGTGCCATAGTGTTTCCCTTAGACAGTACAGTATGGGGGTACAGCTTATTGTGTGCCCAGAACATTCCTTCTCTGTATATTTGTATTTATACATATGGGAGGGAGGTGCCATACTGTTTCCCTTAGACAGTACAGTATGGGGGTACAGCTTATTGTGTGCCCAGAACATTCCTTCTCTGTATATTTGTATTTATACATATGGGAGGGAGGTGCCATAGTGTTTCCCATAGACAGTACAGTATGGGGGTACAGCTTAGTGTGTGCCCAAAACCATCCTTCTCTGTATATTTGTATTTATACATATGGGAGGGAGGTGCCATAGTGTTTCCCTTAAACAGTACAGTATGGGGGTACAGGTTATTGTGTGCCCAGAACATTCCTTCTCTGTATATTTGTATTTATACATATGGGTAGGGGGTGCCATAGTGTTTCCCATAGACAGTACAGTATGGGGGTACAGCTTAGTGTGTGCCCAAAACCCTCCTTCTCTGTATATTTGTATTTATACATATGGGAGGGAGGTGCCATAGTGTTTCCCTTAAACAGTACAGTATGGGGGTACAGGTTATTGTGTGCCCAGAACATTCCTTCTCTGTATATTTGTATTTATACATATGGGTAGGGGGTGCCATAGTGTTTCCCTTAGACAGTACAGTATGAGGGGTACAGCTTATTGTGTGCCCAGAACATTCCTTCTCTGTATACTTGTATTTATACATATGGGTAGGAGGTGCCATAGTGTTTCCCTTAGACAGTACAGTATGGGGGTACAGCTTATTGTGTGCCCAGAACATTCCTTCTCTGTATATTTGTATTTATACATATGGGAGGGAGGTGCCATAGTGTTTACCTTAGACAGTACAGTATGGGGGTACAGCTTATTGTGTGCCCAGAACATTCCTTCTCTGTATATTTGTATTTATACATATGGGAGGGAGGTGCCATAGTGTTTCCCTTAGACAGTACAGTATGGGGCACAGCTTATTGTGTGCCCAGAACATTCCTTCTCTGTATATTTGTATTTATACATATGGGAGGGAGGTGCCATAGTGTTTCCCTTAGACAGTACGCTATAAGGGTGCCCAGAGCATTCCTTTTTACATATTTCTATTTGTACACAAGTTGTGTATTTGCAGGCACCACTTTTCCATCCCCTCTCCGTCTCTGTATTAGGGCAGTCATGCAGAAGTGGAGCAGAGCAATCTGTAAGGGCCTATTAGGGCCGGTGAGCCGGCTGCCCGCGGGGGCGAGTATTGATCTGCCGGCTGCAATTAAGTCTTTGAGAATAAGATAAGGGGAGATGAATAAGAGACTCCGGCAAAACTGACACCGAAATCCTCGGAGAGCCCTAATAATGTAATACCTGGGGGTGGCAGAACTCTTCTTCCTGCGCCTAAACTCACCCCTTATCCGAAATACCCTTTCTGGATAACAGATCCTATAGATAAATACAGATCAATACAGGAGGGGAGGAGGGCCCGAAACTGTTTGTATTCTCTTGTCTAACGATCTACACGAGATGCCCGCTGATTGCTATGTTCCGTCCGCCAATCCGCGCTCGCCCTATGGCAGCCCCGCCCCCTTGTTTTCGTTGGCCGATAAGCTTTGCCGCTGACCTTGGAGCCGCTGTACATTATTTTAAATAACCTGCAGCTCCAGATACTTGGCTTTCATTACCAGATCTGTCACCGAGGCAGCGAGTCTCCGGCGCCCGCGTCCCCATTGTGTCATCATAATGATCGGGAGAAAAAGGAAATCTATTTGCTGCAGTGACAGACACAAACATCAACAAGTTTAGGGAGAACGCGGCGGGATAAAACTGCCGCTCCCCAGGGGCCCCGGGAACAATCCGAGTCTCGCATCCTGCCTTTGTGTTTCCCCGGGATCGGGCTCTGCTGCCGGGAAGGGCCGAGATGTGCCCAGATATCAGCAGCATTTAGCTTTGGTATGAAAGAAAGAGGCATTGTGGGTATTTTTGTGTGTGGTTCTAATGCATGGGGAATGCTTGGGAAAATATTTGTTTCTGCTTACCCTTAACTTACCCTTTATGACGTTGCCCCTCCCTTTGCTGGTAGAACAGCCCCTACTCTTCTGGGAAGGTTCCCACTAGATGTTGGAACAGTGTTGCTGGGAGTTGCTCCCATTCAGCCACAAGAGCATTAGTCAGGTTGGGCACTGATGTTGGGGATCAGGCTCACAGTCGGGGTTCCATCCCACAGGGGGTCAGTTGGGTTGGGCTCAGGGCTCAGTCAGGGAAGGTTCCCACTAGATGTTGGAACAGTGTTGCTGGGAGTTGCTCCCATTCAGCCACAAGAGCATTAGTCAGGTTGGGCACTGATGTTGGGGATCAGGCTCACAGTCGGGGTTCCATCCCACAGGGGGTCAGTTGGGTTGGGCTCAGGGCTCAGTCAGGGAAGGTTCCCACTAGATGGTGGAACAGTGTTGCTGGGAGTTGCTCCCATTCAGCCACAAGGGCATTAGTCAGGTTGGGCACTGATGTTGGGGATCAGGCTCACAGTCGGGGTTCCATCCCACAGGGGTCAGTTGGGTTGGGCTCAGGGCTCAGTCAGGGAAGGTTCCCACTAGATGGTGGAACAGTGTTGCTGGGGGTTGCTCCCATTCAGCCACAAGAGCATTAGTCAGGTTGGGCAGTGATGTTGGGGATCAGGCTCACAGTCGGGGTTCCCTCCCACAGGGGTCAGTTGGGTTGGGCTCAGGGCTCAGTCAGGGAAGGTTCCCACTAGATGTTGGAACAGTGTTGCTGGGAGTTGCTCCCATTCAGCCACAAGAGCATTAGTCAGGTTGGGCAGTGATATTGGGGATCAGGCTCATAGTCGGGGTTCCATCCCACAGGGTTTCAGTTGGGTTGGGCTCAGGGCTCAGTCAGGGAAGGTTCCCACTAGATGTTGGAACATTGTTGCTGGGAGCAACCTTTACGACACTCCGACAACACTTGGCATTATGGGCTTCTTTCCCATGGAAACCCATCTTGCCCCATTGATAGTCGGCGATGCCACCAGGGACAGTTTGACACTGAGTGAGGGGCAGCAATTTAATGAAGTGACCTCCTAGAATGGGCCACCCGAGGACGGCTGAACGTTACTGATCATGCTCTGTATAAGAGGGGTCATTTCTCCTGACCTTCATGTAGACCCCCAAACCCTATGTAGATATGTGTTGGTGTCCTACTGGCACGTTGCCTGCTGGGTCCCAGCCTCTTTCTCTCCCCGAGCCTCCCCCCCATTGTTAATTAATTTTGACCAGCTCAGATTTAGAAGTTGCCGCTCCAGAACCGAAACCGGTGACGTTGGTCCCATTGTTTGTTGTGCCGCCCAATAACTGAGAACTTCATTGGCCAAGTCAGCAGCAGCGGTTGCGAGGCAACGAGGAGGCGCTCTCTCTCTCCGGCACTGCTTCTTGTTGTAGGAAATAGCTGCACTTTCCCACGCTCCCTCCTATAAAGCTTATGTTCTGCTTATACATGGGGGGGGGGGTTCCCACGCTGCCGATATGGGACTTCTATACCAAACCGGGGGGTTCCCACATTCCCTGCTCTGTCGCTTATTGGCTCTGTGGTCGTCTTACCCGCAGCTGCCACTTGGGGCACTGTTGTGCTCAACTTTCAACATTATACATTGGCACGGTCGGTCTTACTAAGTGGGGGGCCCATTATGGATCTTTTTTTGGGGCCCCCCATTAGGTGTTGCTGGTTGGCTTGACAGTCCCGCCCCAAGTGATACCCACAGTCCTCTTCTAATGCAATTAGCTTTTTTCTTTCTTTTCAACACCAATTTGCTTTATATCTCAATTTTCTAATGTTCATTCAGGGTCAGACTGGGTTGTGCCCCAGGGGGCTCCGCCCATTCACACTGCCCCTCCCCCGACTGTGCCTATCTGATACTTAACTAGGCATGTTTGGGGGGGGGGGGTCAGCAGGGGATCGGGTCTGGGTCAGAGGGGCCCATGAGGGCCAGGGCCCAATGTGGTGCCGCCCCGGCCCAGTCTGACCCGGTGTTTATTGGGTGGGAAGGGTAGATAAGCACAGCTTGTTATGATGCCAGGGTAATGGCTGAGGCTTTGTGTAAATAGCGAGACGCTTGTACCCGGGGGACTAGGGGAGAGGAGCTGGGGGGCCCCCAGGGACTGGGCTAGGAGAGAACAGACACAGATACACCGGGGCTCCACTTGAAGGAGGAAGGGAAACCTATACGTGGGCACATTGTCCTCTCCGTGGGCATCTGCTCGCCCCATTTGGCTTGGGAGGAGGCCTGGGAAGGAGCCAGTTGGGGTAAGTCCTATTAGGAGCCGCTTCCACAACAACATAACAACTCGTATCTGATTGGCCTGTGTCCAAGGAGATCAGCAGCAGCAGCCGAGGGCTTTAGGGCCATGTAGACACCAGGTGACGTTGGGCTTATCCAGTAGATCCCCTAGGGATGAAGCTTCGCTGCTCCCACCAACCTGTTGGGGCTTATTGGCATCCATGTTGGGCTATTGCCTTCTGACAGGGACTTGCAGGTTAGGCTTTGCTCTGCACTGTGTTCTCCCAGGTGCCGCAGTCTTACATGCACGGCATTATGGGATTGCTTTGTGGTAGAACTCAAGGCTGGTGTTTCCCCGAAGTTGTTTGCTGGGGCTTCCTATAACATTGATAAGGTGGGAAACATTCCTTTTCAGTTGTCCACTTTCTGGCCAAAGCTCATCACCGGTTCTTGGTTGTGGTGCAGCCCTGTGGGAAAGAGCGCCCCCCCTGGGAGTGGTGGGAAGCGGTACTGCACGTGACAAGCCATCTACACTCATGTGGCTGGCGTGTTCTTGATAGCGCTGCCTAGGCCCCCCTTGTGATTGATCGTTAGCCCAGTGGCCGACAGATTGGACTGGTGCCCAAGTCATGTTAGGACCAACTTGTTCGGTGACATGATTGGACATGACTTGACGTGACTTGTTGCCCGACAGTTTGGACTGATGACCAAGTCATGTTAGGACCAACTTGTTTGGTGACATGATTGGACATGACGTGACTTGTTGCCCGACAGTTTGGACTGATGACCAAGTCATGTTAGGACCAACTTGTTTGGTGACGTGATTGGACATGACTTGACGTGACTTGTTGCCCGACAGATCGGACTGGTGCCCAAGTCATGTTAGGACCAACTTGTTTGGTGACGTGATTGGACATGACTTGACGTGACTTGTTGGCCAATAGATTGGACTGGTGCCCAAGTCATGTTAGGACCAACTTGTTTGGTGATGTGATTGGACATGACTTGACGTGACTTGTTGGCCGACAGATTGGACTGGTGCCCAAGTCATGTTAGGACCAACTTGTTTGGTGACTTTGGTTTAGTCTTGCCCAATATGGTGCAAATGACCCCCTTGCCCAATACTTTAGTTGGTGGTGCCCAATCAAAAATCGACTTAACCAACAAGAAATCTGTAATAGGGCATTTGGGGAGCCTATAAATTGCTTTTTTTTGGATAGGGAATTAATTGAAACTCTATGTGGCCCTTAAGCTTAATGATTGGCCGATAGGTTTAGCCTCGGCCCCCGGCCTTCCCATTGGTTACTTTCACGCAAATCGGAATAGAAACGCTGCTTTTTCTGGAATAATAACTGACCCACCCCCTTTCTCCTGGATACAAAAGGCAGAATTAGGCAAGTTGTGCTCCTTGTGGGGGGGGGGGATCTGTTCCAACTCGTTATCAGCTCCCCACCCCCCTCGCTCCCAGCCTCCCCCCTTCCCTGTAATTATTCCCAGTCCCACAGATAAACCTGCCGAGGGGGGAGAGGAAGTGATGCACAAGGAGGGTGATTCCTCCCTTCCCTGGCACCGTATGGGCCTGTACCCCCGGGTCAGAACCACAGTCACATCTAGGCCTCCGTATATACAGTCACCCTATTGGGCCTGGGAGTTACATGTCGGATAAGACTCTGTACGGCTGCCAAAGCCCAACAGCATCTGTATAGCCAAGTATTATACTCGTTATGTAACAGCGCCGCGTCATCATGTCACATGGTTATATGGTCTTAAAGGGGAAGCTCACCCAAAATAGCCTGTTGAAAGAAAATCCAATATCCCAATATCCATTCATTCCTCATTCTCACTGGGTTTATAGTTATGTGTAACTGTCACTGTGTCTGTCCCTTTCCCTTCCCTGCACTGCTGGTTCTGACTCCTGATACAACTCCCCAATATCCATTCATTCCTCATTCTCACTGGGTTTATAGTTATGTGTAACTGTCACTGTGTCTGTCCCTTTCCCTTCTCTGCACTGCTGGTTCTGACTCCTGATACAACTCCCCAATATCCATTCATTCCTCATTCTCACTGGGTTTATAGTTATGTGTAACTGTCACTGTGTCTGTCCCTTTCCCTTCCCTGCACTGCTGGTTCTGACTCCTGATACAACTCCCCAATATCCATTCATTCCTCATTCTCACTGGGTTTATAGTTATGTGTAACTGTCACTGTGTCTGTCCCTTTCCCTTCCCTGCACTGCTGGTTCTGACTCCTGATACAACTCCCCAATACCCATTCATTCCTCATTCTCACTGGGTTTATAGTTATGTGTAACTGTCACTGTGTCTGTCCCTTTCCCTTCCCTGCACTGCTGGTTCTGACTCCTGATACAACTTCCCAATATCCATTCATTCCTCATTCTCACTGGGTTTATAGTTATGTGTAACTGTCACTGTGTCTGTCCCTTTCCCTTCCCTGCACTGCTGGTTCTGACTCCTGATACAACTCCCCAATATCCATTCATTCCTCATTCTCACTGGGTTTATAGTTATGTGTAACTGTCACTGTGTCTGTCCCTTTCCCTTCCCTGCACTGCTGGTTCTGACTCCTGATACAACTCCCCAATATCCATTCATTCCTCATTCTCACTGGGTTTATAGTTATGTGTAACTGTCACTGTGTCTGTCCCTTTCCCTTCCCTGCACTGCTGGTTCTGACTCCTGATACAACTCCCCAATATCCATTCATTCCTCATTCTCACTGGGTTTATAGTTATGTGTAACTGTCACTGTGTCTGTCCCTTTCCCTTCTCTGCACTGCTGGTTCTGACTCCTGATACAACTCCCCAATATCCATTCATTCCTCATTCTCACTGGGTTTATAGTTATGTGTAACTGTCACTGTGCCTGTCCCTTTCCCTTCCCTGCACTGCTGGTTCTGACTCCTGATACAACTCCCCAATACCCATTCATTCCTCATTCTCACTGGGTTTATAGTTATGTGTAACTGTCACTGTGTCTGTCCCTTTCCCTTCCCTGCACTGCTGGTTCTGACTCCTGATACAACTCCCCAATATCCATTCATTCCTCATTCTCACTGGGTTTGTAGTTATGTGTAACTGTCACTGTGTCTGTCCCTTTCCCTTCCCTGCACTGCTGGTTCTGACTCCTGATACAACTCCCCAATATCCATTCATTCCTCATTCTCACTGGGTTTGGAGTTATGTGTAACTGTCACTGTGTCTGTCCCTTTCCCTTCCCTGCACTGCTGGTTCTGACTCCTGATACAACTCCCCAATATCCATTCATTCCTCATTCTCATTGCCTTTCCAGCAGGCTGTAGGATCTGCTCTTGGCTGGGCGCTATCGGTGAGATCTTCCCATTGGCAGGATCCCTTTGTTTTAACTAAGTCCAGATTGTTGGACGGGCCAGGAGCCAGGGACTGTGCTGTAACGGGGGGCTTGGGGCAGAGAATGCTTTATTAGCCCCCCATTATTTATATGAAGCAGGGGTGTCTAACTGTGACCCCACAGCTGGTGTAGAAGTGCAGCACTCGGTACCCCTTGGGAGCCTTTGTATGGGATAGGGTTCTGGGAGTTGAACAAAGCTGCACATAGCGTTTGAGTGTCCGACTATTATATATAGTGTTACTGTTCCCATCTTCTCCTACTCCTGCCATCCTGCCGCCATTTAGTCCTATTCTGTCATCTCTTGCTCTACTGTGTCTATCTTGCCCTACTGTCTCCATCTTGCCCTACTGTCTCCTACTGTCTCTGTCTTGCCCTACTGTCTCCCATCTTGCCCTACTGTCTCCCATCTAGCCCTACTGTCTCCATCTTGCCCTACTGTCTCCTACTGTCTCTGTCTTGCCCTACTGTCTCCCATCTTGCCCTACTGTCTCCCATCTTGCCCTACTGTCTCCATCTTGCCCTACTGTCTCCCATCTTGCCCTACTGTCTCCCATCTTGCCCTACTGTCTCCCATCTTGCCCTACTGTCTCCCATCTTACCCTACTGTCTCCATCTTGCCCTACTGTCTCCCATCTTGCCCTACTGACTCCATCTTGCCCTACTGTCTCCCATCTTGCCCTACTGACTCCATCTTGCCCTACTGACTCCATCTTGCCCTACTGTTTCCATCTTGCCCTACTGTTCCATCTTGCCCTACTGACTCCATCTTGCCCTACTGACTCCATCTTGCCCTACTGTCTCCATCTTGCCCTACTGTCTCCATCTTGCCCTACTGTCTCCATCTTGCCCTACTGACTCCATCTTGCCCTACTGTTTCCATCTTGCCCTACTGGAGACAGTAGGGCAAGATTGAGACAGTAGGGCAAGACGGAGACAGTAGGGCAATAGGGAGACAGTAGGGCAAGATGGAGACAGTAGGGCAAGATTGAAACAGTAGGGCAAGATGGAGACAGTAGGGCAAGATGGAGTCAGTAGGGCAAGATGGAGTCAGTAGGGCAAGATGGAACAGTAGGGCAAGATGGAAACAGTAGGGCAAGATGGAGACAGTAGGGCAAGATGGAGTCAGTAGGGCAAGATGGAGACAGTAGGGCAAGATGGAGTCAGTAGGGCAAGATGGAGACAGTAGGGCAAGATGGAGTCAGTAGGGCAAGATGGAGACAGTAGGGCAAGATGGAGACAGTAGGGCAAGATGGAGTCAGTAGGGCAAGATGGAGACAGTAGGGCAAGATGGAGACAGTAGGGCAAGATGGAGTCAGTAGGGCAAGATGGAGTCAGTAGGGCAAGATGGAGACAGTAGGGCAAGATGGAGACAGTAGGGCAAGATGGAGACAGTAGGGCAAGATGGAGTCAGTAGGGCAAGATGGAGTCAGTAGGGCAAGATGGAACAGTAGGGCAAGATGGAAACAGTAGGGCAAGATGGAGTCAGTAGGGCAAGATGGAGTCAGTAGGGCAAGATGGGAGACAGTAGGGCAAGATGGAGTCAGTAGGGCAAGATGGGAGACAGTAGGGCAAGATGGAGACAGTAGGGTAAGATGGGAGACAGTAGGGCAAGATGGGAGACAGTAGGGCAAGATGGGAGACAGTAGGGCAAGATGGGAGACAGTAGGGCAAGATGGAGACAGTAGGGCAAGATGGGAGACAGTAGGGCAAGATGGGAGACAGTAGGGCAAGACAGAGACAGTAGGAGACAGTAGGGCAAGATGGAGACAGTAGGGCTAGATGGGAGACAGTAGGGCAAGATGGGAGACAGTAGGGCAAGACAGAGACAGTAGGAGACAGTAGGGCAAGATGGAGACAGTAGGGCAAGATGGAGACAGTAGGGCAAGAGGGAGACAGTAGGGCAAGATGGAGACAGTAGGGCAAGATGGAGACAGTAGGGCAAGAAGGGGACAGTAGGGCAAGTCGGAGACAGTAACCAAGGAATAGTAGAGCAGAAAGATGGAAGTTTAGACACTATACCAGTGTTACCCAAACTGCAGCCCTTGAGATGATGATGATGTGAGTGAGTTGCATTCTAACGACAGCTGAAGGCCCATGGATCTATTTAGACAGCTTTACCCGATATAAATACGGAGTCTATTTTCTCCCCAGTTCGGCTAAAGACGGCCCTGCCAGGAAGCCTATATCTTTACATATTCTAAGACGGCACTAAGCTGTAAAAAGCTTCTCGGCTTCAAAGCGAATCAATGCAATTCATATGCAGAAGGCTCGGCCTGACAAGCGCTGCTATTTTTATTCCCGAAACGCGGAATCTGATGGGGAAACGTGCCGGCGCCCCCTCCGCCTGCCTTCATCTAAACCCTCTGATCCCCCTGATCCCGGGCGCTCTCTCATAACTTCCACTTGACACTTGAGTAATTGTATAATTCATACGATTTCAGCTGGAATAAGCCTCTTTAATGGGACGTTTCCAAGTGCCATGGAAGCTTTGCCATGCCCATCTGATGGGAATTATGGGATGGGGAGATTGTTTGTGACTCCCTTTGTGCCTCATTCATATTTAATTTCGCTTGTAGCGAGGGAACATTGACAGCCACGCGTTTCATGTCACCCAGTATGGAATGTCTACATCTGTCTTTCTCCCGGTGCTTTCTTCTTGTCGCTAAATTGGTTCACTTGGGCTATTATTGTGGGTGCTCTGCCACTATTTGATTAGACAGTGACCTCCAACAAACAGCAATGGAGGCCTCCAGCTTTAGAAGCTTCAGTTCAGCATCATAGACATCAATCTAGTTGGACTTCTGGTTGGACATCCAGTGGGACTTTTAGTTGGACATCCAGTTGGACTTCTAGTTGGACATCCAGTTGGACTTCTAGTTTGACATCCAGTTGGACTTTCAGTTGGATGTCCAGTTGGATGTCCAGTTGGACATCCAGTTGGACCTCTAGTTGGACATTCAGTTGGACTTTCAGTTGGATATCCCATTGGACTTCCAGTTGGACTTCTAGTTGGACATCCAGTTGGACATCCAGTTGGACTTCTAGTTTTAAATCCAGTTGGACTTTCAGTTGGACATCCAGTTGGACTCTCAGCTGGACATCCAGTTGGACTTCTAGTTGGACATCCAGTTGGACTTTCAATTGGACCTCTAGTTGGACATTCAGTTGGACTTTCAGTTGGATATCCCATTGGACTTCCAGTTGGACTTCTAGTTGGACATCCAGTTGGACATCCAGTTGGACTTCTAGTTTGAAATCCAGTTGGACTTTCAGTTGGACATCCAGTTGGACTTTCAGCTGGACATCCAGTTGGACTTCTAGTTGGACATCCAGTTGGACTTTCAATTGGACATCCAGTTGGACTTTCAGTTGGACATCCAGTTGGACTTCTAGTTGGACATCCAGTTGGACTTCTAGTTGGACATCCAGTTGGACTTCTAGTTGGACATCCAGTTGGACTTCTAGTTTGACATCCAGTTGGACTTTCAGTTGGACGTCCAGTTGGATGTCCAGTTGGACATCCAGTTGGACCTCTAGTTGGACATTCAGTTGGACTTTCAGTTGGATATCCCGTTGGACTTCCAGTTGGACTTCTAGTTGGACATCCAGTTGGACTTCTAGTTGGACTTTCAGTTGGACATCCAGTTGGACTTTCAGCTGGACATCCAGTTGGACTTCTAGTTGGACATCCAGTTGGACTTTCAGTTGGACATCCAATTGGGCTTCCAGTTGGACATTGATTGAGAACTCACATTCTCAGTGCCTCTGGTCAAGCCTACTTCATGACATTATTCAATGCAAAGCGCCTGTGTGACCCCCCAGTTTAGTGTGTTCATGCCAACATGTCTGTTACATAGAGGTACCTTCTTAGATCTGCTCTTGGTGGCAAGTGATACATCAGCCCTGTTCATAGTTTCAGATGCCCTGTCCCAATTCACAAGGTGTTCCCTCAAGTATCTGAGCCAGCTTGGGGTCCAGTCAGAAGCAGAACCAAAATGGAATGGTGAGGGACCACAAGTTATCGCCTGAATGGGTGTTCAGTGCCAGTGTTTGGAGATACTCCCAGACTGTGGCATTTGGTGCCACATATTGACCACTTTGTCCAAGTTTATTGGAGTATTATGGACCATAACTGCTTATTGCTTTCAGCCCTGGCCTCCGTATCTTCATATAATCCAAATAAGCACAGATAGTATCCAGCGGTTAAACCCAATGGGAGTACAATGATTCCAGACTGTCTCTCTTGTCTTCTATCTCTTCTCCTCGGAGACCGTTAGTGCATCCAAGCAACAGATAAACAATTATGAACTGAGGCGGCAACGACTGAAAGACATTAGCCCCGGGCCGCCAGGGCTCAGGGAGTTGCCAGCTGGCTTTTCAAACAACCATATTGTTAATATTCCTGGTCTGTTGATTTTGATTGGTTAGATTGGTGTTACTTGCCCTTTAAGAGAAATACATGGTAAAGGAGGATTCTGGGCCAGTCTAGATTAGTGGCTATGGTTTCACTTGGTTTGGTGCGCGCCCAATTCATTACACACAGCCTTGTGTTTGTGAGTAATGGGCTGTCGGTTCCAGGCGTTGGTACAAGATGGGCGCAACGAATTCCGCCGCCGCCGCCGCCGCTCCTTTAATGCTGTGAGGAGTCACTCGTGCGACGCTGACGTGACAAGACTTTCTGATGTTCAATGACATGGAGCTCTTATCGTAGGAATGGTCCCTTACAAACGTGCATTATCCGTCTGTCACGCATGTCGCGCAGTGCTCGTTGGGGTTGCGTTGAGGTGTAACCGCTAGAGGCAGGAAAAGCTCATTTATAAACACTGGGCAAATGTCCTTTGGGCAGCAGTGTTGGACTTGGGGGTCCAGGGCACACCGGGGCTGCCGCCTGGGGGCCCCCCACCCCAGTCCGGAGCAGCTACACCCCCACTCATCTTCCTTGTGGTTGTGATGGGAGAAGGTGTGGCCCGTGAGGACCAGGACCCACTGTTTTTTTTCCCCACCCGGTACCCTGTGGCCCAGTCTAGCCTGGATGGGCAGGAACCCATAGCAACCAATCAGTTATTAGCTTTTTTCAGCCACCTGCGAAAAAATAGTACACATTTGATTGGTTGTCATAGGTTACTGCCCTGGTGCAATTTGAGCAGTGTTTATAAATGAGCCCGCTGTCTCTGCCTGGCATGGCTATGGTGGGGGCACCTAGTCGGCCAGGCCAATACTAGTTGGACATCCAGTTGGTCTTTAAGGTCAACCTCCAACTGGACATCCAGTGTGACTTCCAGTTAGACATCCAGTGTGACTTCCAGATGGGCTTCCAGTTGGACTGCCAGTTGGACATCCAGTTGGACATCCATTTGGAATTCCAGTTAAACTTCCAGTTGGATTTCCAGTTGGATTTCCAGTTGGATTTCCAGTTGGATTTCCAGTTGGACTGCCAGTTGGACATCCAGTTAAACTTCCAGTTGGATTTCCAGTTGGACTGCCAGTTGGACATCCAGTTGGACATCCAGTTAAACTTCCAGTTGGATTTCCAGTTGGACTTCCAGTTGGATATCCAGTCATACTTCCAGTCATACTTCCAGTTGGACTTTCAGTTGGACTTCCAGTTGGACTTTCAATTGGGCTTCCAGTTGGGCTTCCAGTTGGACTTTCAATTGGGCTTCCAGTTGGACTTCCAGTTGGACTTTCAATTGGGCTTCCAGTTGGGCTTCCAGTTGGACATCCAGTTGGACTTTCAATTGGGCTTCCAGTTGGACTTCCAGTTGGACATTGATTGAGAACTCACATTCTGCCATTGCTTCACTTTTAATAACATTGCAGCCTTAATAGTTTTTTGGTTGCTGGGGGTCAGTGTCCCCACCAACCAAAACCTATTGAGAATTTGATGCTACTATTACTTATGCTTATTCCTCTATTAATCCTGAACTGTCACTAATTCACACTAATGCTTGGTTGCTAGGGTAAAACTCAGTGGCAAGTGAGTGGCAGGGGATAGACAGGCAGACTGGGGGTAGTACAGAATCAGCCTATGTAACACCACGGACTCCTGCATGGGGGGCTTGGGGGGGTCGGCGCGGATACGCCTTGCACCACGAATGTTAGCTCTGCGCTCGGCTAATGGCGAATTTATGGAGCGTTCCCGGGGAATCAGTGAAATTATTACATTAAAAAAACAGAGTCTCTCACTGTTGTTTTGCAGATGTGGGTAATTATTTCAGTATTTTCTCCGAAAGCAGAGTCCATAATTGCATTTTGAGTCAAAGCCTTTAAAGGGTAAGGCTGGAAATGATGTGCCGCGTACACTAGGCTGCTGTATAACGGGGGGTACGGGAGCCCCCAGCCACGTGCAGGATTTTCCATATGAGGAAAGGGCACAAAGTCTCAAAATAGGAGGAAATGTCTTATTTTTTTGTACTTTGCACCTCAGTCCGATTGTCTGACCCCTGATTGTGACATTGGTAGGCACGGTAACCACAGTAACTACTGCGCATGTTCAGTGCCACTGACACCAAGACATAAGTTCCTACAGCAGCCCAGAGCTACTGAGCATGTGCAGTGCCACTGACACCAAGACATAAGTTCCTACAGCAGCCCAGAGCTACTGAGCATGTGCAGTGCCACTGACACCAAGACATAAGCTCCTACAGCAGCCCACAGCTACTGAGCATGTTCAGTGCCACTGACACCAAGACATAAGCTCCTACAGCAGCCCACAGCTACTGAGCATGTTCAGTGCCACTGACACCAAGACATAAGTTCCTACAGCAGCCCAGAGCTACTGAGCATGTGCAGTGCCACTGACACCAAGACATAAGCTCCTACAGCGGCCCACAGCTACTGAGCATGTGCAGTGCCACTGACACCAAGACATAAGCTCCTACAGCAGCCCAGAGCTACTGAGCATGTGCAGTACCACTGACACCAAGACATAAGCGCCTACAGCAGCCCAGAGCTACTGAGCATGTTCAGTGCCACTGACACCAATGTATAAGCACCTACAGCAGCCCAGAGCTACTGAGCATGTTCAGTGCCACTGACACCAAGACATAAGCTTTGATGTTGATGTTCCTCCAATGTCCCAATGGGTACATAATGCCTAGACTAGCCTTTTGATGGGGGTTAGTTGCCCTTTAACCACAAAGTTTTGCCTTATGGGGACAATTTAGGAGAGAGAATTTCAGGTGCCTGTTTGTGCTCCAGATGTTACCTCTGTGGCCCTAGGGGTGTGGGGGGGGGGGCAGGATAAGGCTTCCGTGTGACCCCTGAGTCACAGAAAATTGCCTCATTTAGTCATTGTGACTGTCATTGCAAAGTATGGTTGCTAGGGGGCATGGGCAGCTTGTTATCAGGGATTGCCCTCTGGGTAAGGTTAATGACCTCTGACCCCTAACTGTCATTTAATTGCAGTTCAGTTGGCTGCTATAGAAACCGTATTCATAGTTACCAGATGTGCAACAGTGTCTGCCCCCAATACTGTACTGTCTAACGGAGACTATGGCACCTCCCTCCCATATGTATAAATACAAATATACAGAGAAGGAATGTTCTGGGCACACAATAAGCTGTACCCCCATACTGTACTGTCTAAGGGAAACACTATGGCACCCCCTCCCATATGTATAAATACAAATATACAGAGAAGGAATGTTCTGGGCACACAATAAGCTGTACCCCCATACTGTACTGTCTAACGGAGACTATGGCACCTCCCTCCCATATGTATAAATACAAATATACAGAGAAGGAATGTTCTGGGCACACAATAAGCTGTACCCCCATACTGTACTGTCTAAGGGAAACACTATGGCACCTCCCTCCCATATGTATAAATACAAATATACAGAGAAGGAATGTTCTGGGCACACAATAAGCTGTACCCCCATACTGTACTGTCTAAGGGAAACACTATGGCACCCCCTACCCATATGTATAAATACAAATATACAGAGAAGGAATGTTCTGGGCACACAATAAGCTGTACCCCCATACTGTACTGTCTAAGGGAAACACTATGGCACCTCCCTCCCATATGTATAAATACAAATATACAGAGAAGGAATGTTCTGGGCACACAATAAGCTGTACCCCCATACTGTACTGTCTAAGGGAAACACTATGGCACCTCCCTCCCATATGTATAAATACAAATATACAGAGAAGGAATGCTCTGGGCACACAATAAGCTGTACCCCCATACTGTACTGTCTAAGGGAAACACTATGGCACCTCCCTCCCATATGTATAAATACAAATATACAGAGAAGGAATGTTCTGGGCACACAATAAGCTGTACCCCCATACTGTACTGTCTAAGGGAAACACTATGGCACCTCCCTCCCATATGTATAAATACAAATATACAGAGAAGGAATGTTCTGGGCACACAATAAGCTGTACCCCCATACTGTACTGTCTAAGGGAAACACTATGGCACCTCCCTCCCATATGTATAAATACAAATATACAGGGTAATACTGTACAAGTCAGTGCTTAGTGTAGAAGAGTGTCGGGCAGTTTAGCAATTGGAAATGCCCCGGGGGCCCGGCCAGCCCAGTATCTGCTAATAGGAGTAATATTCTGGTCGGGTTATGCAGACACTGTACTAATCTAAGCGCATGATCCGGAATCCCGACCCCAGCAGCACATGGATTATACAGGAGACAGGAATGTGTCCGGCAGCCATAGAATAAACAGAGGGGGGGGAGCACCGGTGGCACGGGGTCCCAGGCTAAAGTGGGACTGTTTCATGTTCAGGGGCAGAATGTCCCAGCGGAAGCAGTTGGCTGGGTCTGAGGGCCATGCTCTGGGAAGTGGGAATGTAAAGTGGTGATAGATACATGGAGCAGCCTTCCAGCAGGAGTGGTGGGTATTCATTGTCTGTGTGTATGTCTTTATCTATTCATTTCTGTACCATCCTGTCTATAGGTTTATATCTGTGCTTGGAGAGATGGAATAAGTAGATTATTGATAGACAACTTAAACAGGGTATTGATGATGGATAGATAGAGATAAAAACATTGGATGGAGTCAAAAAATTGAAAGACAGATAATATGTTCAGATAGATAGATAGATAGATAGATAGATAGATAGATAGATAGATAGATGAATATATATATATATATATATATATGGATAGATATACAGATAGGTGGATATATAGATACATATTCAGATAGATAGATACAAATATATATATATATATATATATAGATGGATAGAGATACAGATAGTTAGAGATACAGATAGGTGGATAGATAGATAAATATTTATGCAGACAGATAGATACATAGATAGATACAGAGAGATAGATAGATAGAGAGGAGACATGCTAGATAGATAGATAGATAGATAGATAGATAGATGATAGAGAGGAGACATGTTAGATAGATAGATAGATAGATAGATAGATAGATGATAGAGAGGAGACATGATAGATAGATAGATAGATAGATAGATAGATAGATAGATAGATAGATAGATGATAGAGAGGAGACATGTTAGATAGATAGATAGATAGATAGGAGACATGCTAGATAGATAGATGATAGAGAGGAGAGATAGATAGATAGATAGAGAGGAGACATGCTAGATAGATAGATAGATAGATAGATAGATAGATAGATAGATGCAGACAAATAGATATAGATTGTTATACAGATAGATAGATAGATGATAGAGAGGAGACATGTTAGATAGATAGATAGATAGATAGAGAGTAGACATGATAGATAGATAGATAGATAGATAGATAGATAGATAGATAGAGAGGAGACATGATAGATAGATAGATAGATAGATAGAGAGGAGACATGCTAGATAGATAGATAGATGCAGACAAATAGATATAGATGGTTATACAGATAGATAGATAGATAGATAGAGCTACAAAGAGATAAGCAATACACATAAAAATATGATAGATAGAGATAGATGGAGGGTTTGAGAGTTGTAGTGCAACAAGAGCATTTATTGCGAGTATTTGGACACTACATATATATATATTATATATAATAGTCACCATATTGCTCAGCAAATTATGGGCTGGGGTTCATTGGCCGGCCGGCCAGGACAGCAGGGGGGGC
This sequence comes from Xenopus tropicalis, assembly GCF_000004195.4. Classification (NCBI taxonomy): domain Eukaryota; kingdom Metazoa; phylum Chordata; class Amphibia; order Anura; family Pipidae; genus Xenopus; species Xenopus tropicalis. The sequence goes on from NC_030684.2 coordinate 9,228,243, forward strand.
ACTTCTGTGACACATGATATTGGCAGTGTAAAGCTGCTAATACTCTGAGAAGAAAACCCGTGGTTCATGTAAATTGCAAAAAGGAGCAATTTGGGTGGGAGTTGGGGAGAGGGGGCTCTAGGTGCTGGTGTATGGAGTGCAGCCTGTAAAGGTGTGGGACACTTAGTTATATCCGGGCGGACAAGACTCATTTCCTGGAATTGCACCCCCCCCCCTTTCCTAAATCTGTCCCACCCCAGGCACGTGCCCCCGCTGCCCACCCCTACTTCCAGCTATGGTTCTGTCCATGTTTGGGCTTTCCCTCCATCCCAGTGATACAGAATGATTCATTCTCTGCCCCCCCCCGCCCCCTGTTTGCAGGATACAGTGGGTGGGGGGGGTCACTCTCACTTGACCCCCTGCAGGTGCTTCCTGTCAGCCCCACGGTACAGAGGGGGCCCCTCTCAGCCCACTCCCCCTTCTTTCTCCCCCCCCCCCCCCCCCCCCAAGGCTTCTTCTAAGTCAGATATTGTCCCAGCTGGATCAACAACTCCCAGCGCTGTGCTGCAAGCCCGGGCAGGAAATCACTTGTATCCCATGCTGTTATCTCTGCAGCACACACGGGGTTAAGTCACTGGGGGGGGGGTTTGTTTTCTTGGTCTCACACCCCCTTCTCCTTTTAGATTGTAAGCTCTGTAGCGCAGGGGTCTCCTTAGGCACTACATCAGCTAGCAGGGCCCTATTTACCTAGGGTGTTGGGCCACACCCCTGATGCACCCCCACTCCCTAATAATGTCAAACTCCGCCCCCAATCTGCTCAGCCACGCCCCAATTATGCCAAACTCCACCCAAAATATGCTTGAACCCTGTCCGCTGGGCAGAAGCTTCCCCCTTTCCATCATGGGGCCCCTGACTACGGTAGCCCCCCCCCAATGGTGGCCCTGTCAGCAGTGACTGGTCTATAAAGCACATGAAGTTATGTTGCTCAGGATTAAAGGGCATGTAAACCTCACAGAAAAAAATTTAATTGGTGAACAGGTATAAATACCTGCCAATCTGGTTGTTCAAAGGTTAATAGTAAGGCAGCAGCACCCCTTAATCACTTGGGATTCCTTCTCCTCCGCTAACCCACTTAGGCCCCTCCCATGGAAATTGACTTTGGCCGTTGGCTACTGAGCATGCTCAGTTCTTCTCAACTCTGGTTACTAAACACACCCTTCAGTCTAGCAGCCAATGAAAAGACACCATTGCTGTAGAAACTCAACTTTCCCCTATTTTTCCTCTTCTGAGCTCAGTTTAACCATTACAGTGCTGAATCCAAGTTCTGCCCGTGTAAGCCCGCATTCTTGATTGCATGAACTTTACGGCTCATGTGTGCTGTTTGGGTGGGGGAGATGTGCCCAACTTATACACATAGTGGGGGTAAGGAAAGTGGACGAATGGACGAGGGAAGCTGCTGTACAAAGCGGATATAACGGCAGCCCTGTGCGGAGAGACAAGCCCATTAGACTGCTCAGTTCTTGCCAAAGGAATTCCGTGACAGTCTGCGTGCACCAACGTGCCCTTGTAGGGTCCCAGAATAATACAAGCGTGGCTGGGAAGGAGCCCAGCGTCCAACCGTAACACTGGCGGCGGCCAGACATGCAGCTTTATACCCTGCGCTACTGCCGTTACGTAATCATCTTCCTCTCCCGACTTGCCCAGATTGGCAAAGCAAACAGCACATTCCAGGAGCCAGAACAAACAACCCCCTGCCCCGCTGCATGTGCTGGCTGCCGCGGCTCTATAAACTGTGCAGCCTGCCCTTCTGTGCTGCATTTAAAGGGGAAGTAAAGGGCAAGAACTTCTGCTCAGACAAGTGCTCCATTAGTGAGTGCTCCATTTACCTACTTATTCTGTTTGGCCACAGTTACATAGGGAGAGGGAAGCTGAAGGTAAGGGTGGCAATACTCAGCCACTCCCGACTGACTGGGCAGCCAGGGGTGAACCCATGTGTGTGCCCCGGTGGCCCAGATCCGACCCTTGCCAGCGCTCCCCCTGCAGACCTTTCCTCCCCTGATGTGTTAAACTTATGCGCGCTCAGGGGAGGACGTTGGGTGGGGCACCCCGCGGGGGCGAGGGGGTTAAGGGATGCGCAGCGGGGGGTGCGGGGGACGTTGCCGGCGGGGGCACCTCCAGTAGCCCCGGTGGGCCCTGCATCCCCCAGTCCGACCCTGGGCAGGTGTGAAAATCCAGTTGGGTAAGGGCAGTGTTGGTGATTGGCTAAGTCCGTACGCATACATAATAGGGATGATTAGGAAGCAGTCAGAGACGGCCAGTCGATGTTCTTGTGACTCCCGGTGGGTCCTAGACTTCTGGAATATTCCCAATATCTGCCTTTTATAGCTGACCAATTGCAAAGGTGTTCTGATGTCAGTGTCTCTGGGGTAAACCCTTAGTCTCACCAATGGAACCATTTGTTTCCATCATGTAACCTTATCTCTTATCTATCCGCCAGTTGAAAGCCACGCCCCCCGCACCGCCATTACCCCAACCTCAGCCCGGCGTGTGTATCTAGTACCATAACTGCCATTCGATATCCCTCGGAATTACATTTCATACATTAACTTCTGCCTCTCCCCAATGGTATCGATCAACCTCGTACTCGTTCCTCAGCGCCCAGTCTCACGTTTCCGTAACGATCGAGGCTCCTCGTTCTCTTCTTTGGTTTCCTGGAATTTCCTGGGCTTCTTGTAAAGCTGATCTGATGGGACCACGTTTGTTTGGGGGGGGGGGTCTGAACTACTCAGATTTCTAAATCTTGAAAAATCTTGAGTAAGAGCGGGAAAGTGGGCGGGGAAATGGGGGGGGCAAGGGTGGGCCTGTGACTATAAAGGCTGATTGGCAGCAGAGAGTGGAGAATAAGCCCCCCCATGTGCCATTATCCCTAAACCGGTGAAACAAAACCCCAAAAAGGCCTTTGTTGTGTATAAGTGCAAATATCAAGTTAGAAAACAGAAGCAAAGATCTGATTGGTTGGTTGTTATACATATGTTAATTAATTGTTGCCAACTGTGACTTTGCCATTTGTGGGGAGGTATAGGTGGTTACAAAGGGTTAAACGAGCTGTTTGTAATTGCAAACGTATGGTTTCTGGGGCCCTGATGAAGGCCGGCTCTTTATTGGACCACCGGGGGCAGGGAGAAGGAAACGTACAGGCCTCGGGGGTTATCTCCACGGCAGTAAAGTGGGGGCTCTTGACTTTATTGATTCAGATGCACACAGTGTTAACGAGTTTAAAGGGGAAATGAACCTTGCTTATGGTATTATAACTATGACTGGTTCCTCGTTGAAATTCAAGGCACTTGCACTTGGCTCGCTATTGGTTTAGAGTCCCCTCAACTTTCTTTTATTCAACTTGTGGCAACCTCCGGTGTGTCCGAAAGAACCCGCCTCATCTCTGGTGCCTTTCTTAGTCACAATAGACGGGGGAAGCTTTCAACTTTAATGATTATAAACACTATAACAAGTGTTGTAAAACAGCAATCCGGAAGGCAAAGATAGAAAATGAGGAGCGCATCGCGGCCGAGGCCAAGACTAACCCCAAAAAGTTTTTTAAGTATATTAATAGTAAAAAGATGCAGGTTGAGGGTGTGGCCCCATTGAGTTATAATAACAATATGGTTACAGCGGATACAGAAAAGGCAGATGTGCTTAACCAGTTCTTTTCTTCTGTGTATACAGTAGAGGAGCCAGTGGGCCAAGTCTCACCCAATAGCTTCACTGTTGCCTCAGCTCCAACTACACAGTGGTTGGCGCAGGATATGGTGCTTAAAGGGTTACACACGATAAATGTAAACAAGGCACCTGGGCCAGATGGAATACACCCTCGGGTACTGAGAGAGCTAGGGGCAGAATTGCAGTGGCCCTTGTTTCTGATATTCTCAGACTCTCTTTCATCAGGTATGGTACCTAGGGATTGGAAGAAGGCGAATGTCACTCCCATATTTAAAAAGGGAATAAGATCTCAGCCTGGCAATTATAGGCCTGTAAGTTTGACATCCGTGGTGGGCAAGTTATTTGAAGGCTTGTTAAGGGATCACATTCAAAATTATGTAGTGGAGAATGGCATTATGAGCAGTAATCAGCATGGCTTTATGAAGGACAGGTCATGTCAGACCAATTTAATTGCTTTTTATGATGAGGTAAGTAAGAAGCTGGACAGTGGGGATGCAGTAGATATAATCTATTTGGATTTTGCCAAAGCATTTGATACCGTTCCCCACAAACGACTGCTTTCTAAGCTAAGGTCTATTGGTCTTAGTGAAGCCGTTTGCACATGGATAGAAAACTGGCTACAGGATCGGGTACAGAGGGTGGTTGTTAATGGCACATTCTCTACTTGGAGTAAGGTTCTCAGTGGGGTCCCTCAGGGTTCTGTACTGGGTCCACTTTTGTTTAATTTGTTCATAAATGACTTAGGGGAGGGTATTATGAGTAATGTATCAGTGTTTGCAGATGACACAAAACTCTGCAGACCAGTCAATTCTATCCAGGATGTGACATCCCTGCAGCAGGATCTTGACCAACTGGCAATCTGGGCAGCTAAGTGGCAGATGAGATTTAATGTGGATAAATGTAAGGTCATGCACCTGGGATGTAAAAATATGCAAGCCCCGTATAACCTTAATGGGACTGCACTAGGCAAATCCATAATGGAGAAGGATCTTGGAGTCCTTGTAGATAATAAACTTGGCTGTAGCAAGCAATGCCAGGCAGCAGCTGCAAGGGCAAACAAGGTTCTGAGCTGTATTAAAAGGGGTATAGATTCACGGGAGGAGGGGGTTATTCTTCCCCTTTACAGAGCACTGGTAAGGCCCCATCTAGAATATGCTGTTCAGTTTTGGTCTCCAGTGCTCAAACGGGACATTATTGAGTTAGAGAGGGTCCAGAGAAGGGCAACTAAGCTGGTAAAGGGTATGGAAAGTCTCGGTTATGAAGAAAGACTGGCCAAGTTGGGTCTGTTTACACTGGAGAAGAGGCGCTTAAGGGGTGACATGATAACTATGTATAAATATATAAGGGGATCATATAATAACCTCTCTAATGTTTTATTTACCAGTAGGTCCTTTCCAACGGACACGAGGGCACCCACTCCGTTTAGAAGAAGGGAGGTTCCATTTAAATATTCGGAAAGGATTTTTTACAGTGAGAGCTGTGAAGTTGTGGAATTCCCTCCCCGAATCAGTCGTACTGGCTGATACATTATATAGCTTTAAGAAGGGGCTGGATGGATTCTTAGCAAGTGAGGGAATACACGGTTATGGGAGATAGCTCTTAGTACAAGTTGATACAGGGACTGGTCCGATTGCCATCTTGGAGTCAGGAAGGAATTTTTTCCCCTCTGAGGCAAATTAGAGAGGCTTCAGATGGGGTTTTTTGCCTTCCTCTGGATCAACTTGTAGTTAGGCAGGTTAGGTATAGGCATTATGGTTGAACTTGATGGACGTATGTCTTTTTTCAACCCAACTTACTATGTTACTATGTTACTATGTTACTAACTGGGCCGGAAATCTCTATTTAGATGAATGAGGGATGCGCTGAAACAATCAGTTATCCTAAACTGGTCTTGGTTGGGGAGATTCACACAGTCTGTTCCCGCTGCTGCTGCACAGCTTGCTGGGAGTTTTCAGCTTTTCCCAGAATGTCCATTAGAAGTGATAAGTCAGCATGCTGAGAGTCTGTGCATAATCTAAACTACATGTTGCGCCCAGAATCTTTGGCTCCAGTGGGAGTGCGGCATGCTGGGAGTTTATAAAGAAATTTAATTTGCATATCTTTGGCTGCAGTGGGGAAAATTGATTCGGGGAGGGGGGGGATGTTTCAATCTAATATTTCATTTTCATGGGCAAAGGTGTGAGCCCAGCATGCTGGGAGTATTTGTGACGAATCTCATTTGCATATCTTTTCCTGGCTAATATAGGATTAGCATAATCTACCCACGGTGCATGGTGGGAGTGTTTTGTGCTTTTTTTTCCCCCCCAGTTATGGCTCTATGGTTGGGTCTGCGATATAGTCATTTAACTACTTGTGTGCCATATGTCTCTGTATTTGTCTCCATAGGTAAGATAGGCTTCCAAGTAATTAGGAAACATTTTACCTTGGGACTCCTCCTTGTGATTGTGCCATGTTACTTGGTATATACTAAATAAGTATAATGGGTAATATAACTGTAAAGAGCTACACCTCTGCACCCCACCCCACTGGGAGTACATATGGACACCTATGACTCCATAGAAGCCAATAAGATGCAAGCTCATATTGCTCTAGCTGCTGTAAACAAACTGCTGATTGGTTCGTAGGGGTTATATAGCTAGTGTAGACCTAGGGCAGCTACACAATGATGGGAAGCCATGATGCCTCTGCTCATATGCCCATACTCTTTATGTTTAAGGGTGTTTCATTGGTTTCCTGTTCCTTCTGAAGAACCATAAGAGTTCATGGAAGGCTTCTCAGGGTTAGTGAGTCAGAACTTACCAGATGTCTCCACGGGGAACTGACTTTCTCGCAAGACGTCTGGTTATGTCACTGTCTTCTGAAATAAGCGTCCGAGCGAGTCTGTCTCATTCAACATTTATACGGCCGTCTGGCACAGGAGGAGAAGGTATCAGAGGAACGTCTGACATGGACATTACACATCTCTAAAGACCACGGGGTGTGTGTGACCTTCTTACACTACAGACAGATTAAGGCCTGGTTGGCTGGAGTTGGGCTTCCTTCAGTCACAGGAGCTTGTAGTGGCTTTGTGGGTATTAAGGAGTAAGGGCCAGAGCTTTTTAAGAAGAAAAGGGCAACCAAGTCCTACAGCTCCACTGTAATTAGGTATGTGTCCTGCTGGGCTATAGAGCTAACAGATTGTTATTAACCTTTATTTATAGAGCAGCAAGTTATTCCCCAGTGTATTACAGAGATTATATGTCAATCCCATCAGTCCCTGCCCCAGTGAGCTTACAATCTAAGGTCCCTATCCCATTCCCATCAGCCCCTGCCCCAGTGAGCTTACAATCTAAGGTCCCTATCCCATTCCCATCAGCCCCTGCCCCAGTGAGCTTACAATCTAAGGTCCCTATCACATTCCCATCTAAGGTCCCTATCCATTCCCATCAGTCCCTGCCCCAGTGGAGCTTACAATCTAAGGTCCCTATCCCATTCCCATCAGCCCCTGCCCCAGTGAGCTTACAATCTAAGGTCCCTATCCCATTCCCATCAGCCCCTGCCCCAGTGAGCTTACAATCTAAGGTCCCTATCACATTCCTATCAGTCCCTGCCCCAGTGAGCTTACAATCTAAGGTCCCTATCACATTCCCATCAGTCCCTGCCCCAGTGAGCTTACAATCTAAGGTCCCTATCACATTCCCATCAGTCCCTGCCCCAGCGGAGCTTACAATCTAAGGTCCCTATCACATTCCCATCAGTCCCTGCCCCAGTGAGCTTACAATCTAGGGTATCCTATCAGTCCCTGCCCCAGTGAGCTTACAATCTAAGGTCCCTATCACATTCCTATCAGTCCCTGCCCCAGTGAGCTTACAATCTAAGGTCCCTATCACATTCCCATCAGTCCCTGCCCCAGTGAGCTTACAATCTAAGGTCCCTATCACATTCCCATCAGCCCCTGCCCCAGCGGAGCTTACAATCTTAGGTCCCTATCACATTCCCATCAGCCCCTGCCCCAGTGAGTTTACAATCTAAGGTCCCTATCCCATTCCCATCAGTCCCTGCCCCAGTGAGCTTACAATCTAAGGTCCCTATCACATTCCCATCAGTCCCTGCCCCAGTGAGCTTACAATCTAAGGTCCCTATCCCATTCCCATCAGTCCCTGCCCCAGTGAGCTTACAATCTAAGGTCCCTATCACATTCCCATCAGTTAATGGGGACATAGATGCATCTTAGTCTTTATGCATAGAATCCTGGCCCTACTGGGGAAATAGCATCAGCACATAGCGTTCTAACTAATGCCCCCCCTCCCGTGCCATTGTACAAATAAGTGGCCAACCTGCCCAACACCCCGGTGTGAATACTAAAACACTCCGATTATTGCTGCTCTTCCCCGAGCCGTCACTCTCGCCCGTGATGGATGCATCTGCAAAGACGCTGTGTTCAGTAAATGATATAAATGCAGATTTTTCTTTTCCATTTTAACTTTTAATGTCTCCGCGCTGGAAGCTGATATTTTTATTTGTGCGATTTTCCCCGGAGATTGGCGCAGCCATAATAAAGGTTAATGACTCGTTGAGAGATTGAGCTGGAATAATACGAGGCGGAATATATGGCACGTTGGGGGGACGTTCGCTGATATTTTCGGCCGGTGACATTCTGTCTCTCTCTGTTTGGGGATGATACATGGGCAGTCTGATTGCATATCTTCCGCTAATGACGCTCTACGGAACAGCCATCTTATTGTAATTTGTACTGAGTTCCAAAAATGTTTTTTTTAATGGGAATATCTTGAGCACGATTACTTTGTCGCGCACAATGCGTTGGGTCCTGTCCACTCCGGAGTTTAGTATCCGTCACAGTTGCCATTTTTAAAACTACTCGTCTGGGAAGGTTCCCGCTAGATGTTGGCACATTGTCGGAGGCATTAGTAAGGTCGGGCACTGATGTTGGGGATCAGGCTCACAGTCGGGGTTCCATCCCACAGGGGTCAGTTGGGTTGGGCTCAGGGCTCAGTCAGGGAAGGTTCCCACTAGATGGTGGAACAGTGTTGCTGGGAGTTGCTCCCATTCAGCCACAAGAGCATTAGTCAGGTTGGGCAGTGATGTTGGGGATCAGGCTCACAGTCGGGGTTCCATCCCACAGGGGGTCAGTTGGGTTGGGCTCAGGGCTCAGTCAGGGAAGGTTCCCACTAGATGGTGGAACAGTGTTGCTGGGAGTTGCTCCCATTCAGCCACAAGAGCATTAGTCAGGTTGGGCACTGATGTTGGGGATCAGGCTCACAGTCGGGGTTCCATCCCACAGGGGTCAGTTGGGTTGGGTTCAGGGCTCAGTCAGGGAATGTTCCCACTAGATGGTGGAACAGTGTTGCTGGGAGTTGCTCCCATTCAGCCACAAGAGCATTAGTCAGGTTGGGCAGTGATGTTGGGGATCAGGCTCACAGTCGGGGTTCCATCCCACAGGGGGTCAGTTGGGTTGGGCTCAGGGCTCAGTCAGGGAAGGTTCCCACTAGATGGTGGAACAGTGTTGCTGGGAGTTTCTCCCATTCAGCCACAAGAGCATTAGTCAGGTTGGGCAGTGATGTTGGGGATCAGGCTCACAGTCGGGGTTCCATCCCACAGGGGGTCAGTTGGGTTGAAGTCTGGAGTTGTGCCCTCTGATGTTAGGTCTGTTTGCCTCTGATCCCCCATAAAGCCCCACACTCCCTATGGATGGTTCCGACATTGATTCCGGAGACTTTCCCAGCACAGACTCACGTAGCAGAAGCAAGTTGTAGTGTTAATAAACATACTATCAATGTCGGCGCCTGAGTGTCCCTGCCATAAAGCACTCGCTGCATGGAGAGATTATTCAGTTGGAGGAATGCATCCCGGGTACAATCCCTGTTGCACAGATAACTTTCAAAATCCTATAGCGGAGCCATGTGTTCAAAGCACAATCGATGCCTTTCATTGGCGGAGCTTCCAAACAAAGCCCAGAGATTCAGGGAAGGAAAATACACAATATTAATAACTGGCAGGTTCAGCCTTTTGTAGAGCGCTCCATTGTGCCAGGGAATAGGTGGACCATAGATAGGTAGATAGGTAGATAAGATACATCCCACAATAAGTATGTTCAGATTTAGTAAGGGACAGGTCAATAGATATAGGAAATATGTAGACATGTCAATAGGTACCTGCAATAGAACCAGACCAGTGAGAAGTGTTACCCAGGTATAAATATAGAGAGATAAATATGGATGTGTAGAGTATTTGATAGGCTGGCCTTGTCTCCATGGAGTAATGAATTCTGGGTAACATAGACTGGCCTTATCCCTATGGAGTAATGAATTCTGGGTAAGATAGACTGGCCTGGTCTCCATTGAGTAATGAGTTCTGGGTAAGATAGACTGGCCTGGTCTCCATGGAGTAATGAGTTCTGGGTAAGATAGACTGGCCTGGTCTCCATGGAATAATGAATTCTGGGTAAGATAGACTGGCCTGGTCTCCATGGAGTAATGAATTCTGGGTAAGAGGGACTGGCCTTGTCTCCATGATGTGAAGAATTGTGGTTAAGATAGACTGGTCTTATCTCCATAGAGTAATGAATTCTGGGTAACGTGGACGGGTCTTCGTTCCATGGAGTAATGAATTCTGGGTAAGATAGACTGGCCTTGTCTCCATGATATAATGAATTCTGGGTAAGATAGACTTGTTTTGTCTCCATGGAGTAATGAATTCTGGGTAAGAAAGACTGGCCTGGTCTCCATGGAGTAATGAATTCTGGGTAAGATAGGGTGGGTTTTGTCTCCATGATGTAATGAATGCTGGGTCTTTAGATTGGTCTTGTCTCCATGATGTAATGAATTCTGGGTAAGATAGACTGGCCTTGTCTCCATGATATAATGAATTCTGGGTAAGATAGACTTGTTTTGTCTCCATGGAGTAATGAATTCTGGGTAAGAAAGACTGGCCTGGTCTCCATGGAGTAATGAATTCTGGGTAAGATAGAGTGGGTTTTGTCTCCATGATGTAATGAATGCTGGGTCTTTAGATTGGTCTTGTCTCTATGATGTAATGAATTCTGGGTAAGATAGACTGGCCTTGTCTCCATGATATAATGAATTCTGGGTAAGATAGACTTGTTTTGTCTCCATGGAGTAATGAATTCTGGGTAAGAAAGACTGGCCTGGTCTCCATGGAGTAATGAATTCTGGGTAAGATAGAGTGGGTTTTGTCTCCATGATGTAATGAATGCTGGATCTTTAGACTGGTCTTGTCTCCATTATGTAATGAATTCTGGGTAAGATAGACTGGCCTTGTCTCCATGATGTAATGAATTCTGGGTCTTTAGACTGGTCTTGTCCCCATGATGTAATGAATTCTGGGTCTTTAGACTGGCCTTGTCCCCATGATGTAATGAATTCTGGGTCTTTAGACTGGTCTTGTCCCCATGATGTAATGAATTCTGGGTCTTTAGACTGGTCTTGTCCCCATGATGTAATGAATTCTGGGTCTTTAGACTGGTCTTGTCTCCATGATATAATGAATTCTGGGTCTTTAGACTGGTCTTGTCCCCATGATGTAATGAATTCTGGGTCTTTAGACTGGTCTTGTCCCCATGATGTAATGAATTCTGGGTCTTTAGACTGGTCTTGTCTCCATGATATAATGAATTCTGGGTCTTTAGACTGGTCTTGTCTCCATAATGTAATGAATTATGAGTCTTTAGACCGGTCTTGTCTCCATGAGATTTTGAGATTGGTTTATTGGTCTCATCTACTTGAAATAATGACTTCCAGAATTGCCCAGTTGGTGTTGCCTGTATAAACCAATGAAGCAAACGCTGTACAATTGTCTTCATAGCAGGGTATTTGGACCATGGCTCCATGGGGGGGGGGGGGTTTGAGACACAATAGGAGGCAAAATTGGCTCATAAATATGGCCTGTAATGCCATTCATCTACTTGGGGCAACATTAGCTCATCCGGTAACAGTCCCATTAGGGAATCAGGGCACGGAGTTTGGAAGAAATACTTGAGCCGTCATGGCTGATCGTAGAGTTGACACAGAGCAGCCACCGACAGCAGGATGTTTGCTCTCCCTTCATTCTTCTGACATGGTTCCATGATGAGGATCAAAAGAATGTAATAAACATTCCATAATGGCACCTCAATTATGACTGGGCTCATCTCCCTTGTTAGTATTAACATGTTATTTTTAGTTCTTTCATAAACGAGAGGAAAGAGACTGTAATTATCTCTCCCGAGGCGCTTGATGTGGTGAGATGTTGCCGACTGGAAGCTTTGTAGTGGTTTGAGGGAGAGAAAAAGCTCGAGTTTGGCGTTAAGCTCCTTTTTTTTTTTATATTTCCGCAGGTCCCATCTAATGCCGAGATTGAAAGAATCGCGGTCTCACGAGTCGTTACTGAGTCCCAGCAGTGCCGTTGACGCTCTCGATCTCAGCATGGAGGAGGAAGTTGTCATCAAACCTGTCCACAGCAGCATCCTCGGCCAGGACTTTTGTTTCGAGGTGAGATGTAGTTCCATCTGGGTTGAAACAAAAAGGCAACTGGCGGGGCATTCTACAACATTGGCCCCCTTCATGGTGAAGAACCATTTTGCATCTGAAGAGATGGCCAGTGTCGGACTGGGGTGCCAAGGGCCCACCAGAAAACCTTAGACCTTCTTTTTACATACTATTATCTATCCTTTCCTCCATTCCTTCTGTTTCTTCTCATATAGAATTGAGTAATGGCCATGGTATAGGCATACAAGGCAAATGGTTGGGTGAGCAGAAGGGCCCAGTGGCACATGGGCCCACTGGGAATTTTCCTGGTATCCTGGTGGGCCAGTGCGACACTGGATCCTACAATCTAAGGTCCCTATCACATTCCCATCAGCCCCTGCCCCAGTGAGCTTACAATCTAAGGTCCCTATCACATTCCCATCAGCCCCTGCCCCAGTGAGCTTACAATCTAAGGTCCCTATCCCATTCCCATCAGCCCCTGCCCCAGTGAGCTTACAATCTAAGGTCCCTATCCCATTCCCATCAGCCCCTGCCCCAGTGAGCTTACAATCTAAGGTCCCTATCCCATTCCCATCAGCCCCTGCCCCAGTGAGCTTACAATCTAAGGTCCCTATCCCATTCCCATCAGCCCCTGCCCCAGTGAGCTTACAATCTAAGGTCCCTAACACATTCCCATCAGCCCCTGCCCCAGTGGAGCTTACAATCTAAGGTCCCTATCACATTCCCATCAGCCCCTGCCCCAGTGAGCTTACAATCTAAGGTCCCTATCACATTCCCATCAGCCCCTGCCCCAGTGGAGCTTACAATCTAAGGTCCCTATCACATTCCCATCAGTCCCTGCCCCAGTGAGCTTACAATCTAAGGTCCCTATCACATTCCCATCAGTCCCTGCCCCAGTGAGCTTACAATCTAAGGTCCCTATCACATTCCCATCAGTCCCTGCCCCAGTGAGCTTACAATCTAAGGTCCCTATCACATTCCCATCAGTCCCTGCCCCAGTGAGCTTACAATCTAAGGTCCCTATCACATTCCCATCAGCCCCTGCCCCAGTGAGCTTACAATCTAAGGTCCCTATCACATTCCCATCAGCCCCTACCTTTACCTACTATTATCTATCCTGTCCTCCATTTCTTCCGTTTCTTCTCATATAGAATTGAGTAATGGCCATGGTACAGGCATACAAGGCAAATGGTTGGGCGGGCAGGTGGGCCCACTGACTCCTGGGCCCACCGGGAGTTTTCCTGGTATCCTGGTGGCCCCATCCGACACTGGAGATAGCCTTTACTTGGACTGCTAGGTGTTATGCTCTATCAGTACGGCAAGTAGCTAATACAGGCTTATAGCTTTGCCTAAAACTGTTGATGTTAAGCTTTAGTTGTCCATATTGGGTTGGGCTGTGATTGATTTTAGGATTTGGGTGAATCCCTCATGAAGGATTTAGTATTTGGGCAAAAATGAAATAAGGGGATTCGCTGCATCTCTAACTTATTCCTTCATGAAAGATTCAGACGAATACCAAAGCCAGACCTTTTAGAAGCTACTTCTTCTGCATCTTCTAAGCTGTTCTGTTTGCCTTCAAGTTGTCTCCTCTAGTGGAAGTATTTACATATACTGTATGATTTATATGGTTTTCGCTCGTCTGTTGTTCGGCAAGGCCGCCAAATGGATGGCTCTTTGCCAAGTTGGCCTGTTCCAACTAGTCCGGATCACATGGGGAGGCGCATAGCTCCATCAGACATGGACTGTACAAAGAACTGATGGTTTGGGGGTCCATGCCCAAAGCCAAAACTGAACCAAAAGTGGTTCAACTTTGAATTAAAGTTAAATACACCCTAGATGTACACGTTCTAAGCAAACCCAGCAACTGAAGGTGCTAGCTGACCTTGTATACCAAAAAAACAGTAGCCTGCCGTGTTGCATTTCTATTGCTTGTTGTTATCTTTCTATTTGGTTGTTCTCCAATGTATCCTACATCATGACTTCCAACCTTCTGCCTGGTTTCTGGGGTTGGTAAAATGACAGAATAACTTGCTAGCTGCCATTACCTAGATCAGCGCTTGTCTTCTATGTGATCGAGCAGCTCAGAACAACCCCACCAGCCTCGTAGCTTCTCCATGCCCCTTTGTCTGCTTGGCACAATAAAATTACAACTGAAGTGTCGATGCCTCTCCCCCCTGCCAATGAAACCTGGCACGCTGCGCATTAGTTGATGGCCGGCCAATCTGCCTGGAACGTGCGTCTGGGAGATTAACATGGCGAGCTTCCAACACCAGCAGCAGCTACCGAGGTTCAAACACCGCCATGCATGGCTTCACTAGATGGATTGGCCATGGAGATTTAGGGATAGTGTCAGGGAAATTAATTCAAACACATGAATGATGCCAAGCTAAACCAGCAGGCACCCCTCCTACAGTCTTAACCGTTCATTGATTTCAGCCATTTGCCCGTACATTAACATCTCGTTGCCATTAGGTAGGCAGGAGGATGGCAGAGCTTCTAAGAACATCAATATTACGTATACATGTTGCTCGGCTTGTGCATAGAGGCTTCTCCCATGACCTTTTGGAGGCCATTGTGTCTTTGAAGTTTAGATTTTCCCAAGCTGAACTCCAATCGCTGATCCTTGAACTAGCAGGGACATGTCACCTTCATGCCAAAAACCTTGGAATTCCTTGCTTGTGGCCTATTCCTGTCAACAGAAAGAGTAATCGTAATTGGTGATAATTGCACCGGCTTTGAGCTCCTAACGTAATGTCTCACTGACGTCAGCGACTGCTAATGGGAATATAAAACACTTTCACACAGGAGCATAGAGTCCTAGGAAAGAGCGGAAGGATACTTGATGGTCCATTCTTGGACAAGCGTTTTGGGGTGCAATTGTACAATGTATTGTTATTGTTTTACTCGTACCCAAGGTTTTGTTTCCAACTGACCTCTTGTCTTGCCCACAGGTTACCGCTTCAACGGGGAGCAAATGTTTTTCCTGCCGTTCTGCAGCAGAGCGAGATAAATGGATGGAGAACCTGCGGCGTGCTGTGCACCCTAATAAGGTACAATATAACAGCAATGACCCCCAACCAGTGGCTCGGGGGCAACATGTTGCTTACCACCCCCTTTGATGTTGCTCCCAAAGTAGGAGCCCATTTTTAAAGTTGAAGGCACATTTTGGACACCGTTTTACTCCAACCAGAGCCTCCTGGAGGCTCTCAGCCCACAAAGGGCTACCAAATAGCCAATTACAGCCCTTACTTGGCATCCCAAAATAACTTTTTTCATGCTTCTGTGGCTCGGCAACACTTTTTACATCTAAGCGTGGCTAACGAGGTTGGGGATCCCTAGTCTAGAGCATCCCCTCTTTCTTATAGTGATATAGAAATTGCTATGTAATTCCATCATGGCCCAGAATGGCATTTCCTGATAAGCTTTCCTTTGGTGTTGGTACTTGCCACTGCCCCTCTGCATTGTACATCCTAGAACCATAGATCCTCCACCTCAGTTGTCTCATCATTTTGACTTTTTGGGTATGGGCTTATGGTGGAAATAAGAAATAATTAGTGGGAATTTTCCCCAGCTGGAACCCACCAAGAAACCCTCTGGTAGAACAGTCCCACCCTAACAAGCTTCAGCCTCTCCTACTAAATATCTTGGAGTTCCAAGAAGAAGTTGCTTGGTGTCATTATACAGGTATAGGACCCGTTATCCAGAATGCTCAGGACCAAGGGTATTCCGGATAAGGGGTCTTTCCGTAATTTGGATCTCCATACCTAAGTCTACTAAAAAATCAATGAAACATTAATTAAACCCAATAGGATTATTTTGCATCCAATAAGGATTATTTATATCTTAGTTGGGATCAAGTACAGGTACTGTTTTATTATTACAGAGAAAAGGGAATCATTTAACCATGAAATAAACCCAATAGGGCTGTTCTGCCCCAATAAGGGGTAATTATATCTTAGTTGGGATCAAGTACAGGTACTGTTTTATTATTACAGAGAAAAGGGAATCATTTAACCATTAAATAAACCCAATAGGGCTGTTCTGCCCCAATAAGGGGTAATTATATCTTAGTTGGGATCAAGTACAGGTACTGTTTTATTATTACAGAGAAAAGGGAATCATTTAACCATGAAATAAACCCAATAGGGCTGTTCTGCCCCAATAAGGGGTAATTATATCTTAGTTGGGATCAAGTACAGGTACTGTTTTATTATTACAGAGAAAAGGGAATCATTTAACCATGAAATAAACCCAATAGGGCTGTTCTGCCCCCAATAAGGGGTAATTATATCTTAGTTGGGATCAAGTACAGGTACTGTTTTATTATTACAGAGAAAAGGGAATCATTTAACCATGAAATAAACCCAATAGGGCTGTTCTGCCCCCAATAAGGGGTAATTATATCTTAGTTGGGATCAAGTACAGGTACTGTTTTATTATTACAGAGAAAAGGGAATCATTTAACCATGAAATAAACCCAATAGGACTGTTCTGCCCCAATAAGGGGTAATTATATCTTAGTTGGGATGAAGTACAGGTACTGTTTTATTATTACAGAGAAAAGGGAATCATTTAACCATGAAATAAACCCAATAGGGCTGTTCTGCCCCCAATAAGGGGTAATTATATCTTAGTTGGGATCAAGTACAGGTACTGTTTTATTATTACAGAGAAAAGGGAATCATTTAACCATGAAATAAACCCAATAGGACTGTTCTGCCCCCAATAAGGGGTAATTATATCTTAGTTGGGATCAAGTACAGGTACTGTTTTATTATTACAGAGAAAAGGGAATCATTTAACCATGAAATAAACCCAATAGGGCTGTTCTGCCCCCAATAAGGGGGAAAAGGAATCCTATACCTGTACTAATAATATAAGCTAGTGTTTTTTGGTGGTAACTTGCATTTACCCCTGTTCATAATTCTTTGGACAATTAACATATAAAAAAGTATACGTCTTTGTCTTTATGTTCTCCCTTGCAGGATAATAGCAGGAGAATAGAGAATATGCTAAAACTCTGGATTATCGAAGCAAAGGACCTTCCAGCCAAAAAGAAATACCTGTGTGAACTCTATCTAGATGACATACTTTATGCACGAACTACCTGCAAACTAAAAACTGACAATGTGTTTTGGGGTGAGCACTTTGAGTTCAACAACCTTCCCACACTGAAAAGCATCACCGTCCACTTGTATAAAGAGACAGACAAGAAGAAAAAGAAAGACAAGAACAATTACGTGGGACTGGTCAGTATCCCTATTGGGGCAGTGACTGGCAGGCTATTTGTGGAGAAATGGTACCCTATTGTGACTCCGAACCCCAGCAAGGGCAAGTCCTGTGGCCCCATGATCCGCATTAAAACGCGCTACCAGAGTATCAGTATCCTTCCCATGGAGATGTACAAAGAGTTTGCGGAGTATATCACCAACAATTACATGGTCCTTTGCTCAACACTGGAAGGGATCCTCAGTGTCAAGAATAAGGAGGAGATGGCATCTGCTCTGGTTCACATACTACAAAGCACTGGAAAAGCCAAGGTAAATCCACTTATGCTCTATACTCTGAAAGCAAGTCTGAATGTTAACCGTTGTTGTCCATGATGTTGAATGTAGAGATGACCTTGATAGTATGCTCTTTAGAAGGCTCTAATGGCCATAGATAGTATGGCCATTGGAGCCTTTATTGATAGTACAGCTAGAGTTGATCTTGATCGTATAGTCATTGAAGCCATCATTGGTGGTATAGCTAGAGTTGATTTTGATCGTATGGTCATTGGAGCCATCATTGGTGGTACAGCTAGAGTTGATCTTGATCATATGGTCATTGAAGCCATCATTGGTGGTACAGCTAGAGTTTATTTTGATCATATGGTCATTGAAGCCATCATTGGTGGTACAGCTAGAGTTGATCTTGATCATATGGTCATTGAAGCCATCATTGGTGGTACAGCTAGAGTTTATTTTGATCATATGGTCATTAAAGCCATCATTGGTGGTACAGCTAGAGTTGATCTTGATTGTATGGTCATTAAAGTCATCATTGGTGGTACAGCAAGAGTTGATCTTGATTGTATGGTCATTGAAGCCATCATTGTTTGTACAACTAGAATTGATCTTGATTGTATGGCCATTAAAGCCATCATTGGTAATACAGCTAGAGTTGATCTCGATCATATGGCCATTGAAGCTATCATTGGTAGTACAGCTGGAATTGATCTTGATCGTATGGACATTAAAGCCATCATTGGTAGTAAAGCTAGAGTTGATCTCGATCGTATGGCCACTGGAGTCATCACTGGTCGTACAGCTAGAGTTGATCTTGATCATATGGCCATAAGAGACATTACTGGTTGTATAGCTAGAATTGACCTTGATAGTATGGCCGTTAGAACCCTCACTGGTAGTACTGCTAGAGTTGATCTTTATCGTATGGCTACTGGAGTCATCATTGGTAGCACAGCTAGAGCTGACCATGGACGTTTGGGCTTTAGAGTCAACCTTGATAGTATAGCCTTAGCAATGGCTTTAAAACTAGATATTAGTAATTAGTATTGATGTCTCTCTTGTTCAATCAGTTGTAGTACAGTTACAGTACACATGTAGACCTCCAGGAGATCTAGTTGCTTAAATGTTCATGAGATGTACATATATATGGTTCTGCTACTATGGTTAAACACTGTACAAGACAATATTTTTGGACTTATTCCTAAGTCCGTATGAAAAACAGTTCCGTCCAATGGTCCCACCATTCCCAAACGTTCTGCCCTCTGGTTATACCACGTAGACTGGTAAGTGGTTTAAGGTCCAGTAGCTCCTTTCCTTATAACTGGTCCCTCTGGAATATGCCTGAGGCTCCAGCCAATCAGTAGGGGTGGGGGCGGTGACTGTGTTGGGCCAAGCTGGTGCTAATGATGGAACATAAATACGAGCTGTGTGCAAACAGCCCTGCTTAATTACATGCTTCCCCAACTCCTACCAGTTTCTCCCACACCCCTGTTTTGACAAAGATTCTTGGCTCGGCCTGTGCCGTAATCACTCGCGGATCCCATCGCTCACGTGTGCCGGGAGCTGCCAGGCCTCCATCGTTGCTCATTTCCTTTGCTCGGCTGCCAAGTTTTATTCCGCTAGAAAAACTAGCATATTTTAGCCATCTAATTAATTCCTGGGAAAAGGGCCCCGCGGGCTGCTAGTGCCGGGGTCTCCAACCTATGGGCCGTAGGGCAGTTAATGAGCTTCAGCCACTGCTATCCCTGCTGTGCTGTGTAAGGGCACCGGCGCATCCGCGGAATACAAGCCATTATGTACAGCGCCGTGACAGGGTCAGATAAAGCTTAATCTGCCGTGGAATGTTGGTAGGATATTATATCCAGCTATGAGCAAACTGAGGGGGCTGTTCCTGCTGAATTGTGCTTAGTACAAGGGAATCCCTATGTGCCATAGTTTTATGGTATCTCTCTGTACAGGCTATGAGCAAACTTAGGGGGCTGTTCCTGCTGAATTGTGCTTAGTACAGGGGAATCCCTATGTGCCATAGTTTTATGGTATCTCTCTGTACAGGCTATGAGCAAACTTAGGGGGCTGTTCCTGCTGAATTGTGCTTAGTACAGGGGAATCCCTATGTGCCATAGTTTTATGGTATCTCTCTGTACAGGCTATGAGCAAACTTAGGGGGCTGTTCCTGCTGAATTGTGCTTAGTACAGGGGAATCCCTATGTGCCATAGTTTTATGGTATCTCTCTGTACAGGCTATGAGCAAACTTAGGGGGCTGTTCCTGCTGAATTGTGCTTAGTACAGGGGAATCCCTACTCTGCCATAGTTTTATGTTATCTCTCTGTACAGGCTATGAGCAAACTTAGGGGGCTGTTCCTGCTGAATTGTGCTTAGTACAGGGGAATCCCTATGTGCCATAGTTTTATGGTATCTCTCTGTACAGGCTATGAGCAAACTTAGGGGGCTGTTCCTGCTGAATTGTGCTTAGTACAGGGGAATCCCTATGTGCCATAGTTTTATGGTATCTCTCTGTACAGGCTATGGGCAAACTTAGGGGGCTGTTCCTGCTGAATTGTGCTTAGTACAGGGGAATCCGTATGTGCCATAGTTTTATGGTATCTCTCTGTACAGGCTATGAGCAAACTTAGGGGGCTGTTCCTGCTGAATTGTGCTTAGTACAGGGGAATCCCTATGTGCCATAGTTTTATGGTATCTCTCTGTACAGGCTATGAGCAAACTTAGGGGGCTGTTCCTGCTGAATTGTGCTTAGTACAGGGGAATCCGTATGTGCCATAGTTTTATGGTATCTGTTTTGACATGGTGGTTCTTGCCTCGTCCTGGATCCCACTCTTTCTGACATTTTATAACTTGGAAGATGACAGCAAATCATCTCGCTTAAGTTCAAGATGAAATGTCACGGCGGGGCTGAAGTTCCATGCAATTAGACTTTAAAGCACTTTTTCATCTTTGCAGAGTCGCATTTCCGAGGCACGGAAGGTCCGCAGCCTATCTCTCCGTCGTTCAGCCAAACCAATTTGGATTTAAAGGGGAAGTGTATGCAGGGAGTTGCGTTTCCATTTTGTTCTATGGTGGGTGGAATAGTAAAATGATTGGTTGGTTTAAAAAGGCCAGAACGGCAGCCATGTTGGTTTGGAGGCGGCCCTGGGCAACGTTGCGCATTGTCATCTTTTTCAGTCTTCAAGTAGATCAGAGCCCTGACGGATAGTTGCTAATTAAATGCTTTGATAAACCCTCATTTCTCCTTCTTCCCATATATAATTCAGAGCATTAATTAAACTCGGATTGAGCTAAGTGTCCGGCTGATTATCCCGTATCATGAATGGCGCGTTCTCGGCTAATTGTGCAGTTTGATTTGCCGCTCAGTGATGATTCATAGCAAATATAATATAATCCTGTATCTGTCCGGGGGATTGGCTGGTGGAGGCATCATCCAGTCAGCATTAATACATATGGGAGGGAGGTGCCATAGTGTTTCCCTTAGACAGTACAGTATGGGGGTACAGCTTATTGTGTGCCCAGAACATTCCTTCTCTGTATATTTGTATTTATACATATGGGAGGGAGGTGCCATATTGTTTCCCTTAGACAGTACAGTATGGGGGTACAGCTTATTGTGTGCCCAGAACATTCCTTCTCTGTATATTTGTATTTATACATATGGGTAGGGGGTGCCATAGTGTTTCCCTTAGACAGTACAGTATGGGGGTACAGCTTATTGTGTGCCCAGAACATTCCTTCTCTGTATATTTGTATTTATACATATGGGAGGGAGGTGCCATAGTGTTTCCCTTAGACAGTACAGTATGGGGGTACAGCTTATTGTGTGCCCAGAACATTCCTTCTTTGTATATTTGTATTTATACATATGGGAGGGAGGTGCCATAGTGTTTCCCTTAGACAGTACAGTATGGGGGTACAGCTTATTGTGTGCCCAGAACATTCCTTCTCTGTATATTTGTATTTATACATATGGGAGGGAGGTGCCATATTGTTTCCCTTAGACAGTACAGTATGGGGGTACAGCTTATTGTGTGCCCAGAACATTCCTTCTCTGTATATTTGTATTTATACATATGGGTAGGGGGTGCCATAGTGTTTCCCTTAGACAGTACAGTATGGGGGTACAGCTTATTGTGTGCCCAGAACATTCCTTCTCTGTATATTTGTATTTATACATATGGGAGGGAGGTGCCATAGTGTTTCCCTTAGACAGTACAGTATGGGGGTACAGCTTATTGTGTGCCCAGAACATTCCTTCTTTGTATATTTGTATTTATACATATGGGAGGGAGGTGCCATAGTGTTTCCCTTAGACAGTACAGTATGGGGGTACAACTTATTGTGTGCCCAGAACATTCCTTCTCTGTATATTTGTATTTATACATATGGGAGGGAGGTGCCATAGTGTTTCCCTTAGACAGTACAGTATGGGGGTACAGCTTATTGTGTGCCCAGAACATTCCTTCTTTGTATATTTGTATTTATACATATGGGAGGGTGGTGCCATAGTGTTTCCCTTAGACAGTACAGTATGGGGGTACAACTTATTGTGTGCCCAGAACATTCCTTCTCTGTATATTTGTATTTATACATATGGGTAGGAGGTGCCATAGTGTTTCCCTTAGACAGTACAGTATGGGGGTACAGCTTATTGTGTGCCCAGAACATTCCTTCTCTGTATATTTGTATTTATACATATGGGAGGGAGGTGCCATAGTGTTTCCCTTAGACAGTACAGTATGAGGGTACAGCTTATTGTGTGCCCAGAACATTCCTTCTCTGTATATTTGTATTTATACATATGGGAGGGAGGTGCCATAGTGTTTCCCTTAGACAGTACAGTATGAGGGTACAGCTTATTGTGTGCCCAGAACATTCCTTCTTTGTATATTTGTATTTATACATATGGGAGGGAGGTGCCATAGTGTTTCCCTTAGACAGTACAGTATGGGGGTACAGCTTATTGTGTGCCCAGAACATTCCTTCTTTGTATATTTGTATTTATACATATGGGAGGGAGGTGCCATAGTGTTTCCCTTAGACAGTACAGTATGGGGGTACAGCTTATTGCGTGCCCAGAACATTCCTTCTCTGTATATTTGTATTTATACATATGGGTAGGAGGTGCCATAGTGTTTCCCTTAGACAGTACAGTATGGGGGTACAGCTTATTGTGTGCCCAGAACATTCCTTCTCTGTATATTTGTATTTATACATATGGGAGGGAGGTGCCATAGTGTTTCCCTTAGACAGTACAGTATGGGGGTACAGCTTATTGTGTGCCCAGAACATTCCTTCTCTGTATATTTGTATTTATACATATGGGAGGGAGGTGCCATAGTGTTTCCCTTAGACAGTACAGTATGGGGGTACAGCTTATTGTGTGCCCAGAACATTCCTTCTCTGTATATTTGTATTTATACATATGGGAGGGAGGTGCCATAGTGTTTCCCTTAGACAGTACAGTATGAGGGTACAGCTTATTGTGTGCCCAGAACATTCCTTCTCTGGATATTTGTATTGTTTTTTTTTTTTGTTTGAAAGCCCCGAATGTTACACCCCTGCTTGTGGCCCTGTACTGTAGACATAGACTGACCCCTCTGTGCTGAGTGTCGGCGGGGGCCATGCTGGATTGCTCAGTGACATTCCCTGCCAGCTAGTTTCGCATGTTGCCACGGTGTATGAGCCCCAGATTGGCACTGAGTTGATGTGGGACTCCTGTCCGGCTGCCCCAGTAGAATCAGGCTGAATAAATAAATGCTCTGTAGAACAGACAGAGATATGGAGTCTATAGAAGTACTGTGTTGCAGTCTGCCCAGAACTATTTACTCTCTCTCTACCCATTATATGCCCGTTCTATATCCCTGTTGTAGTAGAGAAGGTGAAGGGACTCCTGGATCTCAGAAGGTTCAACGTGACATAGAGGATTGAGACATTGGAAGACATTGGTTGCCCCAAAACTGGTAATAAGTCCATGGCATGACTTTGTTGCCTTGGCTACCAGGCAACTCCGCCTTGTTTCATTTGTGGCCCTAGCCCTGAACTAACAGTCCCTATCTAATAAGGCAATCTAGGCCTCAGCACCTTGGCCACACCTCCACAACTGAGTTTGCTCCTCAAAAGTGATCTGATCCAGTATTGGCCCGGGTCTTAAAGGTTCCCTGAGACCCTACCCTTTGTATTAGTGCAGCTCATACTCCCTTGGGACTATCTGACTATTTCTGGGTCTTCTTCATAGGTCTCTTGAGCTCTTTTGGTCTTCAAGGCAACATCAGACATAGGGCCACCATATAAACCCTACCTGTTTCCCAAGGGAAACATCCTTAAGCGTGGCCATAGATGGGCTGATCAACATGGCCTACTTGTCCCCTCTAGCCAGTGTATATGGTTTCCCAACTGATACCTAGCTGCTTACAATATCCCATCAGATGAGGACCATGTCACCTAAGTCCCATAGTGATGGGTCTCTCATCGCCCCAGTTATTCACCCATCGCCCCAGTTATCTCAGGTCAGATAATTGGACCAAAGCTCTGCTCATTGTTGGCCAATTCAGGTGAAGATCCACTCATCTGGGGCCCTCAGCAGCTTTATATGGAATGTAATCCAATCAGTCTCCTCCGTTCTTCCCACCCAGCAACAGAATGGGCAGAGGTGCTGATACTCACATTGAATAGTAACAAATTACAAGCTTTCTGGAACTTGTATTCTACCTCTTCATTCAGGGTAATTGTCCACCACTCCGGGCTTAATTAGATACTCTGGGGTGTATTTCGTGGCACAAGTTAGTTTTTATAGACGCTGGAAATAAAAGGCGTTGCCAGTAGCAACCACTGAGCCTGTAGAAGGAACGTCAGCTATTCGGTGCAATTAACTCCTGCACATTCCCACCATGCACTGTGCTGGAATGCCAGATAAAGGCATCTTTGGCAGGTCATAAATCCGTCGCTCTTGGCTTGGGCTACACAGGCCAGAAACTGTTTTATGGGTCATTTTATCCAGTTGTGTACATTCCATCCTCTTGTCCTTAGTCTTAGTCCTCTCCAACCTCATTCCCTTGGTATTTTTGTAGTGAATAAAGTACCCGCAATTGTAAAATATAGGGATAGTCATGGGTGATCCATTTGACGTGAATAACAGACATTATGTGTGACCTGGTCTGCTAGAGGATCTTATGGTGGGTCCTGGCCTGCTGGAGGATCTAATGGTGGGTCCTGGCCTGCTAGAGGATCTTATGGTCGGTCCTGGCCTGCTAGAGGATCTTATGGTGGGTCCTGGCCTGCTAGAGGATCCTATGGTGGGTCCTGGCCTGCTAGAGGATCTTATGGTGGGTCCTGGACTGCTAGAGGATCTTATGGTGGGTCCTGGCCTGCTAGAGGATCCTATGGTGGGTCCTGGCCTGCTAGAGGATCTTATGGTGGGTCCTGGACTGCTAGAGGATCTTATGGTGGGTCCTGGCCTGCTAGAGGATCCTATGGTGGGTCCTGGCCTGCTGGAGGATCTTATGGTGGGTCCTGGCCTGCTGGAGGATCTTATGGTGGGTCCTGGCCTGCTGGAGGATCTTATGGTGGGTCCTGGCCTGCTAGAGGATCTTATGGTGGGTCATGGCCTGCTAGAGGATCTTATGGGTGGGTCCTGGCCTGCTAGAGAATCTTGTGGTGGGTCCTGGCCTGCTGGAGGATCTTATGGTGGGTCATGGCCTGCTGGAGGATCTTATGGTGGGTCCTGGCCTGCTAGAGGATCTTATGGTGGGTTCTGGCCTGCTGGAGGATCTTATGGTTGGTCCTGGCCTGCTAGAGGATCTTATGGTGGGTTCTGGCCTGCTGGAGGATCTTATGGTGGGACCTGGGGGGTTTTTAATCAGGATTTTTCTTGAGTTTCAATGGCCTTCCCAGTAAGATACGTACTGCCCAAGGCCCAGGTCGTTATTGGCTTCATCTCCAACATGTATCTCTCATTGCCATGATGTTGTTGTACAGGTATGGGACCCATTATACAGAATGCTCGGGACCTGAGGTTTTCCGGACAAAGGGCATTTGGATCTCCTACCTAAAGTCTGCTAAAAACATTATTTAAACAGTTATTAAACCCAATAGGGCTGTTCTGCCCCCAATAAGGGGTAATTATATCTTAGTTGGGATCAAGTACAGGTACTGTTTTATTATTACAGAGAAAAGGGAATCATTTAACCATGAAATAAACCCAATAGGGCTGTTCTGCCCCAATAAGGGGTAATTATATCTTAGTTGGGATCAAGTACAGGCACTGTTTTATTATTACAGAGAAAAGGGAATCATTTAACCATTAAATAAACCCAATAGGGCTGTTCTGCCCCAATAAGGGGTAATTATATCTTAGTTGGGATCAAGTACAGGCACTGTTTTATTATTACAGAGAAAAGGGAATCATTTAACCATTAAATAAACCCAATAGGACTGTTCTGCCCCAATAAGGGGTAATTATATCTTAGTTGGGATCAAGTACAGGTACTGTTTTATTATTACAGAGAAAAGGGAATCATTTAACCATTAAATAAACCCAATAGGGCTGTTCTGCCCCCAATAAGGGGTAATTATATCTTAGTTGGGATCAAGTACAGGTACTGTTTTATTATTACAGAGAAAAGAGAATCATTTAACCATGAAATAAACCCAATAGGGCTGTTCTGCCCCAATAAGGGGTAATTATATCTTAGTTGGGATCAAGTACAGGTACTGTTTTATTATTTCAGAGAAAAGGGAATCATTTAACCATGAAATAAACCCAATAGGGCTGTTCTGCCCCCAATAAGGGGTAATTATATCTTAGTTGGGATCAAGTACAGGTACTGTTTTATTATTACAGAGAAAAGGGAATCATTTAACCATGAAATAAACCCAATAGGGCTGTTCTGCCCCCAATAAGGGGTAATTATATCTTAGTTGGGATCAAGTACAGGTACTGTTTTATCATTACATTAAAATGTGAATTATTTGATTAAAATGGAGTCTATGGGAGACGGCCTTTCCTTAATTTGAAACTTTCTGGATAAGCGGTCCGATACCTGTATATCTGAAACATTATTATGAAAAAAAAAAGCTCAAAGAGAAACCATATGGTGATCCCTGTATGTATAGGAACGACACCACGTGGATGTGCCGCGGGCGAGTGGGGACGGAGCAGAGTCGGCAGCGGGAGTAGGACGGGGTGACCTTACCGAAGGGCTGTAACTCATTCAGGCCTGTCACAAACTCACTTTCTACTCTGAGGATTTGAGCGATAAAAGTTAATGTGATTACTATCTGCTGTAATAAGTCTCGCGCCTTCTGCCCGGCGCGCCTGAGATGGTGCCGATAAACCGACAGGTGATGGGGAATCGATCATTTGGGTTCGAGAGAAAAGACAACACATTTCCCTTATAATCTGGTGCTGTCAGTGTCCTGCACTCTCCCCTGCTATAGACAAGCAAAACATGTCCTGTACTCTTATAAATCTGTCATTTCATTCCCTGACTCCTTATTCAGTCCTGTATATTTGTATTTATACATATGGGTAGGGGGTGCCATAGTGTTTCCCTTAGACAGTACAGTATGGGGGTACAGCTTATTGTGTGCCCAGAACATTCCTTCTCTGTATATTTGTATTTATACATATGGGAGGGGGTGCCATAGTGTTTCCCTTAGACAGTACAGTATGGGGGTACAGCTTATTGTGTGCCCAGAACATTCCTTCTCTGTATATTTGTATTTATACATATGGGTAGGGGGTGCCATAGTGTTTCCCTTAGACAGTACAGTATGGGGGTACAGCTTATTGTGTGCCCAGAACATTCCTTCTCTGTATATTTGTATTTATACATATGGGTAGGGGGTGCCATAGTGTTTCCCTTAGACAGTACAGTATGGGGGTACAGCTTATTGTGTGCCCGGAGCATTCCTTCTCTGTATATTTGTATTTATACATATGGGAGGGAGGTGCCATAGTGTTTCCCTTAGACAGTACAGTATGGGGGTACAGCTTATTGTGTGCCCAGAACATTCCTTCTCTGTATATTTGTATTTATACATATGGGTAGGAGGTGCCATAGTGTTTCCCTTAGACAGTACAGTATGGGGGTACAGCTTATTGTGTGCCCAGAACATTCCTTCTCTGTATATTTGTATTTATACATATGGGTAGGAGGTGCCATAGTGTTTCCCTTAGACAGTACAGTATGGGGGTACAGCTTATTGTGTGCCCAGAACATTCCTTCTCTGTATATTTGTATTTATACATATGGGAGGGAGGTGCCATAGTGTTTCCCTTAGACAGTACAGTATGGGGGTACAGCTTATTGTGTGCCAAGAACATTCCTTCTCTGTATATTTGTATTTATACATATGGGAGGGAGGTGCCATAGTGTTTCCCTTAGACAGTACAGTATGGGGTACAGCTTATTGTGTGCCCAGAACATTCCTTCTCTGTATATTTGTATTTATACATATGGGAGGGAGGTGCCATAGTGTTTCCCTTAGACAGTACAGTATGGGGGTACAGCTTATTGTGTGCCCAGAACATTCCTTCCTCTGTATATTTGTATTTATACATATGGGAGGGAGATGCCATAGTGTTTCCCTTAGACAGTACAGTATGGGGGTACAGCTTATTGTGTGCCCAGAACATTCCTTCTCTGTATATTTGTATTTATACATATGGGTAGGAGGTGCCATAGTGTTTCCCTTAGACAGTACAGTATGGGGGTACAGCTTATTGTGTGCCCAGAACATTCCTTCTCTGTATATTTGTATTTATACATATGGGAAGGAGGTGCCATAGTGTTTCCCTTAGACAGTACAGTATGGGGGTACAGCTTATTGTGTGCCCAGAACATTCCTTCTCTGTATATTTGTATTTATACATATGGGTAGGGGGTGCCATAGTGTTTCCCTTAGACAGTACAGTATGGGGGTACAGCACATTATATTAGACACTAAACCAAGTGCTAAAAGCTCTGCCCATTATTTCTCCCCCTATGGATGAGTCTCTATTTAAAGCAGCTGACATGTAGGACAGTTCTGGAAGTTCTCTGCGGAGCAGAATTACCATTGGCATTCGGATCTCGGTTCTAATGCTCAGGTGCAGGCTGACAGGAGCCGAGCAATAATTTGCTTTCTCTGAGAGCGCTCAGCCCGCCGTGCCGCTGAATGCAGGATTTGATTATCTCTTAATACCTCCCCAGCTCCCCAGGGCCGGTGTGGGGGCTCTAAGCCGAGCGTTTCTCGGAGCCACAAGATTTGCCGTGGGCTCCATGTGTCAAGAATTATTGATTCAGCGCGAAAGCGAGCGATCTGTTCCCGCTTGGTCCTGATCAGTCTCCGGTGGGATAATCTGTTTTCCTTCATTATCTTTTTATTTAATTTGTCTTTGCTAAAGAGTTCTATCATATCCTAAGCCTCGCTGACAGGGCAAAATGCACTTTTATTAAGTCAACAGCGTCAGCACTTCCAGCTGAAGGAGGAACCGGCGAGGAACCAGCGAGGAACCGGCGAGGAACCAGGCAGTGGATTTCAGCTCAGGGTTTGGTGGCTTCAGTGTCCTATGTCTGTAGGCACTGTCCAACTGGGTCCATATAGTGAGCCAATCAGACTGAATGTTTGGTTGGAGGCCTGGATAACTGGTCTATGGGTCTCCAGTAGAACGGCATTAGACTTTTGGATTACAGTCTGTTGGTGAATTGCCAGAACGGGCCTTTCCCTGTTCCATCAGTACTGAGATTGTACTGTAGATAAGGTTCCTCTATGTTTATGTTGGACCACAGTGACTACATTGCCAGTATGGGCCTACCAAGGAAGGAGAAAGCTACGTTGGGCTTCTAGAAGGTCCTAATTATTTCATCATTGATGTCCAAGAAAGCCTGAAGCCATCTCTTTGATGTCAAGCTGTATTCATAAGCAATAAACACCAGCCGAGACAGAGTGGACCTCTAAGGAAGCATCAGAGAATCTTGCATTAAGGGTCCACTCTCCCAACAATATTCAGTATATGCAATAGGTGCCATACAGGCTTGTGGTGGAAATAGGAAAGGACTGATGGTGGTTGTCCTTGGCTGGGACTCTCCAGAAGATTCTCTTTTGCTCTGGAAGACCTATCTGACCCTCAACATCAACATGGGAGATATTTGGTGACACCCTGATGATCATCTGGTGATCTGGTAAACCACCTGCAGTGCCAGCCTTTGGTTTGCCCTGCAGGAATATTATTATTTAGACCAGTGGTCTCCAACCTTTTTTGCACCATGGATCCAGGTTTAAGCAAGACAATTTTTCCGAGGACCAGGGGTGGTGGGTATAGACCTGAGCTTGTTTCCCCGCAACTAGATGTGCCCAGCCCCCTTGCTCTTCTTACTCCCACCTAAAGGTCCCCATACACAGACCGATTGTAGCTACCGATATGGGTCGCTTGGACCGATTCGGCAGCTTATCGGTCCGTGTAGAGGCAGAAACGATGGCCATACCCGACCAATATCTGGCCTGAAACTGGGCAGATATCGATTGGGCAGGTTAAAAGATTCAGTCGGATCGGGGACCGCATCAACAAGCCGATTGCCCCATTGCCGCCATTATAATTTGATCAACGATCGGATTAGCTGGCATGTTCCACCCATAGGTG
Source organism: Xenopus tropicalis (assembly GCF_000004195.4). NCBI lineage: Eukaryota > Metazoa > Chordata > Amphibia > Anura > Pipidae > Xenopus > Xenopus tropicalis. The sequence goes on from NC_030684.2 coordinate 9,258,561, forward strand.
GGGATAACGGGTGAAGATCCGCTTGCTTGGCAACCTCGCCAAGTGAGCGAATCTTCATGTGTATGGGGACCTTAAGTGGTGACATCCCCTGACGCTAAATATGGAGCTTTAAGTACTTTGGCCCCTTTTGGGATCAGTAGAAAGCTTCCTGGGCTTCACATAGCAGTTGTCATGGAGTTCACAGGGGGGATCACAGGTAATTGGGACCAGAGGTGGCACAGTTTACAATAGCCCACAGCCCGATGGTTAGGGACCCCTGATTTAGACCAACCCTTGCACTGCTCTGCTCCTTTTTCGTCTACTTCTTCTCCCCCCATCCAACTGCAACCCCTTCCCGATTGCCGCCATCTTGGTACTCATAGTTACCAGGTCAATTTCTGCCCCCCCTCCCGGCACCATGAGCCGGGCCCCTTGAATATAAGCAGGGGAGGACACCTTAGCATTGATATTACTGACAACTACAGACAACCAAAGTGTTGATGCCATTGACTCGGCATGGAGGAGATATTGCGGGCTGCGGCAAACTTCTCATATTACAGTTGATTGGAAGGATTTGTTTTTATTGATCCCCCCCAACAATAATGTGCGTTTGAAGGAAGCTGATAAATGAAATCCTGTGGGACGTTCCCGGCTTCTCGCCAATTACGGCGTATATATTGTCTATATTGTACCATACCTTCCTGCGCAGAACTACTTGGCCTTTAGGGAAAGCCTCCGCTTGATGCGCGGCAAAATGGGCTTTGAGAAGTAATATTTGCCGGCGCAGAGACATCGCTAACACTTGGAAAAGCTCATTAAAATAATATTCTCCCCAAACAGTCGCTGGAGGTTTCTCTCTCCTACAGTCGGATGCATAAAAATACAATAAGTGCAGTTCCCCCCCCCCTCGTAGCCGGAAGCTCTCATCCAACGCTCTGTTTACTCTCTGGAACTCGCTGCTTTATTGCCTTTTGTAATAGAATGCTGGTTTTAAAGGGGAACTTGGTCTAAACACCGTAGTGATGGGTTTTGTTCACAACGGGATTCTCAGACACATTGTCTTGGTTAATTCCATTGGCAACAATGTTGGACTGGACTTTCTAGGGCCCACCAGAGAACCTAAAGGCAAGGGCCCACTCTCCCAATAATTTTATGTAATTGGTGTCAGTAGTCCTAGGCTGATGGGAATTATCCGTGGCTGGAGCCCATTTGGGCCAGGGCCAGCTGGGAGATTCTCTAGTGCTCCGCCCCAGGTCATATCAGAAAGTTGCAGGTCTGGTGAAGACCTCCTAAACAAGCTAATGTGGTCCTTGCCCTCCGGGACTTTATAACCTGCCGCTGGGGGGAGCTGAAGGATGTTGGGGAGGGAGCTGGGGGGGGGGGAGCTGGAGAATGTTGGGGAGGATGTTGGGGGTGGAGCTGGAGGATGTTGGGGAGGGAGCTGGAGGATTCTGGGGGGAGCTGGAGGATGTTGGGGAGGGAGCTGGGGGTGGAGCTGGAGGATGTTGAGGGGAGCTGGAGGATGCTGGAGGAGGAGCTGGAGGATGCTAGGGGGGGCTGGAGGATGTTGGGGAGGGGGCTGGAGGATGTTGGGGAGGATGCTGGGGGTAGCTGGAGGATGTTGGGGAGGACGCTGGGGGGAGCTGGAGGATGTTGGGGAGGATATTGAGGAGGATGCTAGAGGGGAGCTGGAGGATGTTGGGGTGGATGCTGGGGGGAGCTGGAGGATATTAGGGAGGACACTGGGGGGAGCTGGAGGATATTGGGGAGGACACTGGGGGGAGCTGGAGGATATTGGGGAGGACACTGGGGGGAGCTGGAGGATATTGGGGAGGACACTGGGGGGAGCTGGAGGATGTTGGGGAGGATGTTGGAGGATGTTGGGGAGGATGCTGGGGGGGAGCTGGAGGATGTTGGGGAGGACGCTGGGGGGAGCTGGAGGATGTTGGGGAGGATGCTAGGGGGGAGGTGAAGGATGCTGCAGTGGGGAGTGGGCCATAGTATGGGGACACTGGGGGAGGACCAGTAATGTTTTAGGGGGCCCTGGGCTGGCACCAATGCAAAATGTAACCCCTGGCTACCAATGTTTTAGGGGGCCCTGGCTACCAATGTCTGTGTGTCCTTTGTACTGATGGGAGGGGTCACTGGGGGCAGGGTGTAGGGGGGGCAGGAAATTTTGTTGTGAGGGGCCCCATGATTTCTGATGGCGGCCCTGGAGACCCCTGATTGACTCAGGAAAAAGTTACCAGTTGGCCATGATTTGGGGCTTCAAAGAGTCTGCCCGAACCTGATCAAACATAAGTCGGTCCCACCAATGGCAAGTAGCCAATATACGGTATAAGCCATCCTTATAGTGATACCTGCCCCCTGCCTGCCTCTCTAAGGTGCTTTCTCTGCGGTTAATCCCAGCGCTGGGTATTTACATATTCATGGTATTTGAAGAGAAGCAGATTTCTGCTCCATTTTTTTTTCCCATAAAACCCACTTTGTAACGAGCAGCGGTGGGTAGCCATTAGTGAGCGACAGCGACATATTCAACCCAGATACATACATTAGTGGGAATCTATAAGAATAAAAACTTATTATTATTCATCAAGGGATTATTTTTTGCACGAGCGGGAGGAAGGCAATGACTTCCATTGTATTGTGCTGCTTATTGGGACTGAGCACATTCTGTTATTATCGGCTAAAAGAATACAAATAATCACGCGTGGAATTTAAAGGAGAACTCTGCCCAATAACAAACTTGCATATAATCAAAGGACATGTGATTCCAAGCAACTTTCCAATAGACATTCATTAAAAATTCTGATTGGTATTAAAGTTATGGGCAACGGCAATTGCTACTGAAAGCGGCCATTTCTGTTCTCCTGATACAATGGTCAGCTGATTTCTGTTACATTGTATCAAGAAACAGAAATGGCTGCTGTCATTAGCATTTACATTTCCCTTTAACTTTAAAACCACTGAAAATGTTTAACTAATGTCAATTGGAAAGTTGCTTAGAACGGCCTTTCCTTTTATTATACAAAAAATAATATTTCGGGTCAGAGTTCCCCTTTAATTTCATTTTTTTTTTTTTTACATTTATTGGCAATTTTTATGACAATGTTATCTATTAATGAAAATATGTTGGCGCTAATGATCTCCTTAGGCAAAGAACTAACGAGCCGCCTGCCCTTATCCTGTCATTGGCTGCAAGATAACATTGGTATTGTGCCGACCTCAATACAATCCGAGTCTTGAGTAATATTGTATCGTAAATCAAACGCGCGTGGCAAGAGTAATAATAATAACAGCGCCGGCTGAATCCGATATTTTGCATTGTACCTGTACTTGATCCCAACTAAGATATAATTACCCCTTATTGGGGCAGAACAGCCCTATTGGGTTTATTTCATGGTTAAATGATTCCCTTTTCTCTGTAATAATAAAACAGTACCTGTACTTGATCCCAACTAAGATATAATTACCCCTTATTGGGGCAGAACAGCCCTATTGGGTTTATTTCATGGTTAAATGATTCCCTTTTCTCTGTAATAATAAAACAGTACCTATACTTGATCCCAACTAAGATATAATTACCCCTTATTGGGGGCAGAACAGCCCTATTGGGTTTATTTAATGGTTAAATGATTCCCTTTTCTCTGTAATAATAAAACAGTACCTGTACTTGATCCCAACTAAGATATAATTACCCCTTATTGGGGGCAGAACAGCCCTATTGGGTTTATTTAATGGTTAAATGATTCCCTTTTCTCTGTAATAATAAAACAGTACCTGTACTTGATCCCAACTAAGATATAATTACCCCTTATTGGGGGCAGAACAGCCCTTTTGGGTTTATTTCATGGTTAAATGATTCCCTTTTCTCTGTAATAATAAAACAGTACCTGTACTTGATCTCAACTAAGATATAATTACCCCTTATTGGGGCAGAACAGCCCTATTGGGTTTATTTCATGGTTAAATGATTCCCTTTTCTCTGTAATAATAAAACAGTACCTGTACTTGATCCCAACTAAGATATAATTACCCCTTATTGGGGGCAGAACAGCCCTATTGGGTTTATTTAATGGTTAAATGATTACCTTTTCTCTGTAATAATAAAACAGTACCTGTACTTGATCCCAACTAAGATATAATTACCCCTTATTGGGGCAGAACAGCCCTATTGGGTTTATTTAATGGTTAAATGATTCCCTTTTCTCTGTAATAATAAAACAGTACCTGTACTTGATCCCAACTAAGATATAATTACCCCTTATTGGGGGCAGAACAGCCCTATTGGGTTTATTTAATGGTTAAATGATTCCCTTTTCTCTGTAATAATAAAACAGTACCTGTACTTGATCCCAACTAAGATATAATTACCCCTTATTGGGGGCAGAACAGCCCTATTGGGTTTATTTAATGGTTAAATGATTCCCTTTTCTCTGTAATAATAAAACAGTACCTGTACTTGATCCCAACTAAGATATAATTACCCCTTATTGGGGGCAGAACAGTCCTGTATCTCGCTGCAACAAGTGTCGGCTTGGGGGGAATGGGGGCTGCTTTCCTTTCCAAAAACACACTGTTACGGGCGCTGCTAGCCCAAACACGGGTGCCGCGAGTCGCAGAAATGAGGTCGCCAATAAATCTGCTTGGCACCTAAACGCGCCGTTTGTCTTGGCTCAATGTTGAGCATCAGTGGTGACATCTGGATGAGCTTCAGGGATTATTCACAGTCTGGGGGGCTTTAACAAACCTACAGGGAACTGTCACATGTCATTTGCCCCCAGTATCAGGGCCATCGATATTGACGGCAGCGCCCGGGAGCGAAACCGCCGCCAACAGCGACTGAATGAGCAACAGTGACATAAAGTGTTACTGTCATCTTCATCATCTTCAACGGTCACTTAAAGAGGAATTGCCAAGGATATAAACTGACACCTTCCTCTGGATCAAATAGCACTTAGGCAGGTTATACAGGTATAGGACCCATTATTCAGAATGCTCGGGACCAAGGGTATTCCGGATAAGGGGTCTTTTCGTAATTTGGATCTCAATACCTTAAGTCTACTAAAAAATCAATAAAACATTAATTAAAACCAATAGGGCTGTTCTGCCCCAATAAGGGGTAATTATATCTTAGTTGGGATCAAGTACAGGTACTGTTTTATTATTACAGAGAAAAGGGAATCATTTAACCATTAAATAAACTCAATAGGGCTGTTCTGCCCCCAATAAGGGGTAATTATATCTTAGTTGGGATCAAGTACAGGTACTGTTTTATTATTACAGAGAAAAGGGAATTATTTAACCATTAAATAAACCCAATAGGGCTGTTCTGCCCCCAATAAGGGGTAATTATATCTTAGTTGGGATCAGTTACAGGTACTGTTTTATTATTACAGAGAAAAGGGAATCATTTAACCATTAAATAAACCCAATAGGGCTGTTCTGCCCCAATAAGGGGTAATTATATCTTAGTTGGGATCAAGTACAGGTACTGTTTTATTATTACAGAGAAAAGGGAATCATTTAACCATGAAATAAACCCAATAGGGCTGTTCTGCCCCAATAAGGGGTAATTATATCTTAGTTGGGATCAAGTACAGGTACTGTTTTATTATTACAGAGAAAAGGGAATCATTTAACCATGAAATAAACCCAATAGGGCTGTTCTGCCCCAATAAGGGGTAATTATATCTTAGTTGGGATCAAGTACAGGTACTGTTTTATTATTACAGAGAAAAGGGAATCATTTAACCATGAAATAAACCCAATAGGGCTGTTCTGCCCCAATAAGGGGTAATTATATCTTAGTTGGGATCAAGTACAGGTACTGTTTTATTATTACAGAGAAAAGGGAATCATTTAACCATGAAATAAACCCAATAGGGCTGTTCTGCCCCAATAAGGGGTAATTATATCTTAGTTGGGATCAAGTACAGGTACTGTTTTATTATTACAGAGAAAAGGGAATCATTTAACCATGAAATAAACCCAATAGGGCTGTTCTGCCCCAATAAGGGGTAATTATATCTTAGTTGGGATCAAGTACAGGTACTGTTTTATTATTACAGAGAAAAGGGAATCATTTAACCATGAAATAAACCCAATAGGGCTGTTCTGCCCCAATAAGGGGTAATTATATCTTAGTTGGGATCAAGTACAGGTACTGTTTTATTATTACAGAGAAAAGGGAATCATTTAACCATTAAATAAACCCAATAGGGCTGTTCTGCCCCCAATAAGGGGTAATTATATCTTAGTTGGGATCAAGTACAGGTACTGGTTTATTTCTACACATAAAAAGGAAATCAGTTTTACGTTGTACGTACGTCTTTTTTCAACCTAACTTACTATGTTACTAGCAGCTTTAGTTCCCCTTTAAACCAGCCCCGTATTGAGGTTACAGGAAGAGTTGGCCTTGGCAGATATTCCACTGAATTATAGCGGAGTGTAGAATATCAGCAGACGGGTCCCTGGGTAACATAATGGGCCGTATGATCTATTTCCCTCATTTGGCATCCCGACAGCTATGCCGACCAATGAGAGAATGGCAAATTACCAGTTCGTTAACGCTTTATCAGCTGAGAGCGCTCGCACTTCCCGCTTGGAAAAAAAAATCTATTAAGGAGCAGCGAATTGCAAAATAATTTCTATGCAGATTTATGATGGGAGGAATCTCGGGGAAGGTCGGCACAATACGGAGTTATTAATGATCCCAATGGGAATATTTCATTATAAGTAACAGGGTGTGCTCAATAGTGGCCTGAGGGGGCACTGTCATTAAAAGTACCCTTTGTGTTTGTGTCCGAGAACAGTTTGTAATGTTTGTTACAGGATATAGTTACATTTGTGCTTGTATAGGGAATTACATCCAGCTTTCCGTAAGCAGCAGTCCTGCCCTGCTTTATGGCTGAGATTCTAGCTATCTGTATAACAGAGCATTCTGTCACAGTGGCACAGATCCTATCTGATCCCCCCCATTGTAAGCAGCAGTCCTGCCCTGCTTTATGGCTGAGATTCTAGCTATCTGTATAACAGAGCATTCTGTCACAGTGGCACAGATCCTATCTGATCCCCCCATTGTAAGCAGCAGTCCTGCCCTGCTTTATGGCTGAGATTCTAGCTATCTGTATAACAGAGCATTCTGTCACAGTGGCACAGATCCTATCTGATCCCCCCATTGTAAGCAGCAGTCCTGCCCTGCTTTATGGCTGAGATTCTAGCTATCTGTATAACAGAGCATTCTGTCACAGTGGCACAGATCCTATCTGATCCCCCCATTGTAAGCAGCAGTCCTGCCCTGCTTTATGGCTGAGATTCTAGCTATCTGTATAACAGAGCATTCTGTCACAGTGGCACAGATCCTATCTGATCCCCCATTGTAAGCAGCAGTCCTGCCCTGCTTTATGGCTGAGATTCTAGCTATCTGTATAACAGAGCATTCTGTCACAGTGGCACAGATCCTATCTGATCCCCCCCCATTGTAAGCAGCAGTCCTGCCCTGCTTTATGGCTGAGATTCTAGCTATCTGTATAACAGAGCATTCTGTCACATTGGGGCAAGAGGTGGGGGCCCATTAGAGCGAGTCGGCAGCCGTTAGTCACACTGATTGCTGCTATTTGATTTGATACCAAGACATCATGTTTTAATCATGTTCCCGTTAGACATGGGAGTGAGCTAATTAGTATGCCAGTATTTCTGACCAATAAAACACACATATAATTCTATATGGAATGAATAAGTGATGAGTAAAGCAGCCTGTGTGTGGGATACGGGCCCCAATCGCTCAGGGTAATATAGAATAAATGTAATATATATAATACCTGTGACCTTAGTATGGATTTGTAGATTGTAAGCTCTTTTGGGAAGGGCTCCCTTCCCCTCCTGTATCGGTTACTGATTGCTTTATACGTTACTCCTTGTAGAGTGTAAGCTCTTTTGGGCAGGGCTCCCTTCCCCTCCTGTATCGGTTATTGATTGCTTTATATGTTACTCCTTGTAGAGTGTAAGCTCTTTTGGGCAGGGCTCCCTTCCCCTCCTGTATCGGTTATTGATTGCTTTATATGTTACTCCTTGTAGAGTGTAAGCTCTTTTGGGCAGGGCTCCCTTCCCCTCCTGTATCGGTTACTGATTGCTTTATATGTTACTCTTTGTAGAGTGTAAGCTCTTTTGGGCAGGGCTCTCTTCCCCTCTTGTATCGGTTATTGGTTGCTTTATACGTTACTCCTTGTAGAGTGTAAGCTCTTTTGGGCAGGGCTCTCTTCCCCTCTTGTATCGGTTACTGATTGCTTTATATGTTACTCCTTGTAGAGTGTAAGCTCTTTTGGGCAGGGCTCTCTTCCCCTCCTGTATCGGTTACTGATTGCTTTATATGTTACTCCTTGTAGAGTGTAAGCTCTTTTGGGCAGGGCTCCCTTCCCCTCCTGTATAGGTTACTGATTGCTTTATATGTTACTCTGTATGTCCAATGTATGGAACCCACTTATTGTACAGCGCTGCGGGATATGTTGGCGCTTTATAAATAAATGTTAATAATAATAATATTCAGGATAGGAATCACAGTGAGTTTTATTCTCTCTCTCGCAGGATTTCCTCACAGACCTAATGATGTCGGAAGTGGATCGTTGCGGTGACAATGAGCATCTGATATTTCGGGAAAACACTCTCGCCACCAAGGCCATCGAGGAGTATCTGAAGCTGGTGGGGCAGAAGTACCTGCAGGACGCGCTGGGTAAGGGGGCATCTCAGGAGGCTGTGTGATTGGCTGCCAGGGCTTCTCCGCAACAAAATAGCGGCTTATCATGCTAAGAGATTATTAAGGGTACAGTCACGCTAAGGGAGTGCGAGCGGCTCTTCCAGGATAAGAGACTGTAGGCGGCTATTCAGTGCTGAGGGGTTTATTGACAGCTCTTCTTGGGTAAGAGATTCCCAGCAGCCCTTCCTTGCAAAGAGATTACTGACAGCTCTTTCAGGGTGAGAGATTACTGACAGCTCTTCCATGCAGAGAGATTACTGACAGCCCTTCCTTGCAAAGAGATTACTGACAGCTCTTTCAGGGTGAGAGATTACTGACAGCTCTTCCAGGGTAAGAGATTACCGACAGCTCTTCCATGCAGAGAGATTACTGACAGCTCTTCCAGGGTAAGAGATTACCGACAGCTCTTCCAGGGTAAGAGATTCCCAGCAGCCCTTCCTTGCAAAGAGATTACTGACAGCTCTTCCATGCAGAGAGATTACTGACAGCTCTTCCATGCAGAGAGATTACTGACAGCTCTTCCAGGGAAAGAGATTACTGACAGCTCTTCCATGCAGAGAGATTACTGACAGCTCTTCCAGGGTAAGAGATTACCGACAGCTCTTCCAGGGTAAGAGATTCCCAGCAGCCCTTCCTTGCAAAGAGATTACTGACAGCTCTTCCATGCAGAGAGATTACTGACAGCTCTTCCAGGGAAAGAGATTACTGACAGCTCTTCCATGCAGAGAGATTACCGACAGCTCTTCCATGCAGAGAGATTACTGACAGCTCTTCCAGGGTAAGAGATTACCGACAGCTCTTCCAGGGTAAGAGATTCCCAGCAGCCCTTCCTTGCAAAGAGATTACTGACAGCTCTTCCAGGGTGAGAGATTACTGACAGCTCTTCCATGCAGAGAGATTACTGACAGCTCTTCCATGCAGAGAGATTACTGACAGCTCTTCCAGGGTGAGAGATTACTGACAGCTCTTCCTTACAAAGAGATTACTGACAGCTCTTCCAGGGAAAGAGATTACTGACAGCTCTTCCAGGGTGAGAGATTACTGACAGCTCTTCCATGCAGAGAGATTACTGACAGCTCTTCCATGCAGAGAGATTACCGACAGCTCTTCCATGCAGAGAGATTACCGACAGCTCTTCCATGCAGAGAGATTACTGACAGCTCTTCCAGGGAAAGAGATTACTGACAGCTCTTCCAGGGTGAGAGATTACTGACAGCTCTTCCATGCAGAGAGATTACTGACAGCTCTTCCATGCAGAGAGATTACTGACAGCTCTTCCAGAGTAAGAGATTACTGACAGCTCTTCCAGGGTAAGAGATTACTGACAGCTCTTCCAGGGTAAGAGATTACTGACAGCTCTTCCAGGGTGAGAGATTACTGACAGCTCTTCCAGGGTAAGAGATTACTGACAGCTCTTCCAGGGTAAGAGATTACTGACAGCTCTTCCAGGGTAAGAGATTACTGACAGCTCTTCCATGCAGAGAGATTACTGACAGCTCTTTCAGGGTGAGAGATTACTGACAGCTCTTCCATGCAGAGAGATTACTGACAGCTCTTCCATGCAGAGAGATTACTGACAGCTCTTCCATGCAGAGAGATTACTGACAGCTCTTCCATGCAGAGAGATTACTGACAGCTCTTTCAGGGTGAGAGATTACTGACAGCTCTTCCAGGGTAAGAGATTACTGACAGCTCTTCCAGGGTAAGAGATTACTGACAGCTCTTCCATGCAGAGAGATTACTGACAGCTCTTTCAGGGTGAGAGATTACTGACAGCTCTTCCATGCAGAGAGATTACTGACAGCTCTTCCATGCAGAGAGATTACTGACAGCTCTTCCATGCAGAGAGATTACTGACAGCTCTTCCATGCAGAGAGATTACTGACAGCTCTTTCAGGGTGAGAGATTACTGACAGCTCTTCCATGCAGAGAGATTACTGACAGCTCTTCCAGGGTAAGAGATTACTGACAGCTCTTCCAGGGTAAGAGATTACTGACAGCTCTTCCAGGGTAAGAGATTACTGACAGCTCTTCCAGGGTAAGAGATTACCGACAGCTCTTCCATGCAGAGAGATTACCGACAGCTCTTCCAGGGTAAGAGATTACCGACAGCTCTTCCATGCAGAGAGATTACCGACAGCTCTTCCATGCAGAGAGATTACTGACAGCTCTTCCAGGGTAAGAGATTACTGACAGCTCTTCCAGGGTAAGAGATTACTGACAGCTCTTCCAGGGTAAGAGATTACTGACAGCTCTTCCATGCAAAGAGATTACTGACAGCTCTTCCAGAGTAAGAGATTACTGACAGCTCTTCCAGGGTGAGAGATTACTGACAGCTCTTCCAGGGTAAGAGATTACTGACAGCTCTTCCAGGGTAAGAGATTACTGACAGCTCTTCCAGGGTAAGAGATTACTGACAGCTCTTCCATGCAGAGAGATTACTGACAGCTCTTTCAGGGTGAGAGATTACTGACAGCTCTTCCATGCAGAGAGATTACTGACAGCTCTTCCATGCAGAGAGATTACTGACAGCTCTTCCATGCAGAGAGATTACTGACAGCTCTTTCAGGGTGAGAGATTACTGACAGCTCTTCCATGCAGAGAGATTACCGACAGCTCTTCCATGCAGAGAGATTACTGACAGCTCTTCCAGGGTGAGAGATTACTGACAGCTCTTCCAGGGTAAGAGATTACTGACAGCTCTTCCAGGGTAAGAGATTACTGACAGCTCTTCCAGGGTAAGAGATTACTGACAGCTCTTCCAGGGTAAGAGATTACCGACAGCTCTTCCATGCAGAGAGATTACCGACAGCTCTTCCAGGGTAAGAGATTACCGACAGCTCTTCCATGCAGAGAGATTACCGACAGCTCTTCCATGCAGAGAGATTACCGACAGCTCTTCCATGCAGAGAGATTACCGACAGCTCTTCCATGCAGAGAGATTACTGACAGCTCTTCCATGCAGAGAGATTACCGACAGCTCTTGCATGCAGAGAGATTACCGACAGCTCTTCCATGCAGAGAGATTACTGACACCTCTTGCATGCAGAGAGATTACTGACAGCTCTTGCATGCAGAGAGATTACTGACAGCTCTTGCATGCAGAGAGATTACTGACAGCTCTTCCATGCAGAGAGATTACCGACAGCTCTTGCATGCAGAGAGATTACCGACAGCTCTTCCATGCAGAGAGATTACCGACACCTCTTGCATGCAGAGAGATTACTGACAGCTCTTGCATGCAGAGAGATTACTGACAGCTCTTCCAAGGAAATAGACTTCTTTAACTTCCTACCCCATTCGACTGTTTTTGCCCTCTCCCACCCCCTACAGGTTGCTTTGTTGAACAGCACAGGGGGGATCTGTGGTGCCGGGAGCAGTGACAGTTGTTGCAGTGACAGCGAGAGTGCACGAGAGTGCTACACATGCCACTGTTACAGGGCAGGGGATGGGAATGTTACATTTATGGGTGCAAAACCTCTTATCGGCTTTTTACACTTCATTAGCGGATCTGTAATTACCGCTCATTTTCCAGTCTAGTGGACTTGTGACTTGGAATATATTTATTTATTCTCTCTGCATAGAAACCTCCGTGCCCCCCCGCCCCCCGATCTCTGTTCCCCTCCTTTATATTCTGCTCTGTCGCCGCTGCCTGTTCTTCACAACTCCGCCATTCCGCTAACGTATCGTTACGTTCTCAGCCGCCTCATACACCGAGCTGCTCCCATTAGCAACTTCCCAGTATTTGTGCCCTGGGTACCCCTGGAACTATAGCGGGGTGACTGTTACCCCAATGTTTCTATATATCTGTAACCTTGTTATGGGCTAAGGGGGCCCAGCCTGAAGGCCAGTTAGGGGGGATTTGGGGTGAGTGCTTATTTGTGCCCTGGGTACCCCTGGAACTATAGCGGGGTGACTGTTACCCCAATGTTTCTATATATCTGTAACCTTGTTATGGGCTAAGGGGGCCCAGCCTGAAGGCCAGTTAGGGGGGGATTTGGGGTGAGTGCTTATTTGTGCCCTGGGTACCCCTGGAACTATAGCGGGGTGACTGTTACCCCAATGTTTCTATATATCTGTAACCTTGTTATGGGCTAAGGGGGCCCAGCCTGAAGGCCAGTTAGGGGGGGATTTGGGGTGAGTGCTTATTTGTGCCCTGGGTACCCCTGGAACTATAGCGGGGTGACTGTTACCCCAATGTTTCTATATATCTGTAACCTTGTTATGGGCTAAGGGGGCCCAGCCTGAAGGCCAGTTAGGGGGGGATTTGGGGTGAGTGCTTATTTGTGCCCTGGGTACCCCTGGAACTATAGCGGGGTGACTGTTACCCCAATGTTTCTATATATCTGTAACCTTGTTATGGGCTAAGGGGGCCCAGCCTGAAGGCCAGTTAGGGGGGATTTGGGGTGAGTGCTTATTTGTGCCCTGGGTACCCCTGGAACTATAGCGGGGTGACTGTTACCCCAATGTTTCTATATATCTGTAACCTTGTTATGGGCTAAGGGGGCCCAGCCTGAAGGCCAGTTAGGGGGGGGGTTTGGGGTGAGTGCTTATTTGTGCCCTGGGTACCCCTGGAACTATAGCGGGGTGACTGTTACCCCAATGTTTCTATATATCTGTAACCTTGTTATGGGCTAAGGGGGCCCAGCCTGAAGGCCAGTTAGGGGGGGATTTGGGGTGAGTGCTTATTTGTGCCCTGGGTACCCCTGGAACTATAGCGGGGTGACTGTTACCCCAATGTTTCTATATATCTGTAACCTTGTTATGGGCTAAGGGGGCCCAGCCTGAAGGCCAGTTAGGGGGGGATTTGGGGTGAGTGTTTATTTGTGCCCTGGGTACCCCTGGAACTATAGCGGGGTGACTGTTACCCCAATGTTTCTATATATCTGTAACCTTGTTATGGGCTAAGGGGGCCCAGCCTGAAGGCCAGTTAGGGGGGGATTTGGGGTGAGTGCTTATTTGTGCCCTGGGTACCCCTGGAACTATAGCGGGGTGACTGTTACCCCAATGTTTCTATATATCTGTAACCTTGTTATGGGCTAAGGGGGCCCAGCCTGAAGGCCAGTTAGGGGGGATTTGGGTGAGTGCTTATTTGTGCCCTGGGTACCCCTGGAACTATAGCGGGGTGACTGTTACCCCAATGTTTCTATATATCTGTAACCTTGTTATGGGCTAAGGGGGCCCAGCCTGAAGGCCAGTTAGGGGGGGGGTTTGGGGTGAGTGCTTATTTGTGCCCTGGGTACCCCTGGAACTATAGCGGGGTGACTGTTACCCCAATGTTTCTATATATCTGTAACCTTGTTATGGGCTAAGGGGGCCCAGCCTGAAGGCCAGTTAGGGGGGGATTTGGGGTGAGTGCTTATTTGTGCCCTGGGTACCCCTGGAACTATAGCGGGGTGACTGTTACCCCAATGTTTCTATATATCTGTAACCTTGTTATGGGCTAAGGGGGCCCAGCCTGAAGGCCAGTTAGGGGGGGATTTGGGGTGAGTGTTTATTTGTGCCCTGGGTACCCCTGGAACTATAGCGGGGTGACTGTTACCCCAATGTTTCTATATATCTGTAACCTTGTTATGGGCTAAGGGGGCCCAGCCTGAAGGCCAGTTAGGGGGGGATTTGGGGTGAGTGCTTATTTGTGCCCTGGGTACCCCTGGAACTATAGCAGGGTGGAGCAACCAATCACATTATAAATTGGATTTGAAGAATTATTTTCTATCTTAAACTGAAAGATTTGCTAAAGATTAAGGCTTTAGATCTGTTAATTTTATTTTATTTTTTTTCCTGTTTCAGGCGAGTTTATAAAAGCACTGTATGAATCAGATGAAAACTGTGAGGTCGATCCCAACAAGTGTTCCACTTCAGATCTTCCGGAGCATCAGAGCAATCTGAAAATGTGCTGTGAATTGGCATTCTGCAAAATCATCAATTCCTATTGGTCAGTGCAGTGCGTAAGATTCCCTATTACCTACTAATTCTAAGATACATTATCCCTTATAATACATGAGTGATACTCAGAGTTCCCTGTATAACTCAGCCTGCAGCCTTGTGCCTTTATATGGTCACAGAACCCCTCAGTGACTGCTAATATCCTTATCATTTACAGTAGGGGGTACATTATCCCTTATAATACATGAGTGATACTCAGAGTTCCCTGTATAACTCAGCCTGCAGCCTTGTGCCTTTATATGGGCACAGAACCCCTCAGTGACTGCTAATATCCTTATCATTTACAGTAGGGGGTACATTATCCCTTATAATACATGAGTGATACTCAGAGTTCCCTGTATAACTCAGCCTGCAGCCTTGTGCCTTTATATGGGGGGCACAGAACCCCTCAGTGACTGCTAATATCCTTATCATTTACAGTAGGGGGTACATTATCCCTTATAATACATGAGTGATACTCAGAGTTCCCTGTATAACTCAGCCTGCAGCCTTGTGCCTTTATATGGGGGGCACAGAACCCCTCAGTGACTGCTAATATCCTTATCATTTACAGTAGGGGGTACATTATCCCTTATAATACATGAGTGATACTCAGAGTTCCCTGTATAACTCAGCCTGCAGCCTTGTGCCTTTATATGGGCACAGAACCCCTCAGTGACTCCTAATATCCTTATCATTTACAGTAGGGGGTACATTATCCCTTATAATACATGAGTGATACTCAGAGTTCCCTGTATAACTCAGCCTGCAGCCTTGTGCCTTTATATGGGGGCACAGAACCCCTCAGTGACTGCTAATATCCTTATCATTTACAGTAGGGGGTACATTATCCCTTATAATACATGAGTGATACTCAGAGTTCCCTGTATAACTCAGCCTGCAGCCTTGTGCCTTTATATGGGGGGCACAGAACCCCTCAGTGACTGCTAATATCCTTATCATTTACAGTAGGGGGTACATTATCCCTTATAATACATGAGTGATACTCAGAGTTCCCTGTATAACTCAGCCTGCAGCCTTGTGCCTTTATATGGGCACAGAACCCCTCAGTGACTGCTAATATCCTTATCATTTACAGTAGGGGGTACATTATCCCTTATAATACATGAGTGATACTCAGAGTTCCCTGTATAACTCAGCCTGCAGCCTTGTGCCTTTATATGGGGGGCACAGAACCCCTCAGTGACTGCTAATATCCTTATCATTTACAGCAGGGGGTACATTATCCCTTATAATACATGATCCATAATATATTGCATAAAAACTGGTCTGTTTTGCTGTGGGAGCCTCTAATAACGGCCTGTACTCGCTAATTAGGCCAGAAATGCCAGAAATGGGGATTTATGTGTATCTGAAAATAAATCTAATCAGCACAGTGAGCTATGGAAATAAATAGATAGAGGTGTAATTGGATGTTAGACTATAATATGAACTCCCCTTCATTATCCGGCGCAGTTTAGAGAGAATCTGTGCCCTATTTTTGCAATAAGTAGGTTGTTTCTGCATTTATATATATATATATATATGCTGTATATAGGGGTGGGAGCTGCCATATTGCTTCTAGGTAAATCAGACCATGCTGTCTATTTATATGGCCACTTTTTAAAACCGGGCCCCATTCTATCCAGTTGGCCCCCATGGGCCTGGGCTACCCGCCCAGGCCCATGGGGCCCAACTGGATAGAATGGGGCCCGGTTTTAAAAAAGTGGCCCTATGATTTATAACTGGCAGCCTGACACGCTGAGCATGATGGGATATGTCCCATAATTCCCAGCCATAGCGAGTTTGCCTGACCCGCTGCCATTTAGAATGAAAAGGCTTGGCGGCAGATGGCGACTATTGATTTTCATTGGTCCCCGAGACGCCATAAATCAGAGAGAGTTCTGTGCTGCAGAACCGACCCAGGGGGTTATATCTTTCCCTAATAGCCATGGCCATGAAATAATACCCCCCCCTCTTCCTTTTCCCCCTTCTAGTTGTGATTCTGATCCAAAGATACATCGCCATGGAAATCTGGCGCTAACAGGAGATACGGAGCCACGTGATTGGCTCCCGCACCTATTTATCATAGTCTCTATAGGAGCAGCGCCGCCGAGCTGGAAATGGGTCAATTAACTACATTGGGTTTTACATGAGAGAAATGGGGGGTCAGTTTTGTCCTTTCACCCCCCGCGGGGCCTTAACTTTAGGTCATGTCATGTGACCTATGTGGCCCCCAGAGCCTGTGCATCCATCACCCCCGCCCTCGCCTGGCCGCTTTTTGTCTTTTAAACCCCATATACATATTTAATGAGCCACTTTATAGAATCCCTCCAATGCCATTAGTCTTTTGCTCACTCTCACTGCTATTTTTATTGCCGGAGAATAATAATAATAAGTGTGTTTCGAGCCTAATGTCCTATTTAAAGGGGAAATATGCAATATTTAACACGCTTTCATGTTACATTAGCTAGGCAGTAAAGCATAAAGATCGGATATATGGGAGGGAGGTGCCATAGTGTTTCCCTTAGACAGTACAGTATGGGGGTACAGCTTATTGTGTGCCCAGAACATTCCTTCTCTGTATATTTGTATTTATACATATGGGAGGGAGGTGCCATAGTGTTTCCCTTAGACAGTACAGTATGGGGGTACAGCTTATTGTGTGCCCAGAACATTCCTTCTCTGTATATTTGTATTTATACATATGGGTAGGGGGTGCCATAGTGTTTCCCTTAGACAGTACAGTATGGGGGTACAGCTTATTGTGTGCCCAGAACATTCCTTCTCTGTATATTTGTATTTATACATATGGGTAGGGGGTGCCATAGTGTTTCCCTTAGACAGTACAGTATGGGGGTACAGCTTATTGTGTGCCCAGAGCATTCCTTCTCTGTATATTTGTATTTATACATATGGGTAGGGGGTGCCATAGTGTTTCCCTTAGACAGTACAGTATGGGGGTACAGCTTATTGTGTGCCCAGAACATTCCTTCTCTGTATATTTGTATTTATACATATGGGTAGGGGGTGCCATAGTGTTTCCCTTAGACAGTACAGTATGGGGGTACAGCTTATTGTGTGCCCAGAACATTCCTTCTCTGTATATTTGTATTTATACATATGGGTAGGGGGTGCCATAGTGTTTCCCTTAGACAGTACAGTATGGGGGTACAGCTATTGTGTGCCCAGAGCATTCCTTCTCTGTATATTTGTATTTATACATATGGGTAGGGGGTGCCATAGTGTTTCCCTTAGACAGTACAGTATGGGGGTACAGCTTATTGTGTGCCCAGAACATTCCTTCTCTGTATATTTGTATTTATACATATGGGAGGGGGTGCCATAGTGTTTCCCTTAGACAGTACAGTATGGGGGTACAGCTTATTGTGTGCCCAGAACATTCCTTCTCTGTATATTTGTATTTATACATATGGGTAAGGGGTGCCATAGTGTTTCCCTTAGACAGTACAGTATGGGGGTACAGCTTATTGTGTGCCCAGAACATTCCTTCTCTGTATATTTGTATTTATACATATGGGTAGGGGGTGCCATAGTGTTTCCCTTAGACAGTACAGTATGGGGGTACAGCTTATTGTGTGCCCAGAGCATTCCTTCTCTGTATATTTGTATTTATACATATGGGAGGGAGATGCCATATTGCTTCCGTTAGACAGTACAGACTAGAGATGGTGCTATTGCACATACATTAGAGAGGGCTACCCTGTTACCCTGGGGAAGGAGCACAAGGTTAACTGCTTATTGGTTGCTATGGGTTACAAGATCCGGTCACTCAGTGCTGAAATTCATATTTATTGTGCATTTCTCTGCAGCGTGTTTCCAAGGGAACTGAAAGAGGTGTTCGCCTCCTGGAGACAAGAGTGCAACAGCCGGGGGCGCCCCGATATCAGCGAACGCCTCATCAGCGCCTCGCTTTTCCTGCGCTTCCTGTGCCCCGCCATCATGTCCCCGTCCCTGTTCAACCTGCTGCAGGAATACCCGGACGACCGGACGGCGCGCACCCTCACCTTGATCGCCAAGGTCACCCAGAACCTTGCCAACTTTGCAAAGTGAGTGTCCCCCCCTCCTCCTCCCCCTCCTCCCCCTCTTCCTCCTCCTCCTCCCCCCCATCCTCCTCCTCCCCCGGGGGCCCGGGGCTGCTCGGCTAATCAGAGAGGAACAATTTGCCAGGGAAGAAAATCAATGGCCCCTCGGTCATATTGAGTTTTAATCTTCCCCTTCGCTCTGTCGATTACACTTCCCCGTGTCGATTTAAAGAGACAGGCGCAATTAATAACTCCCGTGGGACTCGTACTTAATGGAACTGGACACAGTTCCACACTCAGCCAAGTTTAAAGGGTAAATAACTTTTTTTTATCAACATCGAGCGGCGAAGATATTGCATCTTTTAGAAGCGCCGAGGGAATCCAATAGGCATTAATGGTGGTAGCAGATGCCAAAACCACATGGCCACGGGCTTTGTGGCCCCCCGTAGGCCCAAGCGAGCGGATCTTCTCCCGATATCCCCACCTACGGGTGGGCAATATCGGGCTAATTTGGCCCTGGGGCCAAACGATCCAATTAGAATGCCGGTAATAGGCACAGTCGGCTCAGGGACCGCATCAACGAGCCGATGTGGTCCCCTATCCGAATACATTTTTCAACCTGCCCGATCGATATCTGGTCGATTTCAGGCCAGATATCGGTCGGGCATGTCCGTTGTTTGTGCCCCTACACTGGCCAATAAGCTGCTGAGTCGGTCTAAGGAACCAATGTTGGCAGCTAGAATTGGCCCGTGTATGGGGACCTTTAGACTAAACACCTTCCTTCCTCCCCAATGCAATCAGCCTTCAGTAGCATTCAGCAGAACAAAATCTATACAATTTGTGGCCCCTGTAAAGTGTAAAGGTGCCCATAGACCTTCAGATCCGCTCTTCTCCCGATATCCCCACCTACGGGTAAACCTAGGCTAATTCGGTCGTTTTTCCCTGGGGCCAAATGATCAAATTATATTGGCGGCAATGGGGCAGTCGGTTCGGGGACCGCATCAATGAGCCAATGTGGTCCCCGATCCGACTAAATCTTTTAATCTGCCCAATCGATATCTGCCCAATTTTAGGCCAGATATCGGTCAGGCAGGCCCCTCGTTTCTGCCCCTACACGGGCCGATAAGCTGCCGAATCGGTCTAAGGGACCAATATCAGCAGCTACAATTGGCCCATGTATGGCCACCTTTAGTCTTCTCCAACCTCATCCCCTTGGTATTTTTGTAGTGAATAAAGAATCCAGGCTAATTCGACCGTTTGGCCCTGGGGGCCAAACGATCTAATTATAACGGCGGGTATAGGCAAAGTCAGTCCGGGGACCGCATCAACGAGCCGATGGGGTCCCCGATCCAACTAGATTTTCTAACCTGCCCGATCGATATCTGGACAATTTCAGGCCAGATATCGGTCAGGCAGGCCTGTCGGTAGTGCCCCTACACGGGCCGATTAGCTGCCGAATCGGTCTAAGGGACCCATATCAGCAGCTACAATCTGCCCGTGTATGGGGACCTTTACCCCCCTATGTCGGAGTTCCCCTTTAATAGCAGTTGTTGTGCCAATGCCGGCTGAAAGCGGCAGCTACAGACCCACTGACCCCTCTTGGTTCTGGCGCAGGTTCGGGAGTAAGGAGGAGTACATGTCATTCATGAATCAGTTTCTGGAGCACGAATGGACGAACATGCAGAGGTTCCTCTTGGAGATCTCCAACCCAGAGACCATCTCCAACACGGCCGGCTTTGAGGGCTACATCGACCTGGGAAGGGAGCTCTCTACTCTGCACTCGTTATTGTGGGATGTCATTGCTCAGATGGACCAGGTATAGAATGGCTCCCCAACGAAGTGATAGTACAGCTTATTGTGTGCCCAGAACATTCCTTCTCTGTATATTTGTATTTATACATATGGGTAGGGGGTGCTATAGTGTTTCCCTTAGACAGTACAGTATGGGGGTACAGCTTATTGTGTGCCCAGAACATTCCTTCTCTGTATATTTGTATTTATACATATGGGAGGGAGGTGCCATAGTGTTTCCCTTAGACAGTACAGTATGGGGGTACAGCTTATTGTGTGCCCAGAGCATTCCTTCTCTGTATATTTGTATTTATACATATGGGAGGGAGGTGCCATAGTGTTTCCCTTAGACAGTACAGTATGGGGGTACAGCTTATTGTGTGCCCAGAACATTCCTTCTCTGTATATTTGTATTTATACATATGGGTAGGGGGTGCCATAGTGTTTCCCTTAGACAGTACAGTATGGGGATACAGCTTATTGTGTGCCCAGAACATTCCTTCTCTGTATATTTGTATTTATACATATGGGTAGGGGCTGCCATAGTGTTTCCCTTAGACAGTACAGTATGGGGGTACAGCTTATTGTGTGCCCAGAACATTCCTTCTCTGTATATTTGTATTTATACATATGGGAGGGAGGTGCCATAGTGTTTCCCTTAGAACAGTACAGTATGGGGGTACAGCTTATTGTGTGCCCAGAACATTCCTTCTCTGTATATTTGTATTTATACATATTGGTAGGGGGTGCCATAGTGTTTCCCTTAGAACAGTACAGTATGGGGGTACAGCTTATTGTGTGCCCAGAACATTCCTTCTCTGTATATTTGTATTTATACATATGGGAGGGAGGTGCCATAGTGTTTCCCTTAGACAGTACAGTATGGGGGTACAGCTTATTGTGTGCCCAGAACATTCCTTCTCTTTAAGTGGGGAGTCCTGCAGCATCTTGGGACTCTGTTTTAAGAAATAGGGGTTCCAAAAGGTATTACATTTTATATAGAGATTATGAGAGAACAAGGGTTAAACTGTCTGTGAATGTGGAACTGAGATGAACTTGAGCTTGTGACTGAAGAGTGGCCTCTAGTGGCAACATAATGAACAGCAGGTAATTTTACATCACCTTTTTATTTCAATTTGTCCCAATCTGGAGCCGGTGGAACTGACTATAATCCTACTGTTTTTGTTCCTAGCTTTATTAATAAGCCCCTTAGTGTATATTTAATTTCTTTATACTCTGTAGCAGATGTTAGAGTTTATAGTTGTGTGTGTCGCTGCTATTGAGAGCAGTGTCTGTCCAGCTATTCATACAATGTTACAGAAATCTTAATGTTTCTTCCCAGGTCTGCAATCAGCAATGCATCATTACATTGTTTCAAATGGAGCAGGGCAGGGAGGAGTTATGGCCGGACAGACACTACTGTCAATAGCAATGACATTTACACAGAACGTTACAACAATTAGTAATGACTAATGAATGCATACTGGGAAGTTGCTTAAAATGAGGGAATCATTTAACCATGAAATAAACCCAATAGGGCTGTTCTGCCCCCAATAAGGGGTAATTATATCTTAGTTGGGATCAAGTACAGGTACTGTTTTATTATTACAGAGAAAAGGGAATCATTTAACCATTAAATAAACCCAATAGGGCTGTTCTGCCCCCAATAAGGGGTAATTATATCTTAGTTGGGATCAAGTACAGGTACTGTTTTATTATTACAGAGAAAAGGGAATCATTTAACCATTAAATAAACCCAATAGGGCTGTTCTGCCCCAATAAGGGGTAATTATATCTTAGTTGGGATCAAGTACAGGTACTGTTTTATTATTACAG
The DNA here is from genome assembly GCF_000004195.4 of Xenopus tropicalis. Taxonomy (NCBI): domain Eukaryota; kingdom Metazoa; phylum Chordata; class Amphibia; order Anura; family Pipidae; genus Xenopus; species Xenopus tropicalis. The sequence continues at coordinate 9,280,893 of NC_030684.2, forward strand.
AGAAAAGGGAATCATTTAACCATGAAATAAACCCAATAGGGCTGTTCTGCCCCAATAAGGGGTAATTATATCTTAGTTGGGATCAAGTACAGGTACTGTTTTATTATTACAGAGAAAAGGGAATCATTTAACCATGAAATAAACCCAATAGGGCTGTTCTGCCCCAATAAGGGGTAATTATATCTTAGTTGGGATCAAGTACAGGTACTGTTTTATTATTACAGAGAAAAAGGAATCATTTAACCATTAAATAAACCCAATAGGACTGTTCTGCCCCAATAAGGGGTAATTATATCTTAGTTGGGATCAAGTACAGGTACTGTTTTATTATTACAGAGAAAAGGGAATCATTTAACCATGAAATAAACCCAATAGGGCTGTTCTGCCCCAATAAGGGGTAATTATATCTTAGTTGGGATCAAGTACAGGTACTGTTTTATTATTACAGAGAAAAAGGATTTTCACTTCATTAACCCCCTTGCCCTGCCTTATAGGCGACGGTGTCCAAACTTGGGCCACTTCCACGTATTTTAAGGGACGTCACTACCGGGTTGAGTAACCCCTCGAGCATCCAGAGCTCCATCTCCAGCGAGCACTCGGCCTCCACGCCAAACGCAAGCAACTGCATATCCGTCGGGCTGCAGAAGATGGTAATAGAGAACGACTTAGCGGGGTAAGAGAGGGCATTGGGGCCAAATGTATAAATATATATATATCTGCCCCATATTGATATCATAAATGGTTGCTCGGTGCACAACGGGTGGAATGGAAATAACGCGGTTGGAAACCTCCTGGGAATTCCTACCCCCCCCCCCCCTTAATCAGATGTAATTACACCGATGCCAAAGAACGACGCTAAATTCTCCCTACGTTGTATTTAACAATTTAATTAGGAGAAAGTCAGGAAGAACGAGGCGGTCGGGGCTTGGTAATCATAGCTTTTATCCCTAATTCTGCACGGCGGGTGGGACGACTGTTTAAAAACCCATTTTGGATTCGACGCAAGCTCAGAGGGCTGAGTACAGAATGAGATTCCCGCGTTTGTATGTCGGATTTAATCCCTCGCACACAAACAAAAAGAAAGGAATAATTGGTCCACTGGTGACCAATGGAAATGCTATGTGGCCGCCATTTTGTTTTTGTCTTTACATGGGTTTAACTAATGGTTTCTTTGCAATGCAGTGTAGCGTTTAAAGCTGGTCTCCCTCTGTCTATTTATTTCCCCGTAGTCTAATAGATTTCACAAGGTTACCATCTCCAACTCCTGAAAACAAGGACTTATTTTTTGTCACAAGGTCTGCCGGGGTTCAGCCCTCGCCGGCTAGGAGCTCCAGCTATTCGGAAGCCAATGAGCCGGACGTGCAGATAACCAATGGCAACAAGAGCTTGTCAATGGTTGACCTCCAGGACAATCGCGTGTTGGACATCGGCACCAACACTTCGGGCACTGGGGATTCTTTAAATGACAGTCAGACATCTTTTAGCCAGTTGCAAGCGATATGGACAGCGCGGACACCGCAGGGCAATATCATGACCATGACCACGGCCAGAAGAACAGGACAGACGCCCACCACTCCCAATTCCGACACGGCGCCGGGTAGACCACAGCTATTGGCACCTTTATCATTCCAAAACCCCGTGTATCAAATGGCAGCAGGTTTGCCGGTTTCGCCGCGGGGATTGGGGGACTCTGGATCGGAGTGCCATAGCTCCCTCAGTTCCCATAGTAACAGCGAGGACTTGGCTGGAAGCAAACATGGTTTTATGAACCCCGGGAGCACGGAGGACTTCAGTCGGCGATCTGGAGATATGTGCAGATCTGTGGATATGTCTAGAAGGCAACATTCGTTGTGTGACAAAACTGGTCAACCTACAATGCCGCGGCAGAACAGCTCAGGCCCTCAGAGGCGAATAGATCAACCGCCGCCTCCACCACCCCCGCCAATGACGAGGGGAAGGACGCCCCCAACGTTACTAAGCACGGCAACGTACCAGAGACCCTCAAGTGGCAGCATGATGTCTTCTTCTCCAGACTGGCCAGGCAGCGGCGCCCGCGTGAGGCAACAGTCATCATCCTCCAAAGGCGACAGCCCCGAGATGAAACAGAGGACACTGCATCATAAACAGGTAAGCTATCATTTTTGAATGAATGCCTTCCAACCTTAGTGACTACTCACGTGGACGGTGATTGTTCTGTAGTAGCTGTCAGATTTGCTTTGATAAACATTGACCACTCCAAGAGATAGGATATCTTGCCTTGGAGCCATCTACAGGAAAGGTAACTCTTGCTTTATAGTTAACCAGGACATTAGGTAACTTCTTGGTCAATGATTCACTGACTTGTTTGTAATTTGGGGTCCAGAACCAAAGACCAAGCATTGGCCGTAGTTGTGGTCTTGGAAAAATAGAGGTAAATTGCCCAGGGTCACCTGGATGTTCTCCAAATTATTCTTGATTTTGTGTTGGGATTGGGTCAACTGAAGTCATGAAGTCTTGCCTATCAAATGTTGGGATTGGGTCAACTGATAGTCTTTCATGAATCAAATGTAGGGATTGGGTCAACTTATAGTCTTTCATGAATCAAATGTTGGGATTGGGTCAAGTGATAGTCTTTCATGAATCAAATGTTGGGATTGGGTCAACTGATAGTCTTTCATGAATCAAATGTTGGGATTGGGTCAACTGATAGTCTTTCATGAATCAAATGTTGGCATTGGTCAACTGATAGTCTTTCATAAAGTCTCGCCTATCAAATGTTGGGATTGGGTGGAGTGTTTACTCTTATCAGGTGATGGGATTAGGTGAGGCGTCTGGTCATAGTCACTCATGATTCCTTTACTTATTAGTTGTTAATGGTTATTAGTTGATAGTGGTTTGTCTACTTATGGTGTCATAATTCCTTACCCTTATCATGTGATGGGATTAGGTGGGTTCTCTACTTACGGTGTCATGATTTGTTATCAATTGATTGCGTAAAGGTGGCCATACATGGGTCGATTGTAGCTGCCGATATTGGTCCCTTAGACTGATTGGGCAGCTTATCGGCCCGTGTAGGGGCACTAATGACCAGCCTGCCCGACCGATATCTGGCCTGAAATCGGCCAGATATTGATCAGGCAGGTTAAAAAATCTAGTCGGATTGGGGACCGCATCGGCTCATTGATGCGGTCCCTGAACCGACTTTGCCTATACCCTTCGTTTTAATTTGATCGTTTGGCCCCAGGGTCAAAGTCCGAATCAGCCTAAATTCCCCCGATATCGCCCACCCGTAGGTGGGGGATATCGGGAGAAGATCCGCTCACTTGGCAACATCGCCAAGCAAACGGATCTTCACGTGTATGGGCAGCTTTAGGTGGAGTATCTACTTGTGGTCTCATAATTCCTTATCTAGTGATAGAATTAGGAGGAGTTTAAATGTATGTTGGTATGGTTCCTTTAGTAATCAGTGTAGATTTTGGTGTTTTATATATCAATACGATCAGTTGAAAGGCCATATACGGGCAGATTTAGGGCAGGAACCCATGGAGCGGTTGAGTCGCCCACGATAGCAGAGATTTAGCTCCGAAAAGGCTTTCCATTGCCAACAATAGGAGTCGCCGGTGGAAAGTCCTTTGCACCTTTTGCATTGGATTACTAAAGTGATGCGACTTTCCACCGGTGACTCCTATTGTTGCCAATGGAAAGCCTTTTTGGAATGGTTTGCCCCCCCCCCCCATCGTCAGCATCTCAACCGCTGCGTGGGTAGTTACCCTTAAGTTGCCAATTCGGCAACCCCAGACGGGCCCATCTGATCGATATTTGGTCAAAATTCTTCCAGATGTCGATCAGATTGGGGACTGCGTTGGCCCTCGCTCCAACAGCTCCTATTCCCTTGGTTCTAATGTGATTATTTAACGACCTTTCCAAATGAGCAGATCATACAATGCAGGGATCCCCAACCTTTTATACCCAGGAGCCACATTTAAATGGAAAAAGTGTTGGGGAGCAACACAAGCATGACAAAGGTTCCTGGGGGTGCCAATAAGAGCTCTAATTGGCTACTTAATATCCCCTATGTGGACAGGTAGTCTACAGAAACTCTGTTCGACATTATACTTGGGTTTTATGCAACCAAAACTTGCCTCCTTACAAGAAATTCTAGAAAAAGCATCTGCTTTGGGGCCCCTGGGAGCAACATCCAAGGGGTTGGGGAGCGACATCCAAGGGGTTGGGGAGCGACATCCAAGGGGTTGGCGGGCGACATCCAAGGGGTTGGCGGGCGACATCCAAGGGGTTGGGGAGCGACATCCAAGGGGTTGGGGAGCGACATCCAAGGGGTTGGCGAGCAACATCCAAGGGGTTGGGGAGGACCATGTTGCTCACGAGCCACTGGTTGGGGGTCACTGTTATAATGTATGGCCACCTTAAGTCTTTCACCACTTCTATAGGTATGAGGAGATGGGATTACGTTGGGGGCCTAGTCATGGCAAGACTACATCCACACAATGTATATTGCAGAATAATTATGTGGGTTCATACAAAGGCAGATGTCTTACCGTCTTATCGTCTTACCGTCTTTACCGTTTTATCATTTAGCAGCTATAAATGATAAAGGCACCAATGCCCCATACCCTAGTTTCCATCTTCAGCAAAAAGAAAACAGATGGCCTGCCCCCGAGTATGTGCATGTATTCGACCACGTACTCTCACTTTGGCCGATTATGGATTTTATTCCCAAAGTGAACCCCAAGGAGCCCCATCCATTTTCTTTGCAGCTTTTCATGTTTTTAAATACTTTCTATTCCAATGCGGATCCATCTGGCAGGGGAGGATCATTCCGGGAGCGAGCGGAGATAATTCAGAACATAATCTTCCCCTTCCGAGGCAGCATTTGTCATCTTGATGCGTACCCAAGAGCCGGCGGAATTGTGTGACTTTTTCTTAATTTCCTACACAAATTGTCCCAACAACGCTCCGGCAAGGTGACATAAACGAGAAATAAATACCTTGTAATTGAGCTCGTTTGATCTTTGGTTGGCTGGTTTGCCGGCTAATTGATAGACGGAATGGAAGAGCATGTTCGGTGGAGACTAAACAAACTTGCTCTAATAGGGATAAGGCCTTTGCCGCTCAAGCTTTTTTGTATAAAAAGGCACAGTAGTGCAACCCAAAGAATCATGGGATTTAGGAATAAACATTAAACAGATAGATGGATAGTTCCATAGTACAATTGTCCCCCAGGAGCCCCGGTTCCCATCCCGGCAGCTGGCCGATATACACATCAAAATGGCTTTTTAATAATTAAGGATGAACACTCCAAGCCAGAATCGGCTAATCGCCCGTGAAGTTAGTGAGCCGTGCCATCGCGAGGAGCCATTATTTGGTAGATAATGGGCAAAAGCTGAGCGTTCTGTCCTTATTATTATGGGCTGTCAAAAGCAGAATGGTAAACACGCAGGTTATTAATGGCGCAGGGGAAAATCACGCTGTTAGATAGGAATCTGCCGGGCGTCTACTTGCTTCAAGGTCACTCAAGCACGTGGATAGATGACTTCTAGGACTTGAATTTCTCGTTAACACATAAGCAGGTAGCAAGGCTGATGATGATGATGATGATGATGATGATGATAAAGGGGTGGATCATCTTTTTTGGGGAGGAGATTCAGTTTATTCATGGTAAAAGCTCAAGGTTGCTTGATGCTGTTGGGGTATTGTGGGACTAAGCAACTTGAGAAGCTGGCAGAGGCCTTCTACTAATCAACCTAGAGAGTTATACTACATGTTATTATGGATATGATAGTATTAGAGGTGGAAGATCCTCCCCAGTATGGCATGAAAAGGAGCCAAGGTTCCTCTTCAATCAATATCAATCAATATCAAGGTCACTCAAGCACGTGGATAGATGACTTCTAGGCCTTGATTTTCCCATTAACACATGAGCAGGTAGCAAGGCTGATGATGATGATGATGATAAAGGGGTGGATCACCTTTTTTTGGGAGGAGATTAAGTTTATTCTTGGTAAAAACCTCAAGGTTGCTTGATGCTGTTCTGTTGGGGTATGGTGGGAAAACTTGTGGACTAAGTTACTTGAAAAGCTGGCAGAGGCCTTCTACTAATCAGTCTAGAGAGTTCTACTACATGTTATTATGGATCTGATAGTATAAAAGGGGGCAGATCCTCCCCAGTATGACATGAAAAGGAGCCAAGGTTCCTCTTCAATCAATATGGATCCTCTTTTTTTGGGAGGAGATTCAGTTTATTCATGGTAAAAGCTCAAGGTTGCTTGATGCTGTTGGAGTATTGTGGGACTAAGCAACTTGAGAAGCTGGCAGAGGCCTTCTACTAAGCCTAGAGAGTTCTACTACATGGTATTATGGATCTGATAGTATTAGAGGTGGAAGATCCTCCCCAGTATGACATGAAAAGGAGCCAAGGTTCCTCTTCAATCAATATGGCTTCAAGGGCACTCAAGCATGTGGATAGATGACTTCTAGGACTTGAATTTCCCATTAACACATGAGCAGGTAGCAAGGCTGATGATGATGATAAAGGGGTGGATCACCTTTTTTGGGAGGAGATTAAGTTTATTCTTGGTTAAAACCTCAAGGTTGCTGGATGCTGGGGTATTGTGGGAAACTTGTGGACTAAGCAACTTGAGAAGCTGGCAGAGACCTTCTAATAATCAGCCTAGAGAGTTCTACTACATGGTATTGTGGATCTGATAGTATTAGAGGTGGAAGATTCTCCCCAGTATGGCATGAAAAGGAGCCAAGGTTCCTCTTCAATCAATATGGCTTCATGGTCACTCAAGCACGTGGATAGATGACTTCTAGGCCTTGAATTTGCCATTAACACATGAGCAGGTAGCATGGCTGATGATGATGATGATAAAGGGGTGGATCATGTTTTTTTGGGAGGAGACCTCAAGGTTGCTTGATGCTGCTCTGTTGGGGTATGGTGGGAAAACTTGTAGACTAAGCAACTTGAGAAACCAGTAGAGGCCTTCTACTAATCAACCTAGAGAGTTCTACTACATGTTATTATGGATCTGATAGTATTAGAGGTGGAAGATCCTCCCCCAGTATGGCATGAAAAGGAGCCAAGGTTCCTCTTCAATCAATATGGCTGCTTCAAAGTCACTCAAGCACGTGGATAGATGACTTCTAGGCCTTGAATTTCCCATTAACACATGAGCAAGGCTGATGATGATGATGATAAAGGGGTGGATCATCTTTTTTTGGGAGGAGATTCAGTTTATTCTTGGTAAAAAAAAACGAAATGTTGCTTAATGCTGTTCTGTTGGGGTATTGTGGGAAAACGTGTGGACTAAGCAACTTTAGAAGCTGGCAGAGGCTTCTTCTAATCAGCCTACAGAGTTCTACTACATGTTATTATGGATCTGATAGTATTAGAGTATGACATGAAAAGGAGCCAAAGTTCCTCTTCAATCAATATGGCTTCAAGGTCACTCAAGCATGTGGATAGATGACTTCTGGGCCTTGAATTTCTCATTAACACATGAGCAGGTAGCATGGCTGATGATGATGATGATGATGATAAAGGGGTGGATCACCTTTTTTGGGAGGAGATTAAGCTTATTCTTGGTAAAAACCTCAAGGTTGCTTGATGCTGTTGGGGTATTGTGGGACTAAGCAACTTGAGAAGCTGGCAGAGGCCTTCTACTAAGCCTAGAGAGTTCTACTACATGTTATTATGGATCTGATAGTATTAGAGGTGGAAGATCCTCCCCCAGTATGGCATGAAAAGGAGCCAAGGTTCCTCTTCAATCAATATCAATCAATATCAAGGTCACTCAAGCACATGGATAGATGACTTCTGGGCCTTGAATTTCCCATTAACACATGAGCAGGTAGCAAGCCTGATGATGATGATGATGATGATTATAAAGGGGTGGATCACCTTTTTTTTGGGAGGAGATTAAGTTTATTCTTGGTAAAAACCTCAAGGTTGCTTGATGTTGTTCTGTTGGGGTATGGTGGGAAAACTTACAAACTAAGCAACTTGAGAAGCCAGCAGAGGCCTTCTACTAAGCCTAGAGAGTTCTTCTACATGTTATTATGGATCTGATAGTATTAAAGGGGGCAGATCCTCCCCAGTATCACATGAAAAGGAGCCAAGGTTCCTCTTCAGTCAATATGGCCGGCAAGGAAGGAAAGTGAGGGCTACCAATTGAAGAGCAGCTCTTTCCCAATAAGGAGAGCAGAGCTTGACTGGGCAGAGATTAAGGATATTTCCCAATGTCATAAAGCCACATTATTATAGGAACAAGCCCCAAAGTCTTAAGATGCCCGGACTCGGCCCGTGTATGGGCACTACCGACGGGCCTGCCCGACTGATATCTGGCCTGAAATCGCCCAGATATCGATTGGGCAGGTTAAAAAATCTAGTCCCAACCTCATTGGCTCATTGATGCAGTCCCCGAACCAACTTTGCCTATACTCGTCGTTATGGGGCCAAACGATCGAATTAGCCTGGATTCTCCCGATATCGCCCACCTGTAGGTGAGGGATATCGGGAGAAGATCCGCTCGCTTGGCGACATCATCAAGCAAGCGGATCTGAAGTTGCATGGGCATCTGGGATTGTAGCTGTAGTTGGTGGCGGGTTTACATCCCCACAGTTGCCCGCAGAGCAGCGCAGCACATATTTATTGGGAGAATGACAGTCAGTGCACGCCAGCTAAATCACTGCTATAAACGGTTTACAGTGTGATTTTATGGTATATGTGCTTGTGGGAACGGCGAGCTGATTTATCTGGAATTGCGTCTCCAGCCGATACATCTGATTCCACAGATTTAGCTGCAGAGCTTGCTCGTAAATTCCCGACCTTTTCCTGCGAGAACAACGTTGTTACCGAACCCGGGAAGTCAATGAATTCCCATGTTTCTGGGAAGGTTTCCTGCTCTTGGCAGTCGTTACTGTAAATGTATTCTGTGCCTGTAGGTGCTCTTACCTAACTCGCGGCATAGAGAGGGTATCAATGCCACTTACGTGCAGGCAGGCACAAGTTGCACCCAAAAGTACAGGTATGGGATCCATTATCCGGAAACCAGTACCTGTACTTGATCCCAACTAAGATATAATTACCCCTTATTGGGGGCAGAACAGCCCTATTGGGTTTATTTCATGGTTAAATGATTCCCTTTTCTCTGTAATAATAAAACAGTACCTGTACTTGATCCCAACTAAGATATAATTACCCCTTATTGGGGCAGAACAGCCCTATTGGGTTTATTTAATGGTTAAATGATTCCCTTTTCTCTGTAATAATAAAACAGTACCTGTACTTGATCCCAACTAAGATATAATTACCCCTTATTGGGGGCAGAACAGCCCTATTGGGTTTATTTAATGGTTAAATGATTCCCTTTTCTCTGTAATAATAAAACAGTACCTGTACTTGATCCCAACTAAGATATAATTACCCCTTATTGGGTAGAACAGCCCTATTGGGTTTATTTCATGGTTAAATGATTCCCTTTTCTCTGTAATAATAAAACAGTACCTGTACTTGATCCCAACTAAGATATAATTACCCCTTATTGGGGGCAGAACAGCCCTATTGGGTTTATTTAATGGTTAAATGATTCCCTTTTCTCTGTAATAATAAAACAGTACCTGTACTTGATCCCAACTAAGATATAATTACCCCTTATTGGGGCAGAACAGCCCTATTGGGTTTATTTAATGGTTAAATGATTCCCTTTTCTCTGTAATAATAAAACAGTACCTGTACTTGATCCCAACTAAGATATAATTACCCCTTATTGGGGGCAGAACAGCCCTATTGGGTTTATTTAATGGTTAAATGATTCCCTTTTCTCTGTAATAATAAAACAGTACCTGTACTTGATCCCAACTAAGATATAATTACCCCTTATTGGGGGCAGAACAGCCCTATTGGGTTTATTTCATGGTTAAATGATTCCCTTTTCTCTGTAATAATAAAACAGTACCTGTACTTGATCCCAACTAAGATATAATTACCCCTTATTGGGGGCAGAACAGCCCTATTGGGTTTATTTAATGGTTAAATGATTCCCTTTTCTCTGTAATAATAAAACAGTACCTGTACTTGATCCCAACTAAGATATAATTACCCCTTATTGGGTAGAACAGCCCTATTGGGTTTATTTCATGGTTAAATGATTCCCTTTTCTCTGTAATAATAAAACAGTACCTGTACTTGATCCCAACTAAGATATAATTACCCCTTATTGGGGGCAGAACAGCCCTATTGGGTTTATTTAATGGTTAAATGATTCCCTTTTCTCTGTAATAATAAAACAGTACCTGTACTTGATCCCAACTAAGATATAATTACCCCTTATTGGGGCAGAACAGCCCTATTGGGTTTATTTAATGGTTAAATGATTCCCTTTTCTCTGTAATAATAAAACAGTACCTGTACTTGATCCCAACTAAGATATAATTACCCCTTATTGGGGCAGAACAGCCCTATTGGGTTTATTTCATGGTTAAATGATTCCCTTTTCTCTGTAATAATAAAACAGTACCTGTACTTGATCCCAACTAAGATATAATTACCCCTTATTGGGGGCAGAACAGCCCTATTGGGTTTATTTCATGGTTAAATGATTCCCTTTTCTCTGTAATAATAAAACAGTACCTGTACTTGATCCCAACTAAGATATAATTACCCCTTATTGGGGCAGAACAGCCCTATTGGGTTTATTTCATGGTTAAATGATTCCCTTTTCTCTGTAATAATAAAACAGTACCTGTACTTGATCCCAACTAAGATATAATTACCCCTTATTGGGGGCAGAACAGCCCTATTGGGTTTATTTAATGGTTAAATGATTCCCTTTTCTCTGTAATAATAAAACAGTACCTGTACTTGATCCCAACTAAGATATAATTACCCCTTAAGTAGACTTAAGGTATAGAGATCCAAATTACGGAAAGACCCCTTATCCTGAATACCCTTGGTCCCGAGCATTCTGGATAATGGGTCCTATACCTGTACAGAATTCACTGGTGGAACTAACTGCTTCCATCACTGGCTTTCTTAGATCGTGCCTGGCCCCCTTGCAAAAAATCTTTGGGAGTGCAACGCAAGCACTACCACACCCCTCCCATTCTGCTCCCGCCCATCCCAACTCTCCGCCGCTCCCTCATGTCCCCCATTTCCGCCCCAGTGAGGACGGGGGTTCACTAAAGCTATAGAGAAAGAAGACCCCACGGTCTGGGTTCCCCGTCCCCGCACAACTGGGGGGTCTGCTCCCTCTATAGATATGCCACTGGCTTCCATATTGGACAGCACCAGTTGCAACTCCAGTACATTGTAGATAAAATATGTATGTATTTCTATATAGGCAACTTTAGGGGGTTACCTACGGGTGCGGCAGAGCTAGGGGGGGTACCCCTGTTCTAGACTATCAAGACGCCTCTCACCCAAGCTGCAAATCTCTCCATTTCTCCAAACTGTGTCCTGATGAAGAGAATCTCGGCCCAATCTGGTTTCTGCGTGCACCACTTCATTAAGGCTCGCTATCAAAGGCTATCAATCAGAGCGCGGGCCTTTTGTTTACAGCTATTGATTTATGAGTAATAACTCTCAAGTGTTGACATTGGTAAATGTACCGTGTATCAGCGTGCGTACTGTAGGGATCAATACTCATTCCGAGGGCCCGTGTTTGGCCAAGAGTCTGGCTACCGACTAATGTGAAGGGAATGGTAATAAAGGGCAGGACTAGCGAGGAATACGGGACAGGTATTTCCTAGGCTCGGTGGTGTATTCGATATTATCTTGGGAATATAGGCTCGTTGCTGTCTGCTTTGGTTGAACGGGCAGAATTGGTGAAGAAGTAGGAGAGGGGCAAGAAGATACATGAGGGATAGAGAGCTGGTTGAAGGTTCAAATTGCCTTACCAACCACTGAAGAGGACCACTCGCATTACACGACATCACGCCAGGGAACCAGACATCTCAAAACAATTAGGTGGATCTAAAAGTAATAGCTGTAATACAGGCCTATGGTGGAAATAAGAAAGGGTTAAAACCCTGAGTACTAGAGGAACATGTAATGGTTCAGGTCATTGTTTTTGGCTGGGGTCCACTTGGAGATCCTCTGATACTCCAATAACCAATGCAACCCTGAGTACTAGAGGAACATGTAATGGTTGAGGTCATTGTTTTTGGCTGGGGTCCACTTGGAGATCCAAACCTGAGTACTAGAGGAACATGTAATGGTTCAGGTAATTGTTTTTGGCTGGGCCCACTTGGAGATCCTCCGATACTCCAATAACCAATCCAACCCTGAGTACTAGAGAAACATGTAATGGTTCAGGTAATTGTTTTTGGCTGGGGTCTACTTGGAGATCCTCTGATACTCCAATAACAAATCCAACCCTGAGTACTAGAGGAACATGTAATGGTTCAGGTAATTGTTTTTGGCTGGGGTCTACTTGGAGATCCTCTGATACTCCAATAACCAATCCAACCCTGAGTACTAGAGGAACATGTAATGGTTCAGGTAATTGTTTTTGGCTGGGGTCTACTTGGAGATCCTCTGATACTCCAATAACCAATCCAACCCTGAGTACTAGAGGAACATGTAATGGTTGAGGTCATTGTTTTTGGCTGGGGTCCAATTGGAGATCCTCTGATACTCCAATAACCAATCCAACCCTGAGTACTAGAGGAACATGTAATAGTTCCGGTCATTGTTTTTGACTGGGTCCACTTGGAGATCCTCTGATACTCCAATAACCATTCCAACCCTGAGTACTAGTGGAACATGTAATGGTTGAGGTCATTGTTTTTGGCTGGGGTCCACTTGGAGATCCTCTGATACTCCAATAACCAATCCAAACCTGAGTACTAGAGGAACATGTAATGGTTCAGGTTATTGTTTTTGACTGGGCCCACTTGGAGATCCTCTTAAACTCCAATAGACCAATCTAACCCGAAGTACTAGAGGAACATGTAATAGTTCAGGTCATTGTCTTTGGCTGGGGCCCACTTTGAGATCCTCTGAAACTCCAATAACCAATCCAACCCTGAGTACTAGAGGAACATATAATAGTTCAGGTCATTGTCTTTGGTTGGGGCCCACGAGGAGGACTGGAGACCAATCCAACCCTGAGTACTAGAGGAACATATAATAGTCCAGGTCATTGTCTTTGGTTGTAACCCACTTGGAGGACTGAACACCAATCCGATCTTAAGTACTAAATGAAAATGTAATGGTTCAGGTCCCAGCCAAAGACAAGGTAGAGATTCTTTAAGCAGTAACTTTCTGGTTGCCTCTGGGTCTCCTCATCATGGAGCTGATTTTCCTAACATAGGAGCTAACTTGCCCAGTATATTCGTACATCAACCCCTGTGCTTTTCTTGGGGGGGGGGGGGGGGCAGAAAAGGCAGCAGATGCAAAATTCAACTCAGATGTGAATGTTTCCCACTTCCCCTGCAGTCAACGAGTGGCTCTGTTATATCACTTGAGATATTGATAGCAAAATCAATGGAGCCTCTTGAGCTGAGACGCTGTGCTTAGAACAAGGGAGTACATTAGTCTGAAATGCTCTGGGCACCATTTAACCAATGGGCATGCTGAAAAGCTACAGGCCCCCACTACGGGGGGGGATGCAAGAGCATTAAGTGGCCACAAGGCAGCCCTTACTTAGCACTTGAAGGGCACCCAGGTTAGGAGATAGGTACAGGGGTGATATAGAGGGGTATGGGGGAACCCCTAAGCAACCAATAGGGGAGATACCATTTCTCCTTGTTGTCTGTGAGCCATGCCCTTTGTTGAAGGGCTTCCCAGGTACCATCTCCAAACTCTGCTCATAAAAATTACAGATCATGTTGAGAAAATGAGGCGGAATAAGCACAGCTCTCCTCTCCAGAACCGTCGGCTCAATAGGGCCGTTGCCGAGTCTCCCTTCGCCGGAGATGCCGGGGACCCATGAATATTTTAGGCAAATTTCTTCATTAAGTTCCCTGTTCATGTTCCTGAGATCTTTCCCTCCTTCGCATACTACATGTTTCATCAGCTGCGTTTCCCAAGGGTGGGAGCGGGGGAAGGAGAGGGGGCCCAATCTGGAATGAGACAAGATCATGAACTACGGCCCCCAGTTATTCCATTTCAGCTCTTTTATCGTTTATCCATATATTTCCCAGATCGGTTGACGTGCACCTTCTAGATGCTTCCCAGTGTTCCCCAAAAGCCAAAGGAGGGGGAGCAGTAGTTCCACCAACATAACCGTAGTCTGTGTTCCTTAGGGTATTACTCATGGTCTCTAAGGTTCTGTTCCATAGGATCTTTATACTTTGGATTCGGATCTAGGGCAGTTCTCTGGCAATGGAATAAAGGGGGCCCCAAATCCCTTAGTCTTCCATTCATTGATGAACTTGGTTGTAGTGCCATGGAGAGGACTTCTATAGGCGCAACCCCAGCCCCTTTGCAATGGCCTGTGCCCCAATACCCTGATCCCCCAGTTATTCTGTTTCAGCTCTTTTATCGTTTATCAATATATTTCCCAGATCTGTTGACGTGCACCTTCTAGATGCTTCCCAGTGTTCCCCAAAAGCCAAAGGAAGGGGAGCAGTAGTTCCGCCGACATAACCGTAGTCTTTGTTCCTTAGAGTATTATTCATGGTCTCTGTTCCAAGTTCTGTTGAACAGGGATTCTGATCTAGAGCAGTTCTACACATAATGTAGCCTCTAGCAATGGAATAAAATGGCCCCCAAATCCCTTGGTCTTCCATCCATTGATAAACTTGATTGTAGTGCCGTGGAGAGGACTTCTATGGGCCCTTTGCAATGGCCTGTGCCCCAATACCCTGATCCCCCAGTTATTCTGTTTCAGTTCTTTTATCGTTTATCCATATATTTCCCAGATCTGTTGATCTGCACCTTCTAGATGCTTCCCAGTGTTCCCCAAAAGCCAAAGGAAGGGGAGCAGTAGTTCCGCCAACATAACCGTAGTCTATGTTCCTTAGAGTATTATTCATGGTCTCTAAGGTTCTGTTCCAAGTTCTGTTGAACAGGGATTCTGATCTAGAGCAGTTCTACACATAATGTAGCCTCTGGCAATGGAATAAAATGGGCCCCAAATCCCTTGGTCTTCCATCCATTGATGAACTTGATTGTAGTCCCATGGAGAGGACTTCTATGGGTGCAACCCCAGCCCCTTTGCAATGGCCTGTGCCCCAATTGTTTATCCATATATTTCCCAGATCTGTTGACGTGCACCTTCTAGATGCTTCCCAGTGTTCCCCAAAAGCCAAAGCAGTAGGTCCGCCAACATAACCGTAGCCTATGTTCCTTAGGGTATTACTCATGGTCTCTAAGGTTCTGTTCCAAGTTCTGTTGAACAGGGATCATTATACTTTGGATTCAGATCTAGGGCAGTGGGCAATGGAATAAAGGGGGCCACAAATCCCTTAGTCTTCCATCCATTGATGAACTTGATCGTAGTTCCGTGGAAAGGACTTCTATGGGTGCAACCTCAGCCCCTTTGCAATGGCCTGTGCCCCAATACCCTGATCCAATTAACACTTTGTAGCTTGCTTTCTAGTACAGGTGAACTGCCGCCTGGTTGCTATGGGTTACTAGACCAGGTAAAAAAACATTGAACATGTTGCTGCATGAACCCTCCCCCCCGACTATGCTGAACTCATACCCATTACTTTTTTTTTTCTTTTTGATCATTTTTTTTTCTTTTACTTCATTCATTATTTTTTGTTATGGTTGTATGCTCTGTTTTAGGCCCCCTCACCCGTGAACCCCAATGCCCTGGACCGCACAGCTGCATGGCTGTTGAATATGAATATGCAGCTATTAGAAGATGAAAGCCCTGAGCCAGATATCAAGCACAGGGACAAACTCAGGAATAAGGAAGAGCTCAGCCAAGCAGAAAAGGTAACACTGAAAGGGGTGGAACGAGCCAATCTAAGATCCCTCCTAGGGTCCCTCCCCAGGGGCTGCTTGTGCACTAACAATAGAGAAGAACAGGCTGAGGGGGGGGCCCAGTTTCAGGGGTGTAACTATAGGGGAGGATGGGCGTGGAACGGCAATGGGGCCCAGTAGGTCCAAACAACCCCCCCAGCCCAATAAAAAGTGACTGTCTGTGGCACCTTACAGCCCCCCTGGCATTCCCAGTACCCAGAGGCACAAACAGCCCCCCCAGCCCAATAAAAAGTGACTGTCTGTGGCACCTTACAGCCCCCCTGGCATTCCCAGTACCCAGAGGCACAAACAGCCCCCCCCCCAGCCCAATAAATAGTGACTGTCTGTGGCACCTTACAGCCCCCCTGGCATTCCCAGTACCCAGAGGCACAAACAGCCCCCCCCCCCAGCCCAATAAATAGTGACTGTCTGTGGCACCTTACAGCCCCCCCTGGCATTCCCAGTACCCAGAGGCACAAACAGCCCCCCCCAGCCCAATAAATAGTGACTGTCTGTGGCACCTTACAGCCCCCCTGGCATTCCCAGTACCCAGAGGCACAAACAGCCCCCCCAGCCCAATAAATAGTGACTGTCTGTGGCACCTTACAGCCCCCTGGCATTCCCAGTACCCAGAGGCACAAACAGCCCCCCCCCAGCCCAATAAATAGTGACTGTCTGTGGCACCTTACAGCCCCCCTGGCATTCCCATTACCCAGAGGCACAAACAGCCCCCCCCCAGCCCAATAAATAGTGACTGTCTGTGGCACCTTACAGCCCCCCTGGCATTCCCAGTACCCAGAGGCACAAACAGCCCCCCCCCAGCCCAATAAATAGTGAGTGTCTGTGGCACCTTACAGCCCCCCTGGCATTCCCAGTACCCAGAGGCACAAACAGCCCCCCCAGCCCAATAAATAGTGACTGTCTATGGCACCTTACAGCCCCCCTGGCATTCCCAGTACCTAGAGGCACAAACAGCCCCCCCAGCCCAATAAATAGTGACTGTCTATGGCACCTTACAGCCCCCCTGGCATTCCCAGTACCCAGAGGCACAAACAGCCCCCCCCCAGCCCAATAAATAGTGACTGTCTGTGGCACCTTACAGCCCCCCTGGCATTCCCAGTACCCAGAGGTACAAACAGCCCCCCCCCAGCCCAATAAATAGTGACTGTCTGTGGCACCTTACAGCCCCCCTGGCATTCCCAGTACCCAGAGGCACAAACAGCCCCCCCCCAGCCCAATAAATAGTGAGTGTCTGTGGCACCTTACAGCCCCCCCTGGCATTCCCAGTACCCAGAGGCACAAACAGCCCCCCCCAGCCCAATAAATAGTGACTGTCTGTGGCACCTTACAGCCCCCCTGGCATTCCCAGTACCCAGAGGCACAAACAGCCCCCCCAGCCCAATAAATAGTGACTGTCTGTGGCACCTTACAGCCCCCCTGGCATTCCCAGTACCCAGAGGCACAAACAGCCCCCCCCCAGCCCAATAAATAGTGACTGTCTATGGCACCTTCCAGCCCCTTTGGCATTTGCCCGGTCCAGGCCTGGGGCCCAGTAATTTCCAGGTATTCCAATGACCATATAGATCGGCTTATATATTAGTTTTCCCCTCAATATTAATGTATAAGTAACAGATACAGATAGACTTTCAATGTGGTGGAGGTTGTGTCATTGTAAGGCAATTTGCAAATGACTTTATTATTACTATTGGTGTTTTCTTGCATTATTGTGCTTTACGGGCAATGATGTATGTTGCAGCCCCCCCATTTTTTGGGCTACAGACTGGCCTGCCAGAGTTCCAGAGTTGGGCCAGGTTGGCCCCAGCTGAGGACAATTCCCTTCAGTCCTACTGGATTTAGGTCTATCTACATCTAATTGTTGTGAGAGTAGGCCCTTAACTTCAGGCTTATGCCTGGTGGTCCCTAGGAGGCCTAGTGCAGCCCTAGAACAAAGGGAGGCACGGTGGGGTAAGGTTATGATAATGGCAAGTTGAATGTAGTCTATGTTAAGCTTCACCGGCTCCAAATGGTCCCTCTGAACATCTCCAAGCACCTCATTAAATGCAAAGAAGATGTCGGAGGAGAGGAACCCTCCCATAAAAACCACTATCCCCCGGCGACACGGCTGTGGATTGTGCACACAGAGGAGGGAAGCCGTCCCTTTGAGAGCAGCACCGCAGCCTCCGTGCCTGGGGCTCGGACACATAAAGTGTACTTACTCAGTGGAGGAGGCTTAGCCCCCTGCCAAGTAAACTGTAAACAAACCAAAATGGGAATAAATATAATTTCACTGGCTGGAAGCTTTCCGGCTCCCAAACACAAGATCCATCAGCCCTCACTAACTCTAGGCAGATATTCAATGTAGCTGAGATTCTGATGCTTCAATGGAGGGCTGGTTGTCCCTTCTGGCCCTGTAACCCATAGAAACTAAGGAGCTGTTGGCTCTACTGCAGTTAGGCCCTGGCACTTGGGTGGGAGGCTGTTATAGGTAACCTGTTTACTAAATGGGGCAGGTTGTTTCAATGGTAGTGATCAAAGACGCTCATGTGTTGGTGGCCATAAGATACGGAAAGTGATCATCTGTGATTGACTGCTATGACTTGGCGGATAAGGGAAAATGTTCCAGTGTGGTGTTACTAAGGTCCGTTGCTAAAGTCCCCGTAGGACACTTAATAGATAAACCTTGGGAGGATATCAGGGGAAGAGGCTCTTGGGAATGGGCCATAACCTGGTCCATCTTAAAGAGTTTTCATATCAGATCACAGCTGTATCACCCAAGGTAAGGGTTGTTTCTATCCCAAGGGTGGGATTAGGAAAATGGCCGATTGTTGGTTCCATGATGACTTGGAGGTGATTGATGTTGCTGTCTTTTAAAGATGGCCACCAAGTAAGACTGCTGGCCTTAAGGTCCCCATACACGGGCCGATTCTAGCTGCCGATATGGGTCCCTTAGAACAATTCAGCAGCTTATCGGCCCATGTATGGGCACTACCGACCGGCCTGCCGTCGTTATAATTCGATAATTTGGCCCCAGGGCCAAACGATCGAATTAGCCTGGATTCTTCCAATATCACCCACCCGTAGGTGGGGGATATCGGGAGAAGATCCGCTCGCTTGGTGACATCGCCAAGCAAGCGGATCTGACGGTGTATGGGGACCTTAAATCACATTCAAGAAACCTAGGTTTTCTGGTTAATCAGGGATCAGTTAACATTACCCAGTGTCTAATCCATCTTGGAAGATATCCAGCATTGTTTTGAGGTGTGTCATTTCGTTCCCTTAGTCTGAGCCAGACTGCCAACAGGGCAACTTTGGGGCTACAAACTTGATGCATTCAGACATCTGTTGCCTAAAGCTACGGCACTAGTACATTATTTACGACTTTATGGACAAAAAGCTCTACAATAATTTCAGGTCTTCCATTCTTGAAGACTCTTCTTTCCAAAGTTCTTGTGGCCGTACCGTGTCTCATTATGGTCAACCATCAGATGATGTTTCCCCTTGAGCTTCCATAGAACGTAGCCAGAAAGCGAGTTGGGCTGTTGACATTGAGATGTAATCAGTTTGGATAGAAATATCTTCCATATATGGCAGAGAATTTGCCTAGGAGCTCTATAGAATATCCCAGATGGAATAAACCCTTGAAATATTGGGCCAGTAAGAGAAGATTATGAGGCACCTCCTTCAGGATCATGAGGTGCATCCGGCTCTATAGCCTGCGGCAGGAATAGTGAAACTGAGGGTAAAATGGCAGCTCAAATAATTGATGAGTGGAGAGGCATTAAAATTTCATCTTTATGTGATACATTTCCTTCCATTTGTCAGTGAGGAACATGGGTGCGGGCCAGTTGGTAGACATAACAGATTGTCTTGGTCATTATTTAGTAGATGGGACATGGCGATCAATCACACTGCTGCTATAGATATTACCGAGCAATTAATTGGAGCTATTTTTGGGGGCAAAGTGTCCTCGCTGTCTTCATGGAACATTCATTTTAAATTTTATTTATATGTTGTTTCCATTAGACAGTAAATTCAGTCAATTCAAGGAAGGTTCTACCTGGTAGGGTGCTTTTCTGCTTTGGTCAATAGAAAACACCAAGTAATGAGGCAGATCCAACCCATAAATAGAAAGACAGATTGACTGAGAACTATTGGTTGAAGCAGTGGCAAGGGAGGCTCGGTCTGAAGATCTCAGAAGAGGGCCTTATTTATATCCTAGATATGCCTGAAGGTCAATTATGGTGGCATTTGGGGCAAACATTTATTTACAGTCCTAGACAGTCTTGGAACTATGACCAAATGAGTTGCACTCAGACTTTATATATCTTTAACCTTGTTATACTGTAAGCTAAGCATGGCCATGACCAAAGGTTGGACCTCCAAGAGGGGCTTGAATTGAAAAGAACTGATACCTTATGGTAACTGTACTGTATGTAGTTGAGGTTGTCATAAGAGTATCTCTTGCGTCTCTTACTCAAACTCAAGCAGTAGTATTGCTGGCTATGCACAGCAGTTGGCGTAAGCAGGTCTTAAATGTAACATAGTAAGTTAGGTTGAAAAAAGACATGTCCATCACGTTCAACCATAATGCCTATATATAACCTGCCTAACTGCTAGTTGATCCAGAGGAAGGCAAAAAACCCAATCTGAAGCCTCTCTTATTTTCCGCAGAGGGGAAAAAATGTCTTCCTGACTCCAAGATGGCAATCGGACCAGTCCCTGGATCAACTTGTACTAAGAGCTATCTCCCCTACCCCTGTATTCCCTCACTTGCTAAATACCCATCCAGCCCCTTCTTAAAGCTAAATAATGTATCAGCCATATAGTTTGAGTTTTGGGCTTGGTCCTATAGACTGTCTGGGCAACAAAAATATATCTGAGACCAGTGTGCCCATTGTGAGGAGGCTGTGTTTTCCAAAGGAGGCTTTCCAGTGATCAGCTCATTGGAACAATGTATCAGAACTTCTTTGTGTGGGGTGTACAGATATTGGCTAAACTACCACTTGATATCTTAGGACATATGGCCAGTTTAAGAGCACAATTTTGATCACTATGGCCAAAATGCCCTTCCTATTTTTAAAATGTCGGTCTCCCTTTGTGAAAGTGATTGGAGACGTGCATTGGGCATGACTAAACAAGTGACTTCTGCTTAGTGAGGGCTAAAGTAGAGCAAACATAAGGAAACTCTTCCAAGGTAATAACATTCTTCCACCAATGTCTTCTTCAGATCTAAAGCAGATATATTCTAGGGATTCAGGACCTGTAGGATATATTACATGTGACCATTCCATTGCATGAGTGTTGACCATCATTTTTTTTAAATGTTCTGGACCTCTGACTAACTAAGGAAACCTTTTGCTTGTCCCACAGTACCAACAGGAGATCATGATGTTGCAGGAGAAGCTCCGGCTTTCGAACAAGAAGTTGGAAGACTACGAGATCCGTTGCAAAAGCCAGGATGAACAAACCCAAAAACTCCTGCTGGAATACCAGGCCAGGCTGGAGGAAAGCGAGGACAGGCTGAGACGGCAGCAAGAGGACAAGGAGATGCAGATGAAAGGAATCATCAGCAGGTACAGGAGGATGGGAACATTTGAGGGGGTAGGGGACAATGGCAATGTTCTCACCACTGGTCATTGGGAGCTGAGGTGGAGCCATCAGTGTTGTCCTTTCCCTTGGGGACAGCAAGAAGGGTGTAGCAATAAGTACTGGGAAGCTTGGGAAGATCACATTCATTTGTTAGTATTATTTAGATCAGAGAAGGACCATCGCCAACCCTGAGCCAGTGAACTACCATAGACAGCTTCAAATGTGCAAGAACGTTAATGCCGCAGTTTGGCTTCAACGGCAAAAATAAAGGCACCACACAAGTGTAAATAATCCAAAAAGCACAATATATACAGTATAAAGAGAGAACTCACAGTTCACTCCAGTCTACAGAATCACAATAACAATGTAATATGAGTTTCCCAACACGTTTTGTGCTTGAACTCATAAGCTTATGGGTAAGTGCATCAACAGTCGAAACCCATGGTTTTTTTGTCTTAATAAATGATTTTTTTTCATTTTAATCACCTTTTGTTTTTTGGAAAACTCATTACAAACCCTCAAATGTGTCTACTCCATTTACTCTAGTGCAGGGTCCCCAATTTTTCTTACCCGTGAACCAAAGTCAAATGTATAAAGACTTGGGGAGCAACACAAGCACCATACAATTTCATGGGGGTGCCGGATAAAGGTTGTGATTGGCTATTTGGTAGCCTCTATGCACCCTATCAGCCTACAGGGGCTTTGTTTGGTAGTTAATCTTGTTTTTATTCAATCAAAACTTGCCCCCAAGTCAGGAATTCAAAATAAGCACCTTCGTTGAGGCCTCTGGGAGCAACATCCAAGAGGTTGGTGAGGAACATGTTGCCCCCGAGCTACTGGTTGGGGATCATTGCTCTAGTTCAGGGATCCCCAACCTTTCTGTGAGCCACAGTCAAATGTAAAAAGACTTTGAGCAACACAAGCATCATAAAAGTTCATGGAGAAGCCAAATAAGGGGCTGTGATTGGCTATTTGGTAGCCTCTATGCACCCTATCAGCTTACAGGGGGCTTTATTTGGTAGGAAATCTTGTTTTTATTCAACCAAAACTTGCCCCCAAGTCAGGAATTCAAAAATAACTCCAATATTTGGGGGCACTGAGAGCAACACCCAAAGGGTTGAGGAGCAACATGTTGCCCCTGAGCCACTGGTTGGGGATCACTGCTCTAGATAAAGGGAAAGAACTCATTTATGAAAGCAGAATTGGATGATAGAGTAAATGAAGACCTTCCTTCATTAGACTTTGATTAAGGGTTCAAACGCCCAATGTCTACCTTGAGTTCTAGGCTACAAGATGCTGAATATGGTATTGTTGTATCTCTTTAAATGCCTGTACCGCTAGGTTCTCTCTCAATTCTCCACGGTTTCAGCTTTCCCTTTTAAATGAAGATGAAAGCAACCCGATAATTCATCCTCTATGCTCGGTAGTTTCTGAAAAAAACACCTGAAAAAACTCCCGCAGCCTTAATTGTTAATAAATGAAGCTCTCTCTCCGCAGTTCCTTTGACTGGAAGTCATTCCTGTGACAATAGGGTTTTATTGCCGGGAACGTACCGTCCCCACCCCCATCCCCTGACCCCGCGCGTAGCTTATTGGAGAGCCATCCATCATATTTTACCCGCTGTGGCTTTATTCCAGACACCGTGCCAGTTTGTCAGTTTAGAGATGCACGGAACCAATGGAACTATAGCGCTAGAATTCCCCCTCGGCCCGCTTTGACTCCTTTGCTGATATTATAGCCGGCAAAATCCACTTTCCGTCAGCCCTCGTATGCTTTTATAAGGCAGGGAATGAAGGTGAAAATAAATCATCTGCCATTCCAGTTGGGTAATGGAATAACTGGTGCAGAATTAACCCATAGCAACCAATCAGCAGGGCAGTTCTGCCCCCAATAAGGGGTAATTATATCTTAGTTGGGATCAAGTACAGGTACCGTTTTATTATTACAGAGAAAAGGGAATCATTTAACCATTAAATAAACCCAATAGGACTGTTCTGCCCCAATAAGGGGTAATTATATCTTAGTTGGGATCAAGTACAGGTACTGTTTTATTATTACAGAGAAAAGGGAATCATTTAACCATGAAATAAACCCAATAGGGCTGTTCTGCCCCCAATAAGGGGTAATTATATCTTAGTTGGGATCAAGTACAGGTACTGTTTTATTATTACAGAGAAAAGGGAATCATTTAACCATGAAATAAACCCAATAGGGCTGTTCTGCCCCAATAAGGGGTAATTATATCTTAGTTGGGATCAAGTACAGGTACTGTTTTATTATTACAGAGAAAAGGGAATCATTTAACCATTAAATAAACCCAATAGGGCTGTTCTGCCCCAATAAGGGGTAATTATATCTTAGTTGGGATCAAGTACAGGTACTGTTTTATTATTACAGAGAAAAGGGAATCATTTAACCATGAAATAAACCCAATAGGGCTGTTCTGCCCCAATAAGGGGTAATTATATCTTAGTTGGGATCAAGTACAGGTACTGTTTTATTATTACAGAGAAAAGGGAATCATTTAACCATTAAATAAACCCAATAGGGCTGTTCTGCCCCAATAAGGGGTAATTATATCTTAGTTGGGATCAAGTACAGGTACTGTTTTATTATTACAGAGAAAAGGGAATCATTTAACCATGAAATAAACCCAATAGGGCTGTTCTGCCCCAATAAGGGGTAATTATATCTTAGTTGGGATCAAGTACAGGTACTGTTTTATTATTACAGAGAAAAGGGAATCATTTAACCATTAAATAAACCCAATAGGGCTGTTCTGCCCCAATAAGGGGTAATTATATCTTAGTTGGGATCAAGTACAGGTACTGTTTTATTATTACAGAGAAAAGGGAATCATTTAACCATGAAATAAACCCAATAGGGCTGTTCTGCCCCAATAAGGGGTAATTATATCTTAGTTGGGATCAAGTACAGGTACTGTTTTATTATTACAGAGAAAAGGGAATCATTTAACCATGAAATAAACCCAATAGGGCTGTTCTGCCCCCAATAAGGGGTAATTATATCTTAGTTGGGATCAAGTACAGGTACTGTTTTATTATTACAGAGAAAAGGGAATCATTTAACCATTAAATAAACCCAATAGGACTGTTCTGCCCCAATAAGGGGTAATTATATCTTAGTTGGGATCAAGTACAGGTACTGTTTTATTATTACAGAGAAAAGGGAATCATTTAACCATGAAATAAACCCAATAGGGCTGTTCTGCCCCAATAAGGGGTAATTATATCTTAGTTGGGATCAAGTACAGGTACTGTTTTATTATTACAGAGAAAAGGGAATCATTTAACCATTAAACCTCAAGAGCTGTTTGAACTGGAATTTGGATCAATGTTATGCTAAACCTGCTCTCCTCCATCCTTTCAGATTGATGTCAGTGGAAGAAGAATTGAAGAAAGATCATGCGGAAATGCAAGCGGCCGTCGACTCGAAGCAGAAGATCATCGATGCACAGGTTTTTATATTATAATTGTATATTTAGACTAAGCTCGATAGTTAGCCCCCTTGGTCTGATGGGTAGAAGTACAATCTGCCCTAAAGGTCCCCATGCGGTGGCAGATCCGCTCGCTTGGCGATGTCTACGGGTGGGCGATATCGGGAGAATCCAGGCCCTGGGGCCAAATGATCGAATTATTATGACGGGTATAGGTAAAGTCGGTCCGGGGACCGCATCAACGAGCCGATACGGTCCCCGATCCAACTAGATTTTCTAACCTGACCAATCGAGATCTGCCCGATTTTAGGCCAGATATCGGTCGGGCAGGCCCGTCGGTAGTGCCCATACATGGGCCGATTAGCGGCCGAATGGGTCCAAGGGAATGGGTCCATGGGCCTGTGTATGGCCACCTTAAGATTCTAAGATAGTCAGGCAGTAAACTAACAACTGGTCAAACTTGGTCATGTATGTTCCCCATAAGAACAATGTAGTGGCTTCACTTCCATTCAGGGTCGGACTGGGCCACCGGGTCAAATCCCGGTGGGCCCCGGGGGGCCAGACCCGACCCTTGCGGTGCTCCCCCTGCCCGACTGCTCCTAGGTGGGGGGCCCTGTGAGAGGGGGTTAGGGGGGCCCCTCTGGGGGGGGCTATGGGTGTGTTCACCTGCAGGGCCCCTGGGGCGGAAGCCCCGGTGGGCCCTTCACCCCCCCAGTCCAACCCTGCTTCCATTACATATAGAAGGTAAAATGGTGGCTTGCTCCAGGTCTTATCCAACATCTGAAAATACCTGGCATTGCTTCCTACTGGACCTTACCAAGCCCCAATGAATCCTTATATGAAAGATGGCTTCCTCCTGGAAGGTGGGCAAGGTATCTATCACAAAAATGGAGGAGATTGACTTGATGTATTCCCCAAGATATCATGAAATCGGCTTTCTAGAAGGCCGAGCAGGACAGGACCATTCAAACACCGACGCATAAGTTCTAACATCCAATTTCCGAGTGTTTTACGAGTGCCTGGCACCCCCTTTATCTTTGTTTGAACAGCCCATACTCTGCAACTGTCTCTAATAAGGATGAAATTATTAAATCCGTTATCGTTGTTTCTTGTCCAAAGCTAATTAGAATTCCTAATCAGGGAGCAAATGCTCCGTTCCTTTCTCAGGCGAGACCTATCATCGTGCCCTTATACGATTTCACGGATCTCGTTTCGATTTTAATAAGCGGCTTTGTAATTCTTAGACAGTTCTTGGTGCCCCCCCCCCCCCCGTGTAATTATTGTAACAGTATGTTCCTATTAGGAAATGACATTTGTCCGTTATCTCTTTCTTGCCAGAAGATAAAGCCAATTTGTTATGTAGGAAATGGCTGAAGTTGCCCTTGGTCTTAATTGCTAAACTTTCTGTCTGTTAAAGGTACAAAGGCAAATGCCTTTCTGTTCCACCGCTGGCGTTGTGTCCTTTTATTGGCTCTTCAGGTCATCGTCAAACTGGGGAAGGGAGACTAAATGGGAATTCCAAGCTGGAATGACCTTTTAGCATGACTATAGAGCAGTGGTTCCCATACAGTTGGCCACCATGATGTTGGAACAGTGGCGGGGGGGCTTTGTCTGAAGTTAGGGCAACGAAAACTACACACAGGCTAAGGTGGCCATGTACAGGATGGTTAAAGCCAAGGACTTGGACCTATTCAACAGCTTATTGGCCTATCACGAAGGTTTCAAAACCCCATAGGGTTGGCATGTTGACGTGGTCTTCACCTGATGGGTCTCCTAAGCCTCGTGGGATCCCCAACCTTTTTTACTTGTGAGCTACATGCAGATGTAAAAAGTGTTGGCGAGCCAAAAAAGCATTAAAAAAAGTTCCTTGAGGATGCTAAATAAGGGCTGTGATTGGCTATTTGGTAGTCGTATGGGGACTGCTGGCCTGCAGGAGGTTCTGCTTGGAGTAAAACTGTATCTCTGGGCTTCCAAAAGTTGCCTCCAAGGCAGAAATTTGAAAATGGCACCTACTTTGGGTCACTGGGAGCAACATCAAAGAGGGAGGTGAGCAACATGTTGCCCCCAAGCCACTGGTTGGGGGATCACTGCCCTGTTATGATTGGACCATTGGCCTAGGGCTTTAAACCAGGGGAGCTGCCACCACGAGGCAAGGTAAGAATCCCTAGGCCAGCGGTTCTCAACCTTTGGGTCGGGACCCCTTTGGGGGTCGAACCAAAGGGGTCGCCTAAGACCATCGGAAAACACATATTTCCGATGGTCTTAGGAATCATTTTATGGTTGGGGGTCACCGCAATATAAGGAACTGTATTAAAGGGTCGTGGCATTAGGAAGGTTGGGAACCACCGCTCTAGGCCAATGATAATAGGGGCTTAGGGAGACCCATCAGATGAGGGCCACACCAACATGCCAACCCTATGTGGTTTTGAAACCCAAAATTAAGGTTCTGAAAGTTGCCAGCTGCCCCCCAATAGGACTGTTCTGCCCCAATAAGGGGTAATTATATCTTAGTTGGGATCAAGTACAGGTACTGTTTTATTATTACAGAGAAAAGGGAATCATTTAACCATGAAATAAACCCAATAGGGCTGTTCTGCCCCCAATAAGGGGTAATTATATCTTAGTTGGGATCAAGTACAGGTACTGTTTTATTATTACAGAGAAAAGGGAATCATTTAACCATGAAATAAACCCAATAGGGCTGTTCTGCCCCAATAAGGGGTAATTATATCTTAGTTGGGATCAAGTACAGGTACTGTTTTATTATTACAGAGAAAAGGGAATCATTTAACCATGAAATAAACCCAATAGGGCTGTTCTGCCCCCAATAAGGGGTAATTATATCTTAGTTGGGATCAAGTACAGGTACTGTTTTATTATTACAGAGAAAAGGGAATCATTTAACCATGAAATAAACCCAATAGGGCTGTTCTGCCCCAATAAGGGGTAATTATATCTTAGTTGGGATCAAGTACAGGTACTGTTTTATTATTACAGAGAAAAGGGAATCATTTAACCATTAAATAAACCCAATAGGGCTGTTCTGCCCCCAATAAGGGGTAATTATATCTTAGTTGGGATCAAGTACAGGTACTGTTTTATTATTACAGAGAAAAGGGAATCATTTAACCATGAAATAAACCCAATAGGGCTGTTCTGCCCCAATAAGGGGTAATTATATCTTAGTTGGGATCAAGTACAGGTACTGTTTTATTATTACAGAGAAAAGGGAATCATTTAACCATTAAATAAACCCAATAGGGCTGTTCTGCCCCCAATAAGGGGTAATTATATCTTAGTTGGGATCAAGTACAGGTACTGTTTTATTATTACAGAGAAAAGGGAATCATTTAACCATGAAATAAACCCAATAGGGCTGTTCTGCCCCCAATAAGGGGTAATTATATCTTAGTTGGGATCAAGTACAGGTACTGCTTTATTATTACAGAGAAAAGGGAATCATTTAACCATTAAATAAACCCAATAGGGCTGTTCTGCCCCAATAAGGGGTAATTATATCTTAGTTGGGATCAAGTACAGGTACTGTTTTATTATACTGTACTGAGAAAAATATTTTATTCCCTAGGTTGGGGGGCTCTAAAATGACTAGTGAACCCTAACTTTGTCCCTTCGTCCCTTTTAAACCCCCGTCTTTTGCGTTTTCCGTTTCAGGAGAAGCGCATCGCATCACTGGACGCCGCCAACGCACGGCTAATGAGCGCGCTCACCCAGCTGAAAGAGAGGTACAGCATGCAGACACGTAACGGGATCTCACCCACAAACCCAACTAAATTACAGATCACAGAGAACGGAGAATTCCGAAACAGCAGTAATTGTTAACAAAAATATTTTTAAAACAAACAAACAAACAAACAAAAACAAAAAAACAAAACGGCCAGAGACGCACCCTGTACAGTTCCGAACTCAGCCGCGAGCAGCACTTCAAAACAAAAAATAAATAAATACATATATAAAAAAGGATGGTCCTCTTCCCTTACCACCCTGCACATTTGACTGAAGCATTCTGGGAGATAGCGCCTTTAGAACCTATAAAGCCAGTGATTTTGGGAAATGGGGAAAAAACAAAAACAGATGTTGTACAAAATATGTGCCATATTAATACATATTTGTATATGAAAATGTCAATGCTGGTGAATTACTTCGGTGTTTAATGTTTTGCGCAATTGCCGAGCTTTTTTTTCCCTTCTCAAACTGGCCAGTAACCTTCACCAAATCGGGCTGAACGGGCAGCGGCAACTCCTAATTGGTTAGTGCCCAAAAGGCAAAGTCTAGGGGTCGTTCGAAGCCAAAAACTTCCATAAGGAACGGCAATGGGACGGTTAATTCCACCCACCGCCCGCTTCCTGGTGGGATTAGATTGTCTTCCCTGAGAACAGAATGGGGGGGGGGTTGTAGGGTAATTGAGGAGTAAAGGTCCCCATACATGGGCCGATCCACTCGCTTGGCGAGTGGATCGGCCCATGTATGGGGACCTTTACCGAGCGGATCTTCTCCCGATATCCCCACCTACGGGTGGGTGATATCGGGAGAATCCAGGATAATTTGATCGCTTGTCTTCCCTGAGAACAGAATGGGGGGGTTCTAGGGTAATTGAGGAGTAAAGGACCCCATACATGGGCCGATCCACTCGCTTGGCGACAATGCCAAGCGAGTGGATCGGCCCATGTATGGGGACCTTTACCGAGCGGATCTTCTCTCGATATCCCCACCTACGGGTGGGCGATAGCAGGAGAATGCAGGATAATTAGATCGTTTGGCCCTGGGGCCAAACGATCAAATTATAATGACGGGTATAGGAAAAGTTGGTCCGGGGACCGCATCAACGAGCCGATGTGGCCCCGATCCGACTAGATTTTCTAACCTGCCCGATCGAGATCTGGCCCATTTCAGATATCGGTTGGGCAGGCCCATCGTTGTTTCCCCTACACGGGCCGATTAGCTGCCGAATCAGTCGCAGGGACCCATGTCGGCAGCTAGAATCGGCCCGTGTATGGGGACCTTAAGTCTTGCTGGCAGTTCTGTTACCTGGAGGGATAGAGAGACAGTGCGTAGTCCTGGGCTCCATTAATAAAATATGAGGGTTTATTTTGGGCACGGGCGATGACCTGGTTTTTTTCCAACAATAGCAGGAACCTTTAGGCGCTTCTAGCACACCGAAGGCTCGTTAGGAACTGAGCCGCCGCCATGTATTAATTATACCAGCAAAATGTAGAATGGCAGCTTGTTCCTTGAGCAGAACCGCGGCATTGGGTCTTGTTATCCAAGCAGCGCTCAGAAACCGAGCCCCTCCCCCTTGGGACTGGCCTAGAAAACCGTAAAGGGCAAGTGCACCTTTAAACTAGCCGTAGGTCTATTGGTTTTTTTCTCTGGTTTGTTTCGTTATTTGCTTTCGTACTATGCCTCGTGCCAAAAAGGAAACATATCCAGATAAAGGCAGCCATTTTGAAACTTGTGTGCCATCCCGAGGAGCAACTATATCCACAAAAATAAGGCAAAAAAACCAAAATGTGGTCCTGTGATGGCACTGCAGGAGTTTGAAATGGGTTTTAGTATCACTTTAAAGGAGAAGGAAAGGAACAATAACTAGGGGGGGTGCCTAATATTAGGCTCCTCCCCCCGGGGATTATAATCACATACTTGTTACCCCAGACTGGTGCTCCTGTTAGCTTGGGGTAAATGCAAGTGATCCTCTTCCTTGGGGCAATTTTCTGCTAATAGGAACACCAACCAGGGGTGTTGGGTGATTATAATCACTTGGGGGAGGGGCCTAACATTTAGCCACCACCCCCAGTGATTGTAACTTTTACTTCTCCTTGATTAGCTTCCTGAATCAGGAAGCTAATTGTAAAGTGAGATTTTTAAGGTTTTAGCTAGGCCTAGTTCTAAGGTTCTAGGTAACCCTAGAAACCACATAACTCTTAAATTAAAAAAATATATATATATATATATTTAAAAGAAAAGCAAAAAGTCAAAATAACTATATAGGTATATCAGTATAACGAGGTTATGGCCCTGACCTTATGGAAGTACTGCTACTGCAAGGTTTATAACAAACAGAACTGCTGGATTCTATTAATACTTGATCGCATTAGTTGGCAACACAAATCTTTAACCCATATAGGCTTTAACCTATATAATGGGTAAGTTGGCCATAAACAGTTAGATCTACTCTTTTGAGAGCTGGCACAATGGCTTGTTGGGTAATTTCAATACAAATGGGCGTGTGTTTTTGAGTTCTTTAACAATGTACTTTAGTAATGCCTAAAAAAGTGTCCAAAACCAGTCCCATGTACCACCCAAGGTGCCAAAACCAGTCCCATGTACCACTCAAGGTGCCAAAACCAGTCCCATGTACCACCCAATGTGCCCAAACCAGTCCCATGTACCACTCAAGGTGCCAAAACCAGTCCCATGTACCACTCAAGGTGCCAAAACCAGTCCCATGTACCACCCAATGTGCCCAAACCAGTCCCATGTACCACTCAAGGTGCCCCAACTAGTCCCATGTTTCACTCAAGGCAGGCTTCAGGCTGGGGGGTGCAAGGTCCACTGGTGCTTCTGCCTCAGGGACCCCTG
Source organism: Xenopus tropicalis (assembly GCF_000004195.4). Taxonomy (NCBI): domain Eukaryota; kingdom Metazoa; phylum Chordata; class Amphibia; order Anura; family Pipidae; genus Xenopus; species Xenopus tropicalis. Next base: position 9,312,452 of record NC_030684.2, read on the forward strand.
CACCCCCCCAATGGCACCTACCACCTTCACCCCCCCCCATAGAGGCCCCCAACACCCTCCCCTGAGCAATTCTAAAAGAAACTTACCTGCGACGTGTCGGGGGAGGGAGTTGGCGGATCACAGGAGCACCCTGGGGGGGAATCGGATCTGGCCCAGTCCGATGCTGACTCAAGGTTCCCAACCAGTCCCATGTGTCACTCAAGGTGCCCCAACCAGTCCCATGTCCCACTCAAGGTGCCCAAACCAGTCCCATGTACCACTCAAGGCAGGATTTGGACTGGGGGGTGCAGGGCCAACCAGGGCTTCTGCCTCAGGGGCCCCTGTACCCCCCAATGGCACCCTCCACCCCCCCCATAGAGGCCCCCAACACCCTCCCCCGAGCAATTCTAAAAGCAAATTACCTGCGGCGTGTTGGGGGAGGGAGTTGGCGGATCACAGGAGTGCCCTGGGGGGGATCGGATCTGGCCCAGTCTGATGCTGATTTAAGGTGCCCCAACCAGTCCCATGTTCCACTCAAGGTGCCCCAACCAGTCCCATGTTCCACTCAAGGTGCCCCAACCAGTCCCATGTTCCACTCAAGGTGCCCCAACCAGTCCCATGTTTAACTCTAGGTGCCCCCACGAGGGCTTTCTAAACAACTCACCTCCAACATGGAGCTGGGGGAGATTTAACCATTAGTAACCATTAAGCTGGATATTCACTGGGCTACTTTACTAGTGGACTAGGCACTCTTGACAGCCTCTTTAACTTATTGGACCATGTATGGGTCCTCAACTATCCCCTTCCCAAGCAATATCTAAGAAGAGCTTGGATCAGCCTACTGGGCAGTAAATCTAGGTTTGCATGCCTCCCATTGAGATCCAGTCCTTAGCTGGAGCTGAACGATGGAGCTAAATTAATTTGCCCCACCACTTACAGTAAATAGCCAGATCGTCAATGTTCAATTGGTTTGGCAACCTCAAGAGTAGATCTTACTGTGTATGGCCAGCTCTAGTCTAAAGTAATTACGTCTCTGATTTCATAGGGACTCACCACTATTAGGACTTGCCCACCGTGTCCATTGAATGTAAAATGGAAGCCATATCAATAATAAGGTCCATTTGTGCTATTCCCCAGGCGTGGGCATGAGTTGTACCAAGGTGCCTGGGTTTATCTCATACCCCGCTTGAGAATGGCTAGGGAAAGAATCTCTGACCAGACTATGGGTTGGGTGACCTTCAAAACGTAGATATTTCCCAGATATGTTGTACCCCAAAGAACCTTCTTAAAGAGGAACCTCTTTAATCTCAGGCAACAGTAAATGTAGGTTTGGTAGCTTACTGACCAGAATGAAAGCTTTTAGTGGCCCTTTAGCTGTCCACTGTTTGTATGCAATGTGCTTAGCCAGGACTACATGGAGCTCAGCTGCTGTGGGAACCCTAGCGGAGCACAACTCACCACTATTACTTCAAGAAGAACTATGATGTACCTTGAATTCCTCAGTCTTAACTGTGCCAGCTTCTGTGATTCATAAATGCTCTTTCCTGTGTGCCCCGCCCACACACACACACACCAGCGGCCAATAATATCCACTCTTGCTCCTTCTAAGATGTCTGCTATTGACCATTTCACTTTTTTTCCATTAAATTCAATATTTATTTAAAAAAAAAAAAAAAAAGAATATGAGAACAGCTTTTATATAAAAAAAATAAATAAATAAAATGAGTATTTATTAAACATTTTTGTTGTTTGGATACGTTTTTGTTTTATAACATTTTCCGTTTCTTTTTGTTTTTCTTTTTTTTCATTTCTTTTGTTTTGGTTAAAAGGTTTTAGGTTTTAAGGTGCTGTCTGAAACTACCCTGCTTACATTTGCATCAAAAAAGTGGGTGCACCATGCTCATTTCATTATAAAGAGCTGAACTTCCTGTTTGAACAGGAAGTTAGCTCCCAGATCCATAAGCAATCTGAAGGGGTGTTATAGTGAATCACTGGAAGCCCTTAAGGTGCTCCTCCTCACTAAAAGTCCAATACTGAAGTAGAAGTTACATCCTACTTGAATGGACAGTAATTAATAAAGGCTGAATTACAACTATAAAGAGCTAAACTTCCTGTTTGAACAGGAAGTTAGCTCCCAGAGCCATAAACAATCTGAGGGGGTGTTATAGTGAATCACTGGAAGCCCTTAAGGTGCTCCTCCTCACTAAAAGTCCAATACTGAAGTAGAAGTTACATCCTACTTGAATGAACAGTAATTAATAAAGGCTGAATTACAACTATAAAGAGCTAAACTTCCTGTTTGAACAGGAAGTTAGCTCCCTGAGCCATAAACAATCTGAGGGAGTGTTATAGTGAATCACTGGAAGCCCTTAAGGTGCTCCTCCTCACTAAAAGTCCAATACTGAAGTAGAAGTTACATCCTACTTGAATGGACAGTAATTAATAAAGGCTGAATTACAACTATAAAGAGCTAAACTTCCTGTTTGAACAGGAAGTTAGCTCCCAGAGCCATAAACAATCTGTGGGGGGTGTTTTAGTGAGGAGGAGCAACTTAAGGGCTTCCAGTGATTCACTATAACACCCCCACAGATTGTTTATGGCTCTGGGAGTTAACTTCCTGTTCAAACAGGAAGTTTAGCTCTTTATAATTGTAATTCAGCTTTTTATTAATTACTGTCTTTAATTGCCCCCCAAAAGGTTTTACCACTCAAGTATGATGTACCTTCTACTTCAGCATTGGACTTTTAGTGAGGAGGAGCACCTTAAGGGCTTCCAGTGATTCACTATAATCCAATACTGAAGTAGAAGTTACATCCTACTTGAGTGGTAAAACCTTTTGTTGGGCAATTAAAGACAGTAATTAAAAATTACAATTATAAAGAGCTGAACTTCCTGTTTGAACAGGAAGTTAGCTCCCAGAGCCATAAACAATCGGTGGGGGTGTTATAGTGAATCACTGGAAGCCCTTAAGGTGCTCCTCCTCACTAAAAGTCCAATACTGAAGTAGAAGTTACATCCTACTTGAGTCATAAAAACTTTTGGGGGGCAATTAAAGACAGTAATTAGTAAGAGCTGAATTACAATTAAAAGGAGCTGAACTTCCTGTTTGAACAGGAAGTTAGCTCCCAGAGCCATAAACAATCTGTGGAGGTGTTTAAGTGAGGAGGAGCACCTTAAGGGCTTCCAGTGATTCACTATAACACCCCACAGATTGTTTATGGCTCTGGGAGCTAACTTCCTGTTCAAACAGGAAGTTCAGCTCTTTATAATTGTAATTCAGCTCCTGTTGGAGTTTTTTCCCAGTGAATTTTTTATAAGCTTCCCCTCAAGGAGCCAAAACAATAAAATTGTGTTAAGTAAAATTCAGGTGGTAAACACCCAACAAAGAAGCCATTTGGAGCAACGGTCATAGAGAACAATTGGTATTTTGGCCATTTTGGGCCATAAGGCTTCTTTCTACCCCCCTCAACACAATATTTAAACATTGATAGTGCTTGGAATGCCTCCTACTCATGTACTTAGTGATATAAACTAGGTCACATGATCTTTAAAAAAAAAAGCCAAAGACAAGCTCTGAAGCTGATTGGATTGTCAGGCATGTTTCTTTACTGCTGCAGAGAAGTCATTTCAGGTCCTACTAAAGTGCCACAATTAGTATCTGAAGGGGAAATAAACCCCCCCTCTGACTAAGCAGGTTGCACCAGAGATCTATCATGTCTATTGGCAAATTGTTTTGACATTATAGTTCCGTTTTTTGACAAATGCTCGCGACTTCCTGTCAGGAGGCGAAGTCGACAGTGTGAAGGTACGCAATAAAATTCTCCTAACTGTGCCGCGGCAAGAAGCTAATTAGGGAGGCCTCTTTCTCAGATGTAATCAACGTAGTCCTCCCAAACGATTCCCGTCCCTTAGGGATTTGCATATTTATTAGCCAGCTAGGATTTCAATAACCATTTCTCCCCGTTTCCGTAACCGTTTTTCTAAAATCGAGTGTTGTGCTTTCAATTAGTAGAAGACAAAGTGCCCTGTTTAGTGAGTTTAAATAAGAAACGTTAGATTTGATGTTGAAAATTGTATTCGCTAACCTATTTACCATGCTTCCATATTGAATTTATGTTTTGTTTTTTCAAAAATTTTAACTGTTAAAGAGTAGCAGTAGTCATCTACTTGCTAGTTAATGGTCTCTTTGGTTTAAGGTGTTAACGAGCTCTACCTTTCTGCCCTTCTCCATGTAAGCTGCCATCAGAAAGTTTGAGATGGGTTCCTAGCTTGAGTTAAGGTCCTTCTCTCTATTAGAGAACATCCAGTACAGTGTTCTATTCAGAAAGTTTGAGATGGGTCCATAGCTTGAGTTAAGGTCCTTCCCTCTATTAGAGAGCTTCCATTGGAGTGTTCTATTCAGAAAGTTTGAGATGGGTTCCTAGCTTGAGTTAAGATAGCTCCTTCCATTAGAGTGTTCTATTCAAAAAGTTTGAGATGGGTACCTAGCTTGAGTTAAGGTCCTTCTCTCTATTAGAGAACTTCCAGTAGAGTGTTCTTTTCAGAAAGTTTGAGATGAGTCCCTAGCTTGAGTTAAGGTCCTTTTTTTTATTAGAGAGCGTCCATTAGAGTGTTCTATTAAGAAAGTTTGAGATGGGTCCCTAGCTTGAGTTAAGGTCCTTCCCTCTATTAGAAAGCTTCCATTATAGTGTTCTATTCCGAACGTTTGAGATGGGTTCCTAGCTTGAGTTAAGATAGTTCCATCTATTAGAGAACTTCCAGTAGAGTGTTCTATTCAGAAAGTTTGAGATGAGTCCCTAGCTGGAGTAAAGATAGTTCCCTCTATTAAAGAGCTTCCATTGGAGTGTTCTATTCAGAAAGTTTGAGATGGGTTCCTAGCTTGAGTTAAGGTCCTTCCCTCTATTAAAGAGCTTCCATTAGAGTGTTCTATTCAGAAAGTTTGAGATGAGTTCCTAGCTTAAGTTAAGGTCCTTCCCTCTATTAAAGAGCTTCCATTAGAGTGTTCTATTCTTAAAGTTTGAGATGGGTCCCTAGCTTGAGTCAAGATCCCTCCCTCTATTAAAGAGCTTCCATTAGAGTGTTCTATTCTGAAAGTTTGAGTTGGGTTCCTAGCTTGAGTTACGGCCCTTCCTCTCCATTTTAAAGCTGCCATCACAATGTTCTATTCCAGCTTGAGTTATGGGTTTCTTGCCCCTTCCCCTGTAAGCTGCCCCCACAATGTTCTCAACACACTGCTTGAGTTACTTCCTGACCCTAATGTTCTAAGCTTCCATCAGAGTGTTCTATCAGGATGAACATGTTCAACCAATATCCCATATGAGGTTTAGTAATTATTTAGCATTAGCTCCAATCCACAATATAGGAAGGCATGGGTTGACTATTTGTCCAACCTTTGTCCTGACCCTTCCAATCTAAACCCTACACTACCTAACCCTCTGTGTAGTTATATACTGGTGTCCAACCCACCCGTTGGGGAAGGGAAGAGTATATAAATGAAAGACAGCAGGCAACTGGAAGAGGATTGACTGAGGACTGGAATGTGCTGATGTTGTGGATGGGGAGGGCTGTAGGCAGTCAAACCCACCACCCCCTGTGACCTGCTAGAGAAGTTTTCCACCACCCCCTAACCAATGTAGGGGCACTGTTCCATATTTTGAAGATACAGGTACATGTAAATTAAAGTTCTATCTCAAGATGGGCATTTATATTCATGTCTGGGGGCATCTTCCATGCTTTATTATATTGGCCATGCTTTGTTTGAGGTCTTGATATTCCTGTTCTTCTTCAAAATATCAAACCTTCCTTAACAATTTTTTGACCAAAATGACTCATTTCGATAGATGGGGGGTTGTATGTAGATAATATGTGCATAGTGAAACCTGTTTAGGGATTGATTCAGTTTCTTAGAAGGTTATGATACCTCTTTCTTTGGACAAGAACCCAATCGTTGGCAATTCATCTGGTCAAGAAGGTATTAGAACTTTCCGAGTAACTTGAAGAATCCTTACTAGTGTTTAACGAATTTCAAAAAGACTCGATAAAGGGTAATTATATCTTTTTTCTTTCACAGTATGCATTAGAACAAAAATACATCCCCTATTCTATTTGAGAAGCACCCTGCTTGGACAATTAAAGCCTTCCGAAGAATGTAAACTACCGGATCTGCCAAGCGTCTATGTCCATTGTCAGGAAGCTGGGCAGGCCCCCCAAAGCAGGGTGATAAGATTTCTGTGTTGGAGCACTCAGATTCAGCCCATTGAAATGAGTTTTTGCACTAGGTCACGTTGTCCTGCTGGACAAGTCTTTGGCGCTCATCAAATCCCTCCCTAAACCTTAAAGCCAGCCCACTTCCATTCTGGAACCTTCTCAGTGGATGCCTGTTGACCAATGGGACGCCATATTGTTTTTCTTTTTGTGACTGGTGGATGTGTTGCCTTTTTTTCTAACTGGCGATGGACATTGGTTATAGTCTTATTTATTTAACACTGGAGGATGATAAAAACCCAGTCTGTTGCTGATGGTTTTACGTCAACTTCCAGCGAACCAAATCGGTGAGATTTGGTGTTTCAGGACCAAAATAATAAAAAAAAAAAAACCTTTGGAAAACATGCTGCTTTTAGGGAGTGAAAAAACTATAATTTCATCCTTCGACTTTATCTTTTTTTTACAAATTTGTTACCTCTTAAGATGATAACTATGGAAGAAACAGTGGAATGTTCCGGGTAGACTTTAGAAGGTCGGTGGTGACAAAGAGTCCTGATTAAGGGCACATCTATATATTGTCTCCTAGGGAAATGTCATTGTTCTAGAATTACTCTATTTATATGGTAAAGTCCAACGTATTTTATGTACTGAATGACCGGCTAGTAATACGTGCAATTAGTTGCCCCGCCCCCCCATTGTGCGAAAGCTTATTATGTAGGGGAATAAATTCACTATATGACTTTTTCCTACATAAAAAACATACTTACGGCACATGGCTTTTGCTTTATGGCAATAACTTGAGGAGTTTTAGTAAAGCATGATATTTTTACTGCACTCGGAACGGAAATTTGCTTCGAAATATTCTCGTTGGGTTACACAGTGCCTCCGAGCCAGCGGCTACCAAGAACCTCTCATTCTCCAAATCGAAATATATATATATATATATATATATAAATACATACATCTATATACATATATTTTATAGTACAACTGGTGCTGTGTAAAGTTTACATTTCGTACTTCAATATCTAAAGGAACATCAGTCATTTTCACTGTCGCCGAGATCCAGACGAATGTAAATAAAATAACGTTTTTTGCTACTAAGAAAAAAAAAACGGTAAAGAAAAAATGTCGAAATGTTGTTAATGTATGAACTGGATATTATTTAAAAAAAAAAAAACTGGTTAAAGTTTACATGGATTCAAAGAACATTTCTCACCGTGAGTTTTCAGCTTCTAACGGCAATAGAACTTTGCAGACAATCGCTTTGTAGTGGCGGGTCGTTACATCAAGTCCCTTTTTTTGGGAGGGGGGCGTGATTTCTTCTGTATAGAAAATGATTGGCCAACGTTTCATAGATATTGTATGATAGGCCTGTCAATCGACTGAAGGAACTGTACTTGGTTGAATGAAGTTGGGTGGCGAAGCCTTGACCAAGTACCAAGTAGATGCACTACCAATACTATACTAAGGGGCACATTTACTAATCCACGAACATCCGAAAAGCGTTTGAATGCGTTTTTTTCGTAATGATCGGTATTTTGTGACTTTTTCGCGAATTGTCGTGAATTTTTCGAGCTCAATACGCAAAGTCGCGACAATTCGCGAAAGTCGTAATGGCTACGAAAAAGTCTCGACAATTCACAAAAGTCATAATGGCTATGAAAAAGTCGCGACATTTCACGAAAGTCATAATCGCTATGAAAAAGTCTCGACAATTCACGTAAGTCATAATGGCTATGAAAAAGTCGCGACAATTCGCGCAAGTCGTGACGGCTACGAAAAAGTCGCGATGGTGACGAAAAAAATCGCAAAAAATATGAAAAAGTCACAAAATGTTCCTTTCCAATCCGATTTTTTCCCGTTCGGGATTCGGATTCAATACGAAAAGTCGCGACAATTCACGAAAGTCGTAATGGCTATGAAAAAGTCGCGACAATTCACGAAAGTCATAATGGCTATGAAAAAGTCACGACAATTTGCGCAAGCATAATGGCTATGAAAAAGTTGCGACGGTGATGAGAAAATCGCAAAAAATACGAAAAAGTCGCAAAATGTTCATTTCCAATCCGATTTTTTCCCGTTCGGGATTCGGATTCAATACGAAAAGTCGCGACAATTCACGAAAGTCGTAATGGCTATGAAAAAGTCGCGACAATTCACGAAAGTCATAATGGCTATGAAAAAGTCGCGACAATTTGCGCAAGCATAATGGCTATGAAAAAGTTGCGACGGTGATGAGAAAATCGCAAAAAATACGAAAAAGTCGCAAAATGTTCATTTCCAATCCGATTTTTTCCCGTTCGGGATTCGGATTCAATACGAAAAGTTGCGACAATTCGCGAAAGTTGTAATGGCTAGGAAAAAGTCTCGACAATTCACGCAAGTCGTAACGGCTACGAAAAAGTTGCGACGGCGACGAAAAAAATCGCAAAAATACGAAAAAGTCGCAAAATGTTCGTTTCCAATCCGTTTTTTTCCCCGTTCGGGATTCGGATTCGTGGATTAGTAAATCAGCCCCTAAGGGTGTGATACTTACTCCTACAGTCTAGGAGTTGTCCAACCATACTCACATGTTGCTTCTCTACAACTATTGGTTGTTGGGAAATATTGGCTAGTTGTTATGATGGTCACCTATGGACATTAATGCAATGACTGTACTGTATACACAACATTTACTTATGTTACCTTCAACCAATGATGGACTTGACTAGGCCAACAAAGCCGATATTTTAGTAAATATTTACCTTTAATCTATGAAACAAAAAAAATGAACAATGCTACTTGTCTTGATTTCTTTGTCTTAACTCTTCCACCATGTAGAAACCGTAATCTAATATCAATTAGGGGAATTCATTAACACAATAACCACCAGTACATTGGGACCTCTATGCAGTCAACAGAACGTCAACAACAATCCATTCCTATGTTGTGGTCTTCAGTCCCACAAAGTGGAAACTCTACAGGGTAACAAGGTCCAAGGCCCAAGGCATCTGTTACTAGATTCCAGTAATACTGCTAACAAAAACCCCAGGGCCCTCTTTGCCTAGAAACTGTACTATAGCAACCATACACTACAATCCATGGCTGTAGGAAATACCGATTGGCATCTCTAAGGGGCAAATGTGCGGAAAATCTTAATTGTCTGTTATTTGTGATTGGGTCCAGGGTCGGACTGGGCAGCCGGGAAAAACCTGATCAATGTTGCCGCTTATCCTGGCCACCGATGTCCTTCCCTTGACTTAAGGGCACTTAGGGGAGGACGTTGGGAGGGTGGTGGGGGCCACTACAGGGGGTTAGGGGTCGTGGCGGGGGATGTGGTCGACGTGGCCGGTGGAGGCACCTTGGGGGTGTTCGGGGCCCCTGGGGTGGCAGCCCCAGTGGGCCCTGCACCCCCCAGTCCAACCCTGATTGTGTCTTTTTTCTCTCACTTAGTGATGAGCGAATCTGTCCCGTTTCGATGAAAAATTTGCGAATTGGCGAAACTTTTTCTACATGCAATTTTTTGGCGAATTTTGATTGCTTCGTGAAACAATCCGCCATTGGCGAAACATGGAAATACGCCACAAATCCATGCCTGGCAAATAATTTCTTCATGGCCAAGTTATTTTATTCACGATCAAGGGGTTTTTTTTTAATAGGCGCAATATTGCCACCTAAACCCTGAAGAGATTTTTTGGAAACCATATTGGCATATTTCTAATCTAATCAATTCCCATAAGCACTGAGGAGATGTGGAATTGAGAATTTAGCCTAATGCCGGGTTGTAAGGTATCAGGGCATTGGCTCCTATAAATTCCTTGGAAACCCATAAGCGTATGCAGGGGGTGTTCCTTTTATTGCTTCCCTCGGGCTAATGGAACTGCATGGCAAATGTTTTTAATATAAATATTAATATTTGGGAATCACGGCAATTAGTGTAACCTATAAGGGCAGTTGAGTGGTTCTGTAAAGCTTGATGAACGCACGTTGAACCAAAAGAAATGAGAGCTAATTGCTTTCTATAGTGTTCAGCTCAAGAACATCCCATGTGATCTTTATGTTCCACCACCTTCCGTTTCTCTAGCACATTTGTGCCGAAATGGGGGCACTTAATCCCAGATTCCTATACAGGCACTTTGTCCATTTTATTGCTCTTCCCGTTGAGTTGGGCTCCAGTATGAACATTCTGATTCACTGATAATGTTCTGATTGGCTACATATGGCCTTGCCTTATTCAAGTTCTAAAGCCCAAAATGGCTCTAGATTGGTCTATTACAGTGGTCCTCAACCTTCCTAATGCCAAGACCCTTTAATACAGTTCCTCATGTTGTGGTGACCCCCAACCATAAAATTATCCCTAAGGCCATCGGAAATATGTGTTTTCCGATGGTCTTAGGTGACCCCTGTGAAAGGGTCGTTCGACCCCCAAAGGGGTCCCGGCCCACAGGTTGAGTAAAGCTGGGCTGATGTTTTCAGCTGTAAGGTAATAGACATAGGGATTGACAATAGACACAAGGTTGACACCTGTGACTGATCTCTGATTGGCTGATATGTCACCCCATAAGTTAGCAAATCTTTCATTTGATTATTATTCCCCTTCCCCATCTATTCTGAGCAGCAAATGTTGCAACACCTCAGTTACTGTAGACTTGCTCTACATACTCATTGGCTGAATAACGTACAATAGATCTGGTGGATTCTTATTTTAGGCCCAGGGGAGCAAGATGGAACTGCTTTGCTTCTGCTGAAGATCCCAAAGTGAGTAAATAGGAGCTCTCTCTCTCTCTCTGCCAGAGTCATCTTTATAAGTAGACCATTATTTCTAGTTAGTAGAACTGCCCAGCCTATGGTTCCTACGATCAACTAAAGGGTTGTAGACTGAGCAGCAATAGTCTACAGTGTCTGAACTGTCATGATCTCCATCTTGTCCTACTATCTTCATCTTGCTCTACTGTCTCCATCTTGCCCTACTGTCTTCATCTTGTCCTACTGTCTTCATCTTGCCCTACTGTCTCCATCTTGCCCTACTGTCTTCATCTTGCCCTACTGTCTTCATCTTGCCCTACTGTCTTCATCTTACCCTACTATCTCCATCTTGCCCTACTGTCTTCATCTTGTCCTACTGTCTTCATCTTGCCCTACTATCTCCATCTTGTCCTACTATGTTCATCTTGCTCTACTGTCTCCATCTTGTCCTACAATCTTCATCTTGCCCTACTATCTCCATCTTGTCCTACTATCTTCATCTTGCTCTACTGTCTCCATCTTGCCCTACTGGCTCCATCTTGTCCCACTGCCGCCATCTTGGTCCACTCTCTCCTTTTTCCATTGTTTCTCTACATGGCACCATCTTGGATCTCCATGGTGCTAATATTCGGGATGAGTTACGCATTGCCTCATTTTCATCTGCTGTACAGAAGGTACCCCCCCCCCCCAGTCACCCTCATTTCTGAGCAGTGGATACAGGGAAGGCAACAGACTCCACCGCTGTGACGTAAATGTGAATATACTAAAATGTTTACCTCGATGCAAGCTCTGCTTTCTTTTGCCAAATATTCTCGGGGGTGAATACGCTGTAATATTTTGACTCTAGAATAATATTGTACATATGAATTTCAATGCTGCTTGATTCGAGACTTGAACTCGCTTCTTAAATTGAGTTTTTTATGTAAATACTGATGATATAATCACGTTATTGAATAACCAGTCGCAATGAGACTTACGGTCTACGTGGGCTGCAAAATACAGTTGATTTGTGATATTCTTGTGAGTTGGCTTAGCACGTTGACATTGAAAGGTGACGATTATAGAATTTATATATATATATATATATTTTCTCCTATATTGATAGGTATGGGCGATAAGGTGAGTGGGGCCACAGGCAAAGAGGTGCTATAGTATACAAGATCCTATAGTTTCATTAGGGATGGTGGCAGCACGACTAATATGATTAATATCAGTGGTTCTCAACCTTCCTATGGTTGGGTGACCTCCAACCATAAAATTATTCCTAAGACCATCGGAAATATGTGTTTCCCGATAGTCATAGGTGACCCCTGTGAAAGGGTCGTTCCACCCCCAAAGGGGTCCCGACCCACAGGTTGACAACCGCTGATCTATATAATCATTGGTCATGTGATTTCAGGATGCAAGGGGATATTATATTGTGTGTTTCTGCCTGTTGTGTCTGACTAACCACACACAAACATTAACTTGAAGAAGAGATTATCTTCCATATACCTTGATAGTACGGAATGACAACGTATCATATTCAATGTTTAGTTTTTGTGTATCCACATTAATCATTTGGTTAAACACGGCCATATTGTTTTTCGTTGGCCAGTTCCATCCTTGAGTTTCCATGTAGAAGGCCAATGATTTGGGATGAAGATAGTGGGCATGATGGGGAGCCATAAAAATCCCTCAGAAGGCCAAGCTTCTCATGTTCCACCAATGTACCTGCTTTACCGGGCCCACTCCATGCACCATTAGATATATAATGCCTTTATATAAAATAATGGGATGTCATAAAGTTGGGCCCAATGGAAGGTTCTCTGGTATCTTGACATTGTTAGCATTTGTGTGCCTTTCGTATGTGTATAATATATCTAATGGTCTTCAACCGGCCAATTGTAATATAGGGACCCCGCTCTTCCAATAATCTTCACTTCTAGTTAAGGGATAACTTCCTAAGCTCTTGCAAGTAGGTAATACCAGGGAAAGCTATTATAAAGTTAGATATCTTGATGATTTTTTTTCTTTTTGATTATAGTTGAATTCTAGTTGCCACTATACCGGACAGAAGTATTAAGAGGTGAATGAATAATTATTTTTCTATTGGTTGTCTCCCACTAGCTTCTATGAAGGGCTTAGCGGCTCTGCTTCCAAACTCAAGCCTATCTATGCCTGACGTAGTCCAACCTGCTGACCTTGGCCCAGTGTCGGACTGGGACCCCAGGGGCCACCAGAAAACCTTAGACCATAGACCCACTCTCCAAACTATTTTTCCTCCTTTCCTCACCCAACCTCTTTATTCTCCTAGTCTCTTTTATTTACATGCTAGCATCTATTCCTCCATCTATTTCTCCTCTTTGTTCCCACTCAGAAATAAGGAATGACCATGAAGTAGGCCAAATGGCCAGGAGCAGGAGGGCCCACCGGGAGTTTTCCTGGTATCCTGGTGGGCCAATCCGATACTGCCTTGGCCTAGGTTTTCACCACTCATAGACCTTCTATTCTGTTATAAACCCCTACCAAAAAGCAATCATGCAGGGTCAGACCGGGTAAAAACCCGGTGACCCAGACACGATCCCTTTTACCGTTCCCTTGGCCGCCAGTGTCCTCCCCTGACGCATTGTCAGGATCTCAGGTGGTTAAGGGGGACACGGACAGCGGGGCATCTTCCGCCACCCCAGTCCGACCCCGAGTCCCATGTAGTGTGACCTAGTGGTCCAGGACAGGGGTTTATTTAGTTCCAGTGCTGCCCTAGGCATGGGACCTATATACAACACTAGGTCACTTCCACAGAGCATCGCAACCCCCTAACCACTAACCTCGGATCGAACCTCGGGCCGAATCCCGTCGTTTTTTTAAGGATTCGTTTCGGCCGAACCGAATCCGAATCCTAATTAGCATAAATTAGGATATGCTAATTAGAATTCGGAAAGGGTTAAATGGCCCGATTTGTAACCCCTTCCAATCCTATTCAGCATATGCCAATTAGGATTTGGTTCGGGATTCATCTGAATCCTGCTGGGTGGGTTTGAACCCAAAAAAGTGGGTTCAGTGCATCCCTAATATATATATAGGCACCCAAGGGCCACCCCCCAAAACCTGCTACCCTCAGCATAGGCCCCTCGGTGTCTTATTATACATACGCCCCTGGTCCCAGAGGACCAAAAACAACCAGCCAGGGTAGGTTCCCCACTATACAAAGCACAATTAAGCACAGCCAGCCCTTCTACTGTACATTTTGCCCATTGCCTGTACAAAAAGATTCCATAAATCTACCCCCCATGTAAATAATTCTTTACTTTTTGTACAAAGCACAAACTCAAATTCAGTAGAATAAAACCTCTTTTCAATATTACAGATTTCCAAAAAATACTGTATATGATACAAGGGCTTTGTGTAGAAGGAAAATGCAAACACTACACACGTTTGTGATTACTCGGCGTTCTGCTTATGTGCAAACAGTTTACTATTCAACTGGTGTTTACATTTTACATTAAAAAATCGGCAGTGCTATTGAAAGTACAAAATCTTGGGAATTTTGCAACATCCTACATTGATTTTCAGTTTCACCCAGTTTCAAGGAGAAGTCAATGCCATTATTGTGTTCAGTTTCGCTCAGTTTCACCCAGTTTCCAGAAGAAGTCAATACCATCATTGTGTTCTGTTTCACCCAGTTTCAAGGAGAAGTCAGTCCCATCACTGTGTTCAGTTTCACCCAGTTTCACCCAGTTTCCAGAAGAAGTCAATACCATCATTGTGTTCTGTTTCACCCAGTTTCAAGGAGAAGTCAGTCCCATCATTGTGTTCAGTTTCACCCAGTTTTAAGGAGAAGTCAATGCCATCATTGTGTTCAGTTTCGCTCAGTTTCACCCAGTTTCCAGAAGAAGTCCATACCATCATTGTGTTCTGTTTCACCCAGTTTCAAGGAGAAGTCAATGCCATCATTGTGTTCAGTTTCACCCAGTTTCAAGGAGAAGTCAATGCCATCATTGTGTTCAGTTTCACCCAGTTTCAAGGAGAAGTCAATCCCATCATTGTTTTCTGTTTCACCCAGTTTCAAGGAGAAGTCAATCCCCTCATTGTTTTAGTTTCACTCAGTTTCAAGGAGAAGTCAATCCCATCATTGTTTTCTGTTTCACCCAGTTTCAAGGAGAAGTCAGTCCCATCATTGTTTTAGTAACATAGTAAGTTGGGTTGAAAAAAAGACGTCCATGAAGTTCAACCATAAGCATCAAGTTCAACCATAAAATCAAGTCTGTTTCACCCAGTTTCAAGGAGAAGTCAATACCATCATTGTGTTCTGTTTCACCCAGTTTCAAGGACAAGTCAATGCCATCATTGTTTTCCGTTTCACCCAGTTTCAAGGAGAAGTCAATCCCATCATTGTTTTCTGTTTACCCAGTTTCAAGGAGAAGTCAATCCCATCATTGTGTTCAGTTTCATCCAGTTTCAAGGAGAAGTCAGTCCCATCATTGTGTTCAGTTTCACCCAGTTTCAAGGAGAAGTCAATCCCATCACTGTTTTCAGTCTCACCCAGTTTCAAGGAGAAGTCAGTCCCATCATTGTGTTCAGTTTCACCCAGTTTCAAGGAGAAGTCAATCCCATCATTGTGTTCAGTTTCATCCAGTTTCAAGGAGAAGTCAGTCCCATCATTGTGTTCAGTTTCACCCAGTTTCAAGGAGAAGTAAATCCCATCATTGTGTTCAGTTTCACCCAGTTTCAAGGAGAAGTCAGTCCCATCATTGTGTTCCGTTTCACCCAGTTTCAAGGAGAAGTCAGTCCCATCATTGTGTTCAGTTTCATCCAGTTTCAAGGAGAAGTCAATCCCATCATTGTTTTCTGTTTCACCCAGTTTCAAGGAGAAGTCAATCCCCTCATTGTTTTAGTTTCACTCAGTTTCAAGGAGAAGTCAATCCCATCATTGTTTTCTGTTTCACCCAGTTTCAAGGAGAAGTCAGTCCCATCATTGTGTTCAGTTTCATCCAGTTTCAAGGAGAAGTCAATCCCATCATTGTTTTCTGTTTCACCCAGTTTCAAGGAGAAGTCAATCCCCTCATTGTTTTAGTTTCACTCAGTTTCAAGGAGAAGTCAGTCCCATCATTGTGTTCAGTTTCATCCAGTTTCAAGGAGAAGTCAATCCCATCATTGTTTTCTGTTTCACCCAGTTTCAAGGAGAAGTCAATCCCCTCATTGTTTTCTGTTTCACCCAGTTTCAAGGAGAAGTCAATCCCCTCATTGTTTTCTGTTTCACCCAGTTTCAAGGAGAAGTCAATCCCATCATTGTGTTCAGTTTCACCCAGTTTCAAGGAGAAGTCAATTCCATCATTGTGTTCAGTTTCATCCAGTTTCAAGGAGAAGTCAATCCCATCATTGTTTTCTGTTTCACCCAGTTTCAAGGAGAAGTCAATCCCATCATTGTTTTCTGTTTCACCCAGTTTCAAGGAGAAGTCAGTCCCATCATTGTGTTCAGTTTCACCCAGTTTCAAGGAGAAGTCAATGCCATCATTGTGTTCAGTTTCATCCAGTTTCAAGGAGAAGTCAATCCCATCATTGTTTTCTGTTTCACCCAGTTTCAAGGAGAAGTCAATCCCCTCATTGTTTTAGTTTCACTCAGTTTCAAGGAGAAGTCAGTCCCATCATTGTGTTCAGTTTCATCCAGTTTCAAGGAGAAGTCAATCCCATCATTGTTTTCTGTTTCACCCAGTTTCAAGGAGAAGTCAATCCCCTCATTGTTTTCTGTTTCACCCAGTTTCAAGGAGAAGTCAATCCCCTCATTGTTTTCTGTTTCACCCAGTTTCAAGGAGAAGTCAATCCCATCATTGTGTTCAGTTTCACCCAGTTTCAAGGAGAAGTCAATTCCATCATTGTGTTCAGTTTCATCCAGTTTCAAGGAGAAGTCAATCCCATCATTGTTTTCTGTTTCACCCAGTTTCAAGGAGAAGTCAATCCCCTCATTGTTTTAGTTTCACTCTGTTTCAAGGAGAAGTCAATCCCATCATTGTTTTCTGTTTCACCCAGTTTCAAGGAGAAGTCAGTCCCATCATTGTGTTCAGTTTCACCCAGTTTCAAGGAGAAGTCAATGCCATCATTGTGTTCAGTTTCATCCAGTTTCAAGGAGAAGTCAATCCCCTCATTGTTTTAGTTTCACTTAGTTTCAAGGAGAAGTCAATCCCATCATTGTTTTCTGTTTCACCCAGTTTCAAGGAGAAGTCAGTCCCATCATTGTTTTAGTAACATAGTAAGTTGGGTTGAAAAAAAGACGTCCATGAAGTTCAACCATAAGCATCAAGTTCAACCATAAAATCAAGTCTGTTTCACCCAGTTTCAAGGAGAAGTCAATACCATCATTGTGTTCTGTTTCACCCAGTTTCAAGGACAAGTCAATGCCATCATTGTTTTCTGTTTCACCCAGTTTCAAGGAGAAGTCAATCCCATCGTTGTTTTCTGTTTCACCCAGTTTCAAGGAGAAGTCAATCCCATCATTGTTTTCTGTTTCACCCAGTTTCAAGGAGAAGTCAATCCCATCATTGTTTTCTGTTTCACCCAGTTTCAAGGAGAAGTCAATCCCATCGTTGTTTTCTGTTTCACCCAGTTTCAAGGAGAAGTCAATCCCATCGTTGTTTTCTGTTTCACCCAGTTTCAAGGAGAAGTCAATCCCATCATTGTTTTCTGTTTACCCAGTTTCAAGGAGAAGTCAATCCCATCATCGTTTCAAGTGGAAGTTAAACACATTATTGTTTTCCAAGAGTGCCAATGCTCCTAAAATGGCTGCTGGAGCACTTCCTGTTTGGGAAAAAATAACGAGGATTTATATAAACGAACGTCTGTTTAAACTCGAATTTCTCGAGTTCTAACAAAGCTTTGGGATTTTTGAATGTAAACTTGAAATTTCCGTACGAATGATTCAAGCATTACCGTGACATTTTATAAATACAGCAATAGTTTAATTCGAATTTATACCATGGCGAGATTATACGGACAGAAAAAAACGTATTTTAGTTAATGTGCCCCCTAATTTAAGAATCTAAAACTATTAGTAGCTATTTTTCGTCTGGTAGTACAGGTATAGGACCCATTATCCAGAATGCTCAGGAGCAAGGATATTCTGGATAAGGGGTCTTTACGTAATTTGGATCTCCATACCTTAAGTTTGCTAAAAAAATTATAAAACATTAATTAAACCCAATAGGATTGTTTTTGATCCAATAAGGGGTAATTATATCTTAGTTGGGATCAAGTACAGGTACTGTTTTATTATTACAGAGAAAAGGGAATCATTTAACCATGAAATAAACCCAATAGGGCTGTTCTGCCCCAATAAGGGGTAATTATATCTTAGTTGGGATCAAGTACAGGTACTGTTTTATTATTACAGAGAAAAGGGAATCATTTAACCATTAAATAAACCCAATAGGGCTGTTCTGCCCCAATAAGGGGTAATTATATCTTAGTTGGGATCAAGTACAGGTACTGTTTTATTATTACAGAGAAAAGGGAATCATTTAACCATGAAATAAACCCAATAGGGCTGTTCTGCCCCAATAAGGGGTAATTATATCTTAGTTGGGATCAAGTACAGGTACTGTTTTATTATTACAGAGAAAAGGGAATCATTTAACCATGAAATAAACCCAATAGGGCTGTTCTGCCCCAATAAGGGGTAATTATATCTTAGTTGGGATCAAGTACAGGTACTGTTTTATTATAACAGAGAAAAGGGAATCATTTAAACATAAAATCCCATACCTGTACCCACTTTTAAATTGGGAAACAAATATATGAATGACTATACATTTTAGAAATTACATTTGTATATTGTGCTGCTCAAGTTTTTGAAAAATGTTATTATTTATAAAAACAAAAACTCCAGTTTCAGTGCTTTCATACCAACCCATTGTATACTTAACATGCCCAGTCATTTCCCTCCCATATCTGTATCTCAGAAAGCCAAATGACTAACGGTGATTCTGTCTTTTTTACGCTATGAATTTTTTTGTTAAAAATGCAAAAATTGGAAAAACGTGAATGATCTTTGGGTCGAATTTTTAAACTATGTAATAATGTACAGAGAAAAGGTGTTCGTGTTCCGAGAAAGACGTGGCTGTGAGATTTATGTACGTTTGCAATTAGACAATATTAATATTAAATATTAAAGATTTATTTAGATATTTTACCCCGGTCTGCTGTAATTTATTAAAGCGAAAGGTGGAATATGGCGTGTTTTTCCGATCAGGGAGATTTATTGGATGGAAATGGCACCTGACTTTCAGGCTACATAGGTTTTATAAGGTCATTGTACAGGTATAGGACCCGTTATCCAGAATGCTCAGGACCAAGGGTATTACGGATAAGGCGTCTTGCCATAATTTGGATCTCCATACCTTAAGTCTACTAAAATATCAATAAAACATTAATTAAACCCAATAGGATTGTTTTGCCCCCAATAAGGGGTAATTATATCTTAGTTGGGATCAAGTACAGGTACTGTTTTATTATTACAGAGAAAAGGGAATCATTTAACCATTAAATAAACCCAATAGGGCTGTTCTGCCCCAATAAGGGGTAATTATATCTTAGTTGGGATCAAGTACAGGTACTGTTTTATTATTACAGAGAAAAGGGAATCATTTAACCATGAAATAAACCCAATAGGGCTGTTCTGCCCCAATAAGGGGTAATTATATCTTAGTTGGGATCAAGTACAGGTACTGTTTTATTATTACAGAGAAAAGGGAATCATTTAACCATGAATAAACCCAATAGGGCTGTTCTGCCCCCAATAAGGGGTAATTATATCTTAGTTGGGATCAAGTACAGGTACTGTTTTATTATTACAGAGAAAAGGGAATCATTTAACCATTAAATAAACCCAATAGGGCTGTTCTGCCCCAATAAGGGGTAATTATATCTTAGTTGGGATCAAGTACAGGTACTGTTTTATTATTACAGAGAAAAGGGAATCATTTAACCATGAAATAAACCCAATAGGGCTGTTCTGCCCCAATAAGGGGTAATTATATCTTAGTTGGGATCAAGTACAGGTACTGTTTTATTATTACAGAGAAAAGGGAATCATTTAACCATTAAATAAACCCAATAGGGCTGTTCTGCCCCAATAAGGGGTAATTATATCTTAGTTGGGATCAAGTACAGGTACTGTTTTATTATTACAGAGAAAAGGGAATCATTTAACCATGAAATAAACCCAATAGGGCTGTTCTGCCCCCAATAAGGGGTAATTATATCTTAGTTGGGATCAAATAAAATGGAGTCTATGGGAGACAGGCTTTCCATAATTTGGAGCTTTCTGGATAACGGGTTTCCGGATAAGGGATCCCATACCTGTATTATGAACTAGTGATGTGTGAATTGACTATCTGTCCTGATCCTTTCCCACCCACTCCCAACCCAACCCGGTGAGTCACCTATATATATATATATATATATATAAAACCATGCCTGACTCACCCATCTCTGACATCACAAAAAGAGGTTGGGCAGAGCAAAGTATATACAGGCTGCTGGAGGTGGAACTGGGGCATAGTAAGGTCGAAGGGTAAGCGGAAGGAAAAGTTTGTCTAGAACCCAGCCCCGACCCACATGGGTGAATGTCAACCCAAACCCCCTAATCGCACAGGTTTCTGACTGACCTGCACAACACTATTATGCACCTACAGCTTTGGCCAGATGGGCACCTGTCCTATTGGGAATGGTTTCTCCCAGCGACCCTCGATAGTTGCCCAGGAACTACAGAAGATCTAATGTCCTATCAACAAGGAAGTATCCAAATTTTCAGAATCCAGCCCGTACCATACTGCCCATACCCATCAATCAGGTGGTCCTTTGCAAGGGTAAGTACATCAAAGGTACAAGTGATAGATACAAATAAAGTATGTAAAGTCAGTGTGCTTTCTGTATGTACAGATGTCTCCAGTCATAACACAACACACTGGCATTCATTTCCCTCAATATTTATATATATTAGTGCCACTAACCTGCCCATTCTCTCTGAAGCTTGATGGCGGCTTAGAATTCCATGTCCACCTACAAAGCCCTGAACAAGATAAAGTCACAAAGAGTGAGATAGTCCCTGTATCAGATAAGATACACTAGTTAAGGGTTGTCGCCTACATGGCTCAAATCTTATTGGGTTTATAGCAATCAAGGTAACCAGGAGTGGTTTACCAAGGATAATAAGGGTGTTCCTTCCAAGACTTTGTATCTTTGAAAAAGGATTGAAGCTCCCCCAATGATCTTATTTATCTGTTATGTTAAAAATAAGCAGTGGGAGTCCTTACTGCGGCAATACTATCAATAGCCAATGGGTGGAAATCCCCAGAGCCTCCAACCCTGACAGAGGTCCTACAACTTGTTAACAGCAACAGAACTTTTGAGGACCAAGACCCTTCAACCCTGACAGAGGTCCTACAACTTTTTAACAGCAATAGAACGTTTGAGGCTGGTATTAAGGCAATTCAGAACCTGACCCATCAACACCTAGAGATGTGGACCATCTGGGAATTCCGAGGCTTTACAAGCCCACAACCAATCCCGGGCCCCAGGGATTTGGATCTCATTCACCTCTACACCCTACAAGATAATGAACAAGATAAAGTCACAAAAGTGAGATAGTCCCTGTATCAGAGAAGATACACTAGTTAAGGGTTGTCACCTACATGGCTCAAATCTTATTGGATTTATAGCAATAGAGGTAACCAGGAGTGGTTTACCAAGGATAATAAGGGTGTTCCTTCCAAGACTTTGTATCTTTGAAAAAGGATTGAAGCTCCCCCAATGATCTTATTTAGTCTGTATGTGGGAGTCCTTAGCACAGCAATACTATCAATAGCCAACGGGTGGAAATCCCCAGAGCCTCCAACCCTGACAGAGGTCCTACAACTTGTTAACAGCAACAGAACTTTTGAGGACCAAGACCCTTCAACCCTGATAGAGGTCCTACAACCTGTTAACAGCAATAGAACGTTTGAGGCTGGTATTAAGGCAATTCAGAACCTGACCCATCAACACCTAGAGATGTGGACCATCTGGAAATTCCGAGGCTTTACAAGCCCACAATCCATCCCGGCCCCAGGGATTTGGATCTCATTCACCTATACACCCTACAAGATAATGAACAAGATAAAGTCACAAAAGTGAGATAGTCCCTGTTTTAGATAAGATACACTAGTTAAGGGTTGTCACCTACATGGCTCAAACCTTATTGTGTTTATAGCAATCAAAGTAACCAGGAGTGGTTTACCAAGGATAATAAGGGTATTCCTTCCATCAGCCTGACTTTTATAGACATACTATGGTTAGGTGTATCTAGCCATGCTCTGGGCAATTCCCCTAGCATTCAAACCTGGTCACTACAATATAGATACATTATTTGATAAGTTTATGAGCTAGAACTTTGGAAGTCTACCAAATCCAACATAGCATTTATCACCTTATTTACATTTAGGGTGACCATTAATCCTCAATTTCCTTTTCCTCTTGTAGAAGAACTACTGAAAGATTCATTGGTGGATAACCACCGACTACCTCAAACTGTCCTACCGTATCTGTTGATCAGCATGGCATCATTGTGGATTCGGTGCATGGCAAATAATCCCCTAACCTTTTAAATGTTGGAAGGAGGATTAGTTACTCGGTGGGACCCAGTGTCTCATTTCCCTGACACAGCCCAGGGTTTTTCTATGCTTAACGGGTCAATTCTGGCACAGTCAAATATATTAAGGTTCACAAAATCACTATCACAGAGAGGTTTGGGAGAACCCAAAGCAACCAATCAGCATTTGGGTCTTTAACGTCTCTACTAAAGTTAAAATGCATCTGATTGGTTTCTGTGAGTTACTAGACCATGAGACATCTCTAGGGGTTGAGTTTAGAACCAGTTGTAGAGAGTCACATGTTCCTGTATTTCCATGGTTCCACACATCAACTTCTAGGACTTCTAGGACTTGTTTAACTTCTGAGGACCAAGATCCTTCAACCCCGACAGAGGTCCTACATTTTATTAACAGCAATTAAACGTTTGAGGTTGGTATTAAAGCAATTCAGAACCTGATCCATCAACATCTAGAGATATGGACCATCTGGGATTTCTGAGGCTGTACAAGCCAACAACCAATCCTGGGCCCCAAGGATTTGGATCTCATTCACCTCTACACCCTTTGATTTATGTGTTTCTTTAGCTACTGTCCCATACTCTCTCTTCTAGATTGAGTCTACTCTTCTCCACTGATAAACTAACCTACTCTTCTCTCCATTTCAATTAAAAAAATAAAAATGTGGTCAACAGGGGAGCTGGTCTTGCCAGTGTCTATTATCTGCCACATTTGAAATATCTTAGTGCTTTATGGGGTGTGGGGGGGGGGATAAGTACTGCAGTTGAACTCTACATTGGCCCCTTGGCAAAATGGCCACAGTAAAATGTTGCAGAGGGAATATCTTAACAGGAAAGGAGAAAGCTCCAGTTCCCTATTGGGTCCACTTGGCTGCCGGCCATCTAACCACCAGATGGGGAATTACTGGCATCCTACAGTGCAAAGTAAGAACTCCCAGCCAATGCAATTTCACTTCTCACTTGTAGTGATGGGCGAAATGTTTCGCCAGGCATGGATTCGCTGCGAATTTTCGCGTTTCGCCATTGGTGGATGTTTCGCGAAAAGGATGAAAAAATTTGCCGCACGTCCAAAAGTTGTCGCCGGCGTCAAAAAAGAATAGTCGCAGGCGTCAAAAGAATAGCCGCCCAATGAAATAATAGCTGCGGGCGACAAAAGAATAGCCGTGTGACAAAATAATAGCCGTGCGACAAAATAATAGCCGCGGGTGACAAAATAATAGCCGCGGGCGACAAAAGAATAACCGTGCGACAAAATAATAGCCGCGGGCGACAAAAGAATAGCCGTGCGACAAAATAATAGCCACGGGCGTCAAAAGAATAGCCTCGGGCGACAAAATAATAGCCTCGGGCGACAAAATAATAGCCTCGGGCGACAAAATAATAGCCGCGGGAGACAAAATAATAGCCGTGCGACAAAATAATAGCCACGGGCGTCAAAAGAATAGCCTCGGGCGACAAAATAATAGCCTCAGGCGACAAAATAATAGCCGCGGGAGACAAAATAATAGCCACGGGCGACAAAAGAATAGTTGCGAGCGACAATTTTTCTTGCCGCACAACATTTTCGCCGTTTCGCAAATTTTTCTCCGTTTCGCGGATCTTTTGAAAGATTTGCTAATTTTTCGGCGAAGCCAAACTAAACAGATTCGCTCATCACTTCTCACTTGCCATCTTTTTCTTATGGCAGAAAAGCCCCACTTCGAAGATCTACATTAAGCGGGGCATTCTTAAGGCAGCCTTCAGGCTAAGGGGACAGGTAGAGTACAAGGGGCCATACACAATATGGCTGCCTTTCCATTGTTCCGATCATTCAGCCAGATCATTACAATTTTAAAAATCTGAACTATTTGATTAAAATGGGGTCTATGGGAGACGGGCTTTCCGTAATTCGGAGCTTTCTGGATATCGGGTTTCCGGATAAGGGATCCCATACCTGATCTCCTTTCCGCGCAACTTGGTGACGTTCCACCTCGACTCTAACGAGGCTTCGCTAACGCGCAACTGAGGGGGCGAGAAGCTGTAAAATTTTAATGCCGTTACAAAAACACCCGCTATTTCAATAATGGATAAATACAATGCCATTGCACATAAAAAGAAGGCCCATAAATATTTTATTATATACACAGGCAATATCATTTTACAATCTGAAACATCGCTCTCAGTGTGAATTAATGCCGTAACCGCTTTCTGATCAAGTATAATCGCCGTTCTTTTGAATGTCACCGGGACGGAGTAACTCGGGGAGACGGGTTGGTCGGCTTCGTGGCGTCACCGTGTCTGGTTTTATAAAGGAATGGGGACCTGTTGGCGCTGTTGGTTTATAGAATATGCAAGTAGAGAAGAGCATCACGTGATGCTTTCCAAGACATTATGAAACGTTGTGGAACATTCCCTCATTAGGTATGCATAGACACTTAGCCAACCACAAGCCCTCTTTTAAAAATGGCCAGATACCAACCCATCCCACAGCCAGAAGCTTAACCTCTGTCATCCTCTCCATCTGGAAGCATCTTTACATCTTAAATCTTATGGGGTTCTCCTGGATTAGAACATTAGAACATCTGGAATTTCCAGATCTTAGTGACACTATTATTTTGTCCAGCTTGGTCTTCCCAACAGAGGTCTTAGGTTTTGTTGGACCAAACACAGCCCCTTAGACAAAAAATCGGATCACAAGGGGGTCCATGCAGACCTGCCGGCTTTCAACTACATCCACAATCCTTTGCAGTGCTCAGTTAAGGCCAATCAATAGATAAAATGAGTCCTGGTGAGATTTGGTTAAGGAGGAACTAGTTTTAGGCTCATACAGGCTGCCAACTAAGCCAAATCCACTGCCTGTTCCACTGCCTTGGGTTTTGTTGGACCAAACACAGCCCCTTAGACAAAAAATCGGATCACAAGGGGGTCCATGCAGACCCGCTGGCTTTGAGCTACATCCACAATCCTTTGCAGTGCTCAGTTGATGCCCAATCAATAGATAAAGGAGTCCTTGTGAGATTTGGTTAAGGAGGAACTAGTTTTAGGCTCATACAGGCTGCCAACTAAGCCAAATCCATGGCCTGTTCCAGGCTCTGAACACACGTCCTCCACCTCCACCTCCTTCCAAAGGGAAAGATAGACTCATATCTCTCATATGCACTTAGATGGGAGTCCCATGGTCCTGTCCATCACATAAGACCTGGACACTCCCAAACAGGATCCCCCGCTATTATCATACCCAGGGAAACACAAATTCTGGCTGGTAGGTTCCTCATCCCCCTAAAGGTCCCCATACATGGGCCGGTTGTAGCTGCCCATATCGGTCCCTTGGAACATTTCTGCAGCTTATCGGCCCATGTAGGGGCAGGAACGAGGGGGCCTATAGACCGATATCTGGCCTGAAATTGCCCAGATTATCGATTGGGCAGGTTAAAAAATTTAGTCGGATCAGGGACCGCATTGGCTCGTTGATGCGATCCCCAAACCGACTGTGGTGATATTGCCCACCTGTAGGTGGGGATATCAGTAGAAGATCCGCTTGCTTGGCGACCTCGCCAAGTGAGCAGATCTTAACATGTATGGCCACCTTTACTCATTGAATCTGCTAGGATATCAGGGATATGCATATGGCTACCGTGTACGACTAGCTGCCCTAAACCATGTATCACATGGAGCCCCAGGCCTGGATTGTGACAAGTCCACAAAGGCCTGGGCCTAGGGCAGCAGGACTACAGGGGCAGCATGCCACCCAGCTGCCTGTACATTGGGTAGGGAGCACTGGGGAAGTTCATATGACCTGCGCACTAGTCCTAGGGGCACCTGATAAGCAAATCTGGGCCTGTGGAGCCCCCCATTCACCTACAACCTTAGCTTAATATGTAAGTTCTGATGGCAAGGTTCTCCTTTAGGGGGTTAAGCACAGGGATTCCGAACCCTAAAGCGGCACACTGCTCCTGCTTTACAGGTATACTTTATACACTATATAATATAAATATACTGTACTTAATATAGGCAACAAATGAATGAAGACGTTGATAGACGCTGAACAACCCAATGAGATTTCTCCACGTTTGCAGCCAACTTTTGTTCCCGTTCCCCTACTGATAAATCATATATTCCCTTAGCTCAGTCACAAAATGTGAGCAAAGATTATTACTGATGATTAATTAGATAAATGAGCTCATTTCCTGCCACTTCATGCAATATTCTTTCTAATTTGGTACATTCTGAGATTATCGTTATCAAATCAAGGTTTTTGAGAAGATCACTGGGAGGCTTTCGTCCTCGACTATGCCCGGCAGCCCCTACTATGCCCGGCAGCCTCTACTATGCCCGGCAGCCCCTACTATGTCCGGCAGCCCCTACTATGCCCGGCAGCCTCTACTATGCCCGGCAGCCCCTACTATGCCCGGCAGCCCCTACTATGCCCGGCAGCCCCTACTATGCCCGGCAGCCCCTACTATGCCCGGCAGCCCCTACTATGACCGGCAGCCCCTACTATGCCCGGCAGCCCCTACTATGCCCGGCAGCCCCTACTATGCCCGGCAGCCTCTACTATGCCCGGCAGCCTCTACTATGCCCGGCAGCCCCTACTATGCCCGGCAGCCCCTACTATGCCCGGCAGCCCCTACTATGCCCGGCAGCCCCTACTATGCCCGGCAGCCCCTACTATGCCCGGCAGCCCCTACTATGCCCGGCAGCCTCTACTATAACCGACAGCCCCTACTATGCCCGCAGCCCTACTATGCCCGGCAGCCTCTACTATGCCCGGCAGCCTCTACTATGCCCGGCAGCCCCTACTATGCCCGGCAGCCCCTACTATGCCCGGCAGCCTCTACTATGCCCGGCAGCCCCTACTATGCCCGGCAGCCCCTACTATGCCCGGCAGCCCCTACTATGCCCGGCAGCCTCTACTATGCCCGGCAGCCCCTACTATGCCCGGCAGCCCCTACTATGCCCGGCAGCCCCTACTATGCCCGGCAGCCCCTACTATGCCCGGCAGCCTCTACTATGCCCGGCAGCCTCTACTATGCCCGGCAGCCCCTACTATGCCCGGCAGCCCCTACTATGCCCGGCAGCCCCTACTATGCCCGGCAGCCTCTAATATGCCCGGCAGCCTCTACTATGCCCGGCAGCCCCTACTATGCCCGGCAGCCTCTACTATGCCCGGCAGCCTCTACTATGCCCGGCAGCCCCTACTATGCCCGGCAGCCCCTACTATGCCCGGCAGCCCCTACTATGCCCGGCAGCCTCTACTATGCCCGGCAGCCCCTTCTATGCCCGGCAGCCCCTACTATGCCCGGCAGCCTCTACTATGCCCGGCAGCCCCTACTATGCCCGGCAGCCTCTACTATGCCCGGCAGCCTCTACTATGCCCGGCAGCCCCTACTATGCCCGGCAGCCCCTACTATGCCCGGCAGCCTCTACTATGCCCGGCAGCCCCTACTATGCCCGGCAGCCCCTACTATGCCCGGCAGCCTCTACTATGCCCGGCAGCCCCTACTATGCCCGGCAGCCCCTACTATGCCCGGCAGCCTCTACTATGCCCGGCAGCCTCTACTATGCCCGGCAGCCCTGACTATACCCGGCAACCCTGACTATACCTGGCAGCCCCTACTATACCCGGCAGCCTCTACTATACCCGTCAACCCTAACTATACTTGGCAGCCCCTACTATACTCGGCAGCCCTGACTAGCCCCGTCTATACCTGGCAGCCCCTGGAAGCAAAAAGCTTGTCCAAAACATTGTGGATTTGAAAACTAGAGCATTTTTGGCCCTGAACCTTTATAAATCACCAGGCCATGATTGGGAAGAATAGACCAAGGGTTTCCCACCATTTGGTAGCCCCTATGTGTACTGGTAGCCTACAGGAGGCTCTGTTTGGCAGTACACATGGATTTTATGCAAGCAACACTTGCCCCCAAGCCATCGGTAGCAACATCCAAGGGGTTGGCGAGCCATTGGTTGGGGATTAGTGGAGTAGAACATGGAAATACATATGGTGTTGCCTAACTACTCCTGCTCTGGCATAGAAAACATGATATTACCCCATGGGAGAAGGCCTCAATGGTCTTGGCCGTAGCCAAAGAGACTTCTAAAGTTGGACACAACATGATCAGAGCCAAATCAGTCTTCATTACAGTAAGTCTCTAGAAACTGAAGGATAAGAGAGGTTCCTCCGAGAGGGCCAACTTAGTAATTAGTTGACTATACAGTAAGTAAGAATTTAAAAACAATGAGCAGAGCATTGGAGTGATCAGTTGTCATGGTAACAGTTGGTTATGCACAAGCATAATTTGCCCCAATTAAGAAACCCATAGCAAAGTAGACTGCTAATTGGTTGCTATAGACCCTTGAATGGATTTACACTGGTAAGAAACACAAGTGGCATTCCTCTTGCCTCCATGGCCACCAACCCATGATGGTTCCACTGTTGTTCCTCTGGGGGACATACAGTAATTAGGAAACTGGCGGAATAATAATGATAGCTTTGGAGTGGAGAGGAAAATGACAGATGTGCTGAGTTGGCTTTTTTTCTTCTTAAAGGGATATTTCTTTAAGGAGGGGCAGTTCTGATTGATTGTATTCCCTTTATATTTTAGAATTTAAAAAACAATATCAATTCAGAGAGTGGCTCAGTACTGAATATATGTACCATCATGTGTATTAAAATGGCCTAGTGTATCTGCTTCTGGGAGAGAACCCCACAGCCGTTACCCTCCCCCGGTACATAACCAATAGAAGGCTCAGAAATCTTATATCACAGTATATGACCCGGGCTCTTCTCTTTGCCCCACTCCTCCTTTCCCAACATTTTGACCTACCTTCCCTCAACCCCAACACTCTTTTCCCTACACTTTTTACTGCCCAATGTTCATGATTTATATCCCCCCCCACCACTACATTCTTGACTTATCCTCCCCCCACCCCAGAATTTTTGAGTCTTCTTTCCCCTACTCCATCCTGCCTAATGTTCTTGACTTATCTTTTCCCTACCCCAAACTTACTGACTTTACTGTCCCTCGACTCCACCCTTCCCAACATTCTTTCCACTCCTCCTTGCCCAACATTAATATATCCCC
Source organism: Xenopus tropicalis (assembly GCF_000004195.4). Classification (NCBI taxonomy): domain Eukaryota; kingdom Metazoa; phylum Chordata; class Amphibia; order Anura; family Pipidae; genus Xenopus; species Xenopus tropicalis. Next base: position 9,342,042 of record NC_030684.2, read on the forward strand.
CCACTCCTCCTTGCCCAACATTAATATATCCCCCCACTCCTCCTTGCCCAACATTAATATATCCCCCCACTCCTCCTTGCCCAACATTAATATATCCCCCCACTCCTCCTTGCCCAACATTAATATATCCCCCCACTCCTCCTTGTCCAACATTAATATATCCCCCCACTCCTCCTTGCCCAACATTAATATATCCCCCCACTCCTCCTTGTCCAACATTAATATATCCCCCCACTCCTCCTTGTCCAACATTAATATATCCCCCCACTCCTCCTTGCCCAACATTAATATATCCCCCCACTCCTCCTTGCCCAACATTAATATATCCCCCCACTCCTCCTTGCCCAACATTAATATATCCCCCCACTCCTCCTTGTCCAACATTAATATATCCCCCCACTCCTCCTTGCCCAACATTAATATATCCCCCCACTCCTCCTTGCCCAACATTAATATATCCCCCCACTCCTCCTTGCCCAACATTAATATATCCCCCCACTCCTCCTTGCCCAACATTAATATATCCCCCCACTCCTCCTTGCCCAACATTAATATATCCCCCCACTCTTCCTTGCCCAACATTAATATATCCCCCCACTCTTCCTTGCCCAACATTAATATATCCCCCCCACTCCTCCTTGCCCAACATTAATGTATCCCCCCACTCCTCCTTGCCCAACATTAATATATCCCCCCACTCCTCCTTGCCCAACATTAATATATCCCCCCCTCCTCCTTGCCCAAAATTAATATATCCCCCCACTCCTGCTTGCCCAAAATTAATATATCCCCCCACTCCTCCTTGCCCAACATTAATATACCCCCCACTCCTCCTTGCCCAACATTAATATACCCCCCACTCCTCCTTGCCCAACATTAATATACCCCCCCACTCCTCCTTGCCAACATTAATATATGCCCCCCACTCCTCCTTGCCCAACATTAATATACCCCCCACTCCTCCTTGCCCAACATTAATATATGCCCCCCACTCCTCCTTGCCCAACATTAATATATCCCCCCCACTCCTCCTTGCCCAACATTAATATACCCCCCACTCCTCCTTGCCCAACATTAATATACCCCCCCACTCCTCCTTGCCCAACATTAATATATGCCCCCCACTCCTCCTTGCCCAACATTAATATATCCCCCCCACTCCTCCTTGCCCAACATTAATATATCCCCCCCACTCCTCCTTGCCCAACATTAATATATCCCTCCCACTCCTCCTTGCCCAACATTCTTAAATAACTCCCCATATTCCTCCCTTCTCAACATTCTCATCGCCTACATTCCTATCTGCTCAGCATTCTAGCTACTCTTCCTTTTTCCTTTCTTCATTCTTGACCCAACGTCCCCTCCTCACTCTTTCCTGCCCAACGATCTCACCTTATCTTCCCCCAACCACAACCTTCTTGACTTATCTTTTCACCAAGCTCTTTGCTACCCAGCGTTCTTGACTTATTTCCGCCCCCCCCCACTCCAACATTCTTGACTTTACTTTGCCAACTCCACCCTGACCAACATTCTTGCTGCTCTTCCCTGGCCAGCATTGTTATTGATCACCCCCATTCCTCCCTGCTCAATTCTTGCTACCCTTCCCATCCTATCTTTCCCCCCACTTCTCCATGTGCAAGGTTCTCACCTTATCTTCTTCCCTACCCCAAAATTCTTATTTATCTTTTTTCCTGCCCAAGATTCTCGACACGCTGTTTCCCCCAACCCAACCACTCTCTATTCCCCCCACTCCTCCTTGCCCAAGGTTCCTGCCTTCCCCCACTCTCCAGCTTTCTTGGCTCATTTCCCCCCATTCCCCCCTGCCCGGTACTTTATCCAACTGACCTAACACACAGAGCTTAACAAAGACAGAAGCGAGTCCTTAACAGCCGCACTCTGAAGCCAAGGCTTCCGCATATGTGGATTATTGCTCGTTAATCATGCCACGCGGCACTATTGTTTATTACAGCTGAGGAATCCAATTTATCAGCTTTCCTGTTGCAATTATCACTCTCTGAGAGGAAAGATCAGATAAAAAGACATCACTTCTTTTTTTTTTCACTCTTTTTTATTTCTTTTAAAGACCTTCATGTTCCAAGAGCTATGCTCCGCCACTGCCGGGGCCTGTTAGATTTGATAAGGTCCGTGTCGCCATTAACCGTGATTGACTACAGAGTGGGATCTATAACTTTTCACGGCGGGCACTTCTGGCGTATTTTTGCACGCCGCCGCTGTGAATAAAGATCCCCCTTGGGGATGGCAGATAGCTTACCCTGCACAATAATTATCTCCAAATTACCAGCCAGGTACGGGGGGCACTGCAACCATCTTAGCGCCGGGGCTAATGCGCGTTTCCTAAGCAACCCCTGATTTATTTGCCTCGCTGGTTCTTTCCGGGTAGCTTAACGGCCTGCTTAGCGATGTAAATGAGACAATACCTTGCTCTCAATGTACGTTTTATGTTAATTATCGATGATAATGCCGGCGGTTATGGCTTCAATATTTAATGAACGGAGTTATTTGTTGCTTATCATTCCAAGCCCCCAAAATAAATACCAAATCACTCGTGAATTGGCGTTCCAGCTTGCCAGTAATTACACCCACGGTGCTGAAAGGAGTCACGCTCTGTACATTCTGGGGTGGGGGGGGTTCTGCAGGAACAGTCCTTTTCTTTAGTAGATTTCACAGCTGAATAACAGCTGGGGCTATTAAGCCACAAGCAGCACTGATGGATATTAGCACTGGCGGAGGCTCCGTAGGTACTTGCTGATGAACTAGCTTCATTAAAGTTACCGACTGAAATCTTTTCCTAACGACTCTACCTGCCGCCAGAAAACTGGCCAGTCAGAACCGCAGGTTCGATGAAAAGGTTTCTCTCTGCCCATGAGCCGCGCCGTCTCATTAACAGCTTATTCCATTGGAAGAGCCGCGGGGCATGACAAGAGCGCAGCCATTTTGTTTTCCTTCATCCCCGTAGGATATGGGTTTAGGAACAAATCTGGCTTGCGCTTCAGTGGTTCGGGTTATTAACGGCATAAACCAATTTTGTTGTGCGCGGTGCGTGGGGGGTGAAGGTAAACATTGTCATTTCTTAGGAATACAATTATTTTGGGGGGTTTGAAGAAGGAATTAGTAGCCAACTACAGTGACACGTTTGTATTGATGAAGATGTAGTTGGGACATTCCCATGGGGGTAAAGTAAACACAACCCTTAGGCCACCTGAGGAATTCCTAAAGAAGTGGTTGCCTGACTTTTCCCCCCATCTAGGGCAGGCCCGGACTGGCAATCTGTGGATTCTGGCAAATGCCAGAGGGGCTGCTGTAAGATGCCATAGACAGTTACTCTTTATTGGGTGTAATGGGGGGGGGGGGGGCTGTTTGGGCCCCTGTGTACTTGAAATGCCAGGGCCTATTTTGAATCCCAGTCCAGACCCGATCGAAGGCCCCCCCATTAGCTAATAATGAGATTACAAGTAGAAAAACATTGGTGTACCAACTATCCAGCCATAGTTCAAAGAGAGACTAGGTTCACCCCACATCTCATTTTAACTGAACCTCTTGGTGAGCTTCAAGTTGTATCTAGAAGAAGAAATGGGCATTTCACCTTGACTGGCCTTCTGCATATGCCCCTTCCCCTGCCATTGTTCCAAGCTCCCCCAAATTATACCTTGACTGGCCTTCTGGATGAGCCCCTTCCCCTGCCATTGTTCCAAGCTCCCCCAAATTATACCTTGACTGGCCTTCTGGATGAGCCCCTTCCCCTGCCATTGTTCCAAGCTCCCCCAAATTATACATTGACTGGCCTTCTGGATAAGCCCCTTCCCCTGCCATGGTTCCAAGCTCCCCCAAATTATACCTTGACTGTCCTTCTGGATAAGCCCCTTCCCCTGCCATGGTTCCAAGCTCCCTCAAATTATACCTTGACTGTCCTTCTGGATAAGCCCCTTCCCCTGCCATTGTTCCAAGCTCCCCCAAATTATACCTTGACTGGCCTTCTGGATAAGCCCCTTCCACTGACATTGTTCCAAGCTCCCCCAAATTATACATTGACTTGCCTTCTGGATGAGCCCCTTCCCCTGCCATTGTTCCAAGCTCCCCCAAATTATACCTTGACTGGCCTTCTGGATGAGCCCCTTCCCCTGCCATTGTTCCAAGCTCCCCCAAATTATACATTGACTGTCCTTCTGGATAAGCCCCTTCCCCTGCCATGGTTCCAAGCTCCCCCAAATTATACCTTGACTGTCCTTCTGGATAAGCCCCTTCCCCTGCCATGGTTCCAAGCTCCCTCAAATTATACCTTGACTGTCCTTCTGGATAAGCCCCTTCCCCTGCCATGGTTCCAAGCTCCCCCAAATTATACCTTGACTGGCCTTCTGGATAAGCCCCTTCCCCTGCCATTGTCCCAAGCTCCCCCAAATTATACCTTGACTGGCCTTCTGGATAAGCCCCTACCCATACCATTGTTCCAAGCTCTCCCAAATTATACACTGACTGGCCTTCTGGTTGAGCTCCTTTTTCTGCCACTGTTCCAAGCTCCCACAAGGGGCCAGCGGCCATTAGGTTTGTGGTATCTATTGTTACATTCCTTGCATTTGATAAAACTCCTGAGTTAAGGACTTCCGTCTAGGAGCCCTCCGTAAGACTTAGATCCATCCAACACTGAAGCACACTGGTTTCCACACACTCTTAGGGGGCACAGAGTGGTAGAAGGGTTGGTCCAGGTTAAAAAGGCCAATTACAAACGAATAAGTGGACTATTAGAAGACTATTCAGTTTTCTGTAGGTCACTTTTTCCAAGTTTGAGACTCTTTGGCAGGGGTGGCCAAGATGTTGATCGTGGTCCACCAGTCGATCCCCTGTGGATTTCTAATGGACCGCGACGAAGCCGGGGAATGCGGAAGTGCGGTGTGGATGCGTGAATGCTACATAAGCTGTGTCGTGTACGTACGCTGCGTCTTGGGGGAGGAGTCAACGGTAGATCGCCGGTGGACAAAGTCTGGCCTATACTCTATGGCCACCATAAGGAAAGTACAGGGGGACTCCCAAGACACAAAAATGTGATTCATGAGTTGTGGAAGGGTCAGGGTTTGTGGGGGAGTTGGAGAGGCTTGGGTGAGCCATTCACAGACGTTTCATATAATTGAGGTTTGGCTGTGGCTGATTAGCGATGTCCCCATACATGTGAGGGGTATTCTATTTTTTATTGGGGTTCAATTTCTATTTTTTATTGGATTCGTTGTACCCCTAATATTGTACCTTTATACCTTCCCTTCCAGCAATCCAGTCCAACAATCCAACCCATCTTCCTAAGTTTGCACTACAGGGGCTAATCATAGGGAGCTTTTCCATTAATTATTTTGTACAGGTATAGGACCCGTTATCCAGAATGCTCGGGACCAAGGGTATTCCGGATAAGGGGTCTTTCCATAATTTGGATCTCCATACCTTAAGTCTACTAAAAAATCAATAAAACAGTAAATAAACCCAATAGGGCTGTTCTGCCCCCAATAAGGGGTAATTATATCTTAGTTGGGATCAAGTACAGGTACTGTTTTATTATTACAGAGAAAAGGGAATCATGTAACCATTAAATAAACCCAATAGGGCTGTTCTGCCCCCAATAAGGGGTAATTATATCTTAGTTGGGATCAAGTACAGGTACTGTTTTATTATTACAGAGAAAAGGGAATCATTTAACCATGAAATAAACCCAATAGGGCTGTTCTGCCCCCAATAAGGGGTAATTATATCTTAGTTGGGATCAAGTACAGGTACTGTTTTATTATTACAGAGAAAAGGGAATCATTTAACCATTAAATAAACCCAATAGGGCTGTTCTGCCCCCAATAAGGGGTAATTATATCTTAGTTTCCAGCCAGAAGAGTTTGAATTAACCCCTAAAAACAGAAAACCACATACCGTATGCGGCAATACACAAAACAGATACTGAAAGACACAGAAATAATGTTGAAATCAGTTGATGCACAAGTAATGCTGGTCCTGTATGGTGGGATACCAGCAGCTCCTTGGATAAATGACCCCCAATGACTCTATAAGCAATGTCATTGTATTTGGAAAGGAAAAAAAAAAGTCATAAAAGGAAAAAGGTAGAGGAGCCAATCAACGTCCGGCACAAATTAGCCGTTATTATCTGCTCCACTGCCCTGAAATTAAATGGCCTTTTTAGATTCTACCTTCTTAATTGCAAAGCAAATGAAAGTATGACAAATCATTAAGCAGACGATGCTTCTTCGGCTCTACGTGTCAAGGCATCTGTAATGTTCCAAAGGCGCAGAACTTACTTTATAAAGTCACTCCTGCCAAGTAGATGAGATTGCAGTGAAACTCCGCGGATGTTGGGTGGTTAGAGCCTCAGAAAACTCAAAAATAAACTGAAGAAGACCACTTAGAGAATAAGGAGCCACATTAGAGTTGAAGGAGTAGATGAAAGCCTCAATGAACTGGTGGCCCATCCAATTTAAAATGGCCGCTAGAGATAGTTCCAACTGTATTTGTTTTGCCTCACAACCCTTTGTATGGCAACGGCCCCTCTAAAGTCTGAGGGCCTCAGAAAAGTCAAAAATAAACTGAAGAAGACCACATGGAGAATAAGGAGTCACATTATGGCTGAGAACAAGGGCAACTCCTCAATGATAATATTTTCACGGGACAGTCCCAAAGAGCAGTCTCAACCAACAGACAAATAAGATATTGTGTGTTCCTGGCCATGTTACTTTCCACTTCTTCAGAGTTGAAGGAGTTGATGAAAGTCTCAATGACCTGGTGGCCCATCCAATTTAAAATGGCCGCTAGAGATAGTTCCAACTGTATTTGTTTTGACTCTCACTCGAGGTAAAGAACATCATCCATCATATAAAGTCACGTCTGCCAAGTAGATGAGATTGCACTGAAACTCACGGATGTTGGGTTGTTAGAGCACAACCCTTTGTATGGCAACGGCCCCTCTAAAGTCTGAGGGCCTCCGAAAAGTCAAAAATAAACTGAAGAAGACCATTTAGAGAATAAGGAGCCACATTATGGCTGAGAGCAAGGGCAACTCCCCAATGACATTATTTTCATGGGACAGTCCCAAAGAGCAGTCTCAACCAACAGACAAATAAGATATTGTGTGTTCCTGGCCATGTTACTTTCCACTTCTTCAGAGTTGAAGGAGTTGATGAAAGTCTCAATGACCTGGTGGCCCATCCAATTTAAAATGGCCGCTAGAGATAGTTCCAACTGTATTTGTTTTGACTCTCACTCGAGGTAAAGAACATCATCCATCATATAAAGTCACGTCTGCCAAGTAGATGAGATTGCACTGAAACTCACGGATGTTGGGTTGTTAGAGCACAACCCTTTGTATGGCAACGGCCCCTCTAAAGTCTGAGGGCCTCTGAAAAGTCAAAAATAAACTGAAGGAGACCATTTAGAGAATAAGGAGCCACATAACTATACCTATCCATTATTTAATATGGCTGAGAGCAAGGGCAACTCCCCAATGATAATATTTTCACGGGACAGTCCCAAAGAGCAGTCTCAACCAACAGACAAATAAGATATTGTGTGTTCCTGGCCATGGGAGCAACTTAAGGTGCCCATACATTCAGATCCGTTTACTTGGCGATGTCGCCAAGTGAGCGGATCTTCTCCCGATATCCCCCACCTACGGGTGGGCAATATCGGGAGAATCCAGGGTAATTCGATCATTTGGCCCTGGGGCCAAACGATCAAATTATAATGACGGGTATAGGCAAAGTTAGTAAGGGGGCCACATCAATGAGCCGATACGGTCCCCTATCCGACTTGATTTTTTAACCTGCCCAATCGAGATCTGCTGATTTAATGCCAGATATGGGTCAGGCAGTCCCGTCAGTAGTCCCCATACATGGGCCAATTAGCTGCCGAATCAGTCTAAGGGACCCATATCGGCAGCTAGAATCGGCCCGTGTAGGGACCTTTACTTTCCACTTCTTTAGAGTTGAATGAGTAGATGAAAGTCTCAATGACCTGGTGGGCCATCAAATTTAAAATGGCCGCTAGAGATAGTTCCAACTATATTTGTTTTGCCTCTCACTCGAGGTAAAGAACATCATCCATCATCCGGGGAAAGAAGTGAGATGGTTTTCCAGCAGATTTTGGAACAGATAGAGCAAATCCAATCTTTTTAAAATGCCTTCAGAAGGTTCAGAGATAAGACCTAAGCTCCCCAATGGCCAACGGCCAACACAGCAAGAGTCTAAAATGGACATCCAAGCAAGATCTGCTCATTTGGCACCAAACCTGCCCACCGAGCCAAACTGGGATGGTTTAAATTGTTTTGGGCCAACAATTAGATCACAAAGACCTGTCGGAAGAGGACTACATTGGCACATTGGTGGGATTTGGCATTTGCAAAGCATAACGGTTTCCGAGGGTAGGTGTCCTTCCAAATTAGCCAATAAGGAATTACTACTAAGTGATGTAGCCACACCCATGCCCCATACACAGAGCGGAAATATATATATATATATATATATATATAATACTTCTTAGATTTAGCCCAGAGGAACAGAGCAAGGTCAGGCAAAGCCATAGAGAAAATTCAATGTAGTGTGTAAGAGACTGCCATACAGCAAATTAAAATGCACCAATTTCTTTTCTTTGAATTGCTTGTTTATATCATGCTATTTAGCACTTCACTAATTGTTCAGTTTAGCTCTAATTACTGATTTCCTGCAAAGACTGCTTTCATGTTAAATGAATATTAACGTGTAAACACACATTGCTCATATAGGGTCCACCAGAACATGAGCTGAAGCATAAGGTATAGTAGGGAGAGATGGTGCCTATAGTAGCAGTGGGATAATAGCCTCTGGGAAGGGACTGGGGCTGTGGGATAGCAGGTATAGTAGGGAGAGATGGTGCCTATAGTAGCAGTGGGATAATAGCCTCTGGGAAGGGACTGGGGCTGTGGGATAGCAGGTATAGTAGGGAGAGATGGTGCCTATAGTAGCAGTGGGGGGATAATAGCCTCTGGGAAGGGACTGGGGCTGTGGGATAGCAGGTATAGTAGGGAGAGATGGTGCCTATAGTAGCAGTGGGGGGGGATAATAGCCTCTGGGAAGGGACTGGGGCTGTGGGATAGCAGGTATAGTAGGGAGAGATGGTGCCTATAGTAGCAGTGGGGGGATAATAGCCTCTGGGAAGGGACTGGGGCTGTGGGATAGCAGGTATAGTAGGGAGAGATGGTGCCTATAGTAGCAGTGGGGGGATAATAACCTCTGGGAAGGGACTGGGGCTGTGGGATAGCAGGTATAGTAGGGAGAGATGGTGCCTATAGTAGCAGTGGGGGGATAATAGCCTCTGGGTAGGGACTGGGGCTGTGGGATAGCAGGTATAGTAGGGAGAGATGGTGCCTATAGTAGCAGTGGGATAATAGCCTCTGGGAAGGGGGTGTGGCTGTGGGATAGCAGGTATAGTAGGGAGAGATGGTGCCTATAGTAGCAGTGGGGGGATAATAGCCTCTGGGTAGGGACTGGGGCTGTGGGATAGCAGGTATAGTAGGGAGAGATGGTGCCTATAGTAGCAGTGGGATAATAGCCTCTGGGAAGGGACTGGGGCTGTGGGATAGCAGGTATAGTAGGGAGAGATGGTGCCTATAGTAGCAGTGGGGGGATAATAGCCTCTGGGAAGGGACTGGGGCTGTGGGATAGCAGGTATAGTAGGGAGAGATGGTGCCTATAGTAGCAGTGGGGGGATAATAGCCTCTGGGAAGGGACTGGGCTGTGGGATAGCAGGTATAGTAGGGAGAGATGGTGCCTATAGTAGCAGTGGGGGGATAATAGCCTCTGGGAAGGGACTGGGGCTGTGGGATAGCAGGTATAGTAGGGAGAGATGGTGCCTATAGTAGCAGTGGGGGGATAATAGCCTCTGGGAAGGGACTGGGGCTGTGGGATAGCAGGTATAGTAGGGAGAGATGGTGCCTATAGTAGCAGTGGGATAATAGCCTCTGGGAAGGGACTGTGGCTGTGGGATAGCAGGTATAGTAGGGAGAGATGGTGCCTATAGTAGCAGTGGGATAATAGCCTCTGGGAAGGGACTGGGGCTGTGGGATAGCAGGTATAGTAGGGAGAGATGGTGCCTATAGTAGCAGTGGGGGGATAATAGCCTCTGGGAAGGGACTGGGGCTGTGGGATAGCAGGTATAGTAGGGAGAGATGGTGCCTACAGTAGCAGTGGGGGGATAATAGCCTCTGGGAAGGGACTGGGGCTGTGGGATAGCAGGTTCTAGGTAGGGTTAGTAACTGCACTACCAAAGCTACTGTGTTCTAGGTAGCATGTAGGTGGCTAGGCCAATGCAAAGTGCCGTGTCTGACACCACTCTCAGAGAACGGAGCCATCACGGCTGCTCTGCGACAGCACCATCCTACTTCCATAACGGTACATATTAAACATATTAAAGTTCACATCCTTTCAAAGCTGCACAACGCAGCCCCCCCCCCCCCCCCCAGTCTCCGAGCGGCGCGGCGGGATCCTGAGCGCTAAACAAAGTCTGGGAAAATAAAAAGTGCCGGCTGCTCAGCGAGAGCCTTAAACGGAATAGTGTTACTTTGTAGCGCACCCCGAGATACTCCTCTGTACCTGCCAAGCACTTAAGCGCTTGCTATGCAGTTACTATGGCAACCAGCTACATTCAATGGTATTCTGTTACCTGGTAACAAGGATGGTACTGAGAATTTTTTTTAAAAAAGGCTAAAAATGCAAACGCCAGCAACGGCATCACCTTCTAAGCACTGGGTGAGAAAGTAGGCGATTGTGTGGGGGAAGGGATAATGTACCCCCTACTGTAAATGATAAGGATATTAGCAGTCACTGAGGGGTTCTGTGCCCATATAAAGGCACAAGGCTGCAGGCTGAGTTATACAGGGAACTCTGAGTATCACTCATGTATTATAAGGGATAATGTACCCCCTACTGTAAATGATAAGGATATTAGCAGTCACTGAGGGGTTCTGTGCCCCCCATATAAAGGCACAAGGCTGCAGGCTGAGTTATACAGGGAACTCTGAGTATCACTCATGTATTATAAGGGGTAATGTACCCCCTACTGTAAATGATAAGGATATGAGCAGTCACTGAGGGGTTCTGTGCCCATATAAAGGCACAAGGCTGCAGGCCTATTGTCATATATATGATTATAACATAATTAGCACCTTTATGAAGCCCATATACTAGTATAAGTATGCTGAAGTACAGAACACGTCATTTTCAGTTCAATTAATTCTGTTGCCCCCCCCCCCTCCCCAGCCGAAGTTATAAAAAACCATGAACATTAGAGAATCGGTACCAGCAGGAAAGGAAGAGGCCCGAAAAGCATTTATACATAATATTTACTTGCACTGCACATCCATTCTACAAAGCAGGATATTTGCAATTAAGTTCATACATTTATATACAAGATGGCCGCGCCAGCCAATAAACAGTCCCGTCCAGTGGGAAGATGTACAAACCAGATGGAATGGATGTTGTACCTTTCCTATACAGGTTTCCATGCAGAGCAGCTACTCATTTCCCACCATACACAAAGGCTAAGAAATGAAGTACTTACAGTTAAGGAGGTCAGACCAACAATACCGACAATCACTGGTAAAAATCTGTTGAAATAAATGAAAACGTGTTAATGGACTCCAAAGTTCTACTAACCCATAGGTGCTTAATTGGCCCTTAAGGACAGGACATGTTTTTACCTGCCTCTTAAAGGGGCAGTGTACCTTTTAGCTTACCATGAGTGTAATGAATGGGGCTTCTACTGGTTTAATCACAAAAAATCAATGTTTTTGGTGTTATTTCTTAAGCTAAATAGGGCAAACAAGGAAAGTAGAACTATAGTTAAGTACCTATTAAGCAGGCATGCAGTTACCCATTAATATCTAAAGATGGAGCAGACTTTCACCAATATATATATATATATTAGAAAGTGTATATTTGCCCTTTAGAATTAGACAGAGGTAGTTGCAAGGGGAGTGGGTGCAGTTTGAATCTCTAGTCAGTTTCATAGAGAAATACTGATAATCATTAATATGTTTCTCAGGTGCAGGCCCTGTAATCACGAGGATCTGTCTGCATGCAAAATGGCATCTGCCCCCCCCCGCCAGGCTCATTGGTACAGCCGATATCGGCCCATTCCCCCCGCTGGGCAAACACAAAATATACAGTTGCACAGAGTTCCCATAGATCAGATGCTTATGCTTAGTATGCAGTCATTGCACATTGTAGAGCAGCAGGTTTGGGGCAATGGGGGTGCCTTGGGTGCCCCATTCTCCCTACTTACCAATGTGCCTGCAGCAGCTGGGCTGGGCATCACTGGGTGCCCATTGGCGCGTTTCTCACGCCACCCCTCGCTGCCATGAAATGCCATCTCTTGTACCTGGCCGGCCTTTAGGGTCTCTGATCTATGCAGAAACCAGGGTCAGATTGGGCCAGAACCGACCCCCCGGGAAGCATCACCTCTTTCCCACTGGCTTCTATCCCCCAATCAGGCCTGTGCGTTCTGAAGTGGAGGGGTCGGGTAGGGGGGGGTCGGGCTGGAGGAGCCCCACACAACCCAGTCTGACCTGGGCCAAGATGCACTCTGGGGATTCCAACAAGGAGTTGATACAGATAAGGTCCTTAGTTACAGTGTCGGACTGGCCCACCGGGATACCAGGAAAACTCCCGGTGGGCCCAGGTGTCGGTGGGCCCAGGGTCGGACTGGGGGGTGAAGGGCCCCAGGGGCCCTGCAGGTGTTCCCTAACCCCCCCTGCAGGGGCCCCCCTAACCCCCCTGCAGGGGCCCCCCTAACCCCCCTCGCAGGGGCCCCCCTAACTTCCCCCTCAGGGTCCCCCCTAACCCCAATCGCAGGGCCCCCCCTAACTACCCCCTCAGGGTCCCCCCTAACCCCCCTCGCAGGAGCCCTCCTAACTTCCCCCTCAGGGTCCCCCCTAACCCCCCCCGCAGGAGCCCCCCTAACTTCCCCCTCAGGGTCCCCCCTAACCCCCCTCGCAGGAGCCCCCCTAACTTCCCCCTCAGGGTCCCCCCTAACCCCCCTCGCAGGGTCCCCCCTAACTTCCCCCTCAGGGTCCCCCCTAACCCCCCTCGCAGGGGCCCCCCTAACTTCCCCCTCAGGGTCCCCCCTAACCCCCCTCACAGGAGCCCCCCTAACTTCCCCCTCAGGGTCCCCCCTAACCCCCCTCGCAGGAGCCCCCCTAACTTCCCCCTCAGGGTCCCCCCTAACCCCCCCCGCAGGGTCCCCTCTAACCTCCCCCCACAGGGTCCCGCACCCGACATCCTACCCTGAGTGCGTAAATTTAACGCGTCAGGGGAGGAGCGGTCGGGCAGGGGGAGCACCGCAAGAGTCGGGTCTGGGCCGCCAGGGCCCACTAGAGCCGAGGCCCACTGGGATTTTTCCCGGTGTCCCGGTGGCCCAGTCCGACCCTGAGTGGGCCCTCCTGCTCCTGACCAATTGGCCTGTTTCATGCTCATTCCCTATTTCTGAATGGGAAGTGGGAGTGGGCCTATAGTCTAAGGTTTTCTGGTGGGCCCCTGGGGTCCCAGTCCGACACTGATTAGTTATACTATGGGGGATCTGGTAGGACCCAAATGGGTTATTTTATCAGCTATGGCCACTGTCAGGCTAGGCCCCCCCAAGGATGCAGCAGGGAACCAAACACAAATAGTAGGAAAGTAAGGAAAGGCCTGATGGGAAATAATTGGCTGGGCCCATTGTGAGAGCCTTTGGTACTCCGGCAGGCCAGTCTGACACTTGCAATATGTTTGTTGGGGAGAGGGGGCACCAAAGGGTTAACCCTAGTAGGATTCATGCTATGATGAAGGCAGAGAGTATTTCTTGGTTCTGACAGCCAATGGGCAGGCTCTCGATGCTTCTAAATCCCATTATTTGGCGGCGGCGGCCGTACAGGCCCCTCGGCTGCTGAATTGGGACCCGCGAACCCGATGTTCTTGTAATAAAGGTTTTGGGTGCAGAAGGGAGCGATCCGGCGAGCGTCAGGGAACCTCGTGGTGCAGCAGGAACATCTCACAGCTTCTCCGCAACAGATGCACCCAGACAGGTGCATTCAAATATTTCCCATTCGGTGCCTATAATTAGGGTGAGAACTCGCGGAATCCAAATGTACCGACAAAAAGCCTGACATTTGCTGCTCGTTGCTGAGCGATTTTATTCCCGTTCCTACTGAGAGGGAGGGGGGCAGCAGATTGGCAATGTTACAGCCCAAGAGTCCAACTTGGCCACTCAGGGGCCACCAGGGAACCGGATATGGGGTGCAAGTGTGGGACTGGGTGACTAACCCTGACCCCCAACATCACTGCCCAACCTGACTAATGCTCTTGTGGCTGAATGGGAGCAACTCCCAGCAACACTGTTCCACCATCTAGTGGGAACCTTCCCTGACTGAGCCCTGAACCCAACTGAACCCCTGTGGGATGGAACCCCGACTGTGAGCCTGATCCCCAACATCACTGCCCAACCTGACTAATGCTCTTGTGGCTGAATGGGAGCAACTCCCAGCAACACTGTTCCACCATCTAGTGGGAACCTTCCCTGACTGAGCCGTGAGCCCAACCCAACTGACCCCCTGTGGGATGGAACCCCGACTGTGAGCCTGATCCCCAACATCAGTGCCCAACCTGACTAATGCTCTTGTGGCTGAATGGGAGCAACTCCCAGCAACACTGTTCCAACATCTAGTGGGAACCTTCCCTGACTGAGCCCTGAGCCCAACCCAACTGACCCCTGTGGGATGGAACCCCGACTGTGAGCCTGATCCCCAACATCACTGCCCAACCTGACTAATGCTCTTGTGGCTGAATGGGAGCAACTCCCAGCAACACTGTTCCACCATCTAGTGGGAACCTTCCCTGACTGAGCACTGAGCCCAACCCAACTGACCCCCTGTGGGATGGAACCCCGACTGTGAGCCTGATCCCCAACATCACTGCCCAACCTGACTAATGCTCTTGTGGCTGAATGGGAGCAACTCCCAGCAACACTGTTCCACCATCTAGTGGGAACCTTCCCTGACTGAGCCCTGAGCCCAACCCAACTGACCCCCTGTGGGATGGAACCCCGACTGTGAGCCTGATCCCCAACATCACTGCCCAACCTGACTAATGCTCTTGTGGCTGAATGGGAGCAACTCCCAGCAACACTGTTCCACCATCTAGTGGGAACCTTCCCTGACTGAGCCCTGAGCCCAACCCAACTGACCCCCTGTGGGATGGAACCCCGACTGTGAGCCTGATCCCCAACATCACTGCCCAACCTGACTAATGCTCTTGTGGCTGAATGGGAGCAACTCCCAGCAACACTGTTCCACCATCTAGTGGGAACCTTCCCTGACTGAGCCCTGAGCCCAACCCAACTGACCCCCTGTGGGATGGAACCCCGACTGTGAGCCTGATCCCCAACATCAGTGCCCAACCTCACTAATGCCCTTGTGGCTGAATGGGAGCAACTCCCAGCAACACTGTTCCACCATCTAGTGGGAACCTTCCCTGACTGAGCCCTGAGCCCAACCCAACTGACCCCCTGTGGGATGGAACCCCGACTGTGAGCCTGATCCCCAACATCAGTGCCCAACCTGACTAATGCTCTTGTGGCTGAATGGGAGCAACTCCCAGCAACACTGTTCCACCATCTAGTGGGAACCTTCCCTGACTGAGCCCTGAGCCCAACCCAACTGACCCCCTGTGGGATGGAACCCCGACTGTGAGCCTGATCCCCAACATCAGTGCCCAACCTCACTAATGCCCTTGTGGCTGATTGGGAGCAACTCCCAGCAACACTGTTCCACCATCTAGTGGGAACCTTCCCTGACTGAGCCCTGAGCCCAACCCAAATGACCCCCTGTGGGATGGAACCCCGACTGTGAGCCTGATCCCCAACATCAGTGCCCAACCTGACTAATGCTCTTGTGGCTGAATGGGAGCAACTCCCAGCAACACTGTTCCACCATCTAGTGGGAACCTTCCCTGACTGAGCCCTGAGCCCAACCCAACTGACCCCTGTGGGATGGAACCCCGACTGTGAGCCTGATCCCCAACATCACTGCCCAACCTCACTAATGCCCTTGTGGCTGAATGGGAGCAACTCCCAGCAACACTGTTCCACCATCTAGTGGGAACCTTCCCTGACTGAGCCCTGAGCCCAACCCAACTGACCCCCTGTGGGATGGAACCCCGACTGTGAGCCTGATCCCCAACATCACTGCCCAACCTCACTAATGCCCTTGTGGCTGAATGGGAGCAACTCCCAGCAACACTGTTCCACCATCTAGTGGGAACCTTCCCAGAAAGCCTTTATATTGCTCGGCCGGTGCAGCTGACTTGGAACGGAGACAAGAGGAAAGGAAAGATCTCATTAGGAGCCATGGGCGCCGAGGAGGAAATGGCGGCTGCTCATAAAGACATTACGAGTGGGTTCCAAGAGGCGGCGAGTCTGTATCTGGTTACAGTCAAGGCCCCGGCACTCATTTAGAATGAAATGAAATCAAATTGAAGTGCGGAATAACAGGGCCCAAAAGGACCGGACATTCTCGTTATGTAACTGGGTAACGTTACGTAGGGGTAATTAAGCCCAAATTACATCTCGCGCTTGGAAGCAAACGGAGATAAAGGAAATGCTGAAATATCACTCGCAGGATACAGAGCAACGCGCGGCTGAATGTGCTGAGATATCATTCCTTGCGCTGCCGGACCGGGGTAATTATGTGCTGCTAATAAAGATATTTTTCTTTTATTTCCAACTTAAAGGGGAAGGAGAGCCAAGAATCAAATGGAAATAAATCTAAGCACCTTTCCCATATGGATTTATAGATAGATACAGCGCCACCTGCTGTCCAGTTCTGCCTTGTGGCAGAAAATGAAATTACTGAGCAGAGGAAAGTCTTGTAATGATGTTCTGCAAAGTTAGTGGGCATGGAAGAGTCATCTGACATTTCCCTGGTACCTAATGGGGCCCCCACCTCCGCCAATGGTAATTGCAGATGACCCACCATGTGAAATGGGTCACCCATGATGCCCAAAAAAATGTGCGTGACCTGTGATTACACATGCATTGTGGGTAACCCATAGGCCCCCCCCCATGGGGTCTGGTTCCTCTGATCTTATGCCACTGCCCGGCAAGGTCGGACTCCCCCTACCCAACCATTCCTCCCCTGAAATGTTGGGTGGGGGGGCCCTGCGAGGGGGGTTAGGGAGGCTCTGCGGGGGGGGGGGGTTAGGGGACGCGGCTGGCGGGGGCACCAGGAGGGCCACTGGGGCAGTAGCCCCGGTGGGCCCTTCACCCCCTAGTCCTACCCTGTCAGTTTTAAATAGAGCAACATCACAAGACTTTCTTCTTCTCACAAACGTAATTTTCTGCCGACTGTAGCTAACAGTAGATGGCACTGTTGTTTTACATTATATTAACAGTGTAAAAAAAACTGCTAATATCTTGAAAATTAGGGGTGTTCTTCCTCCATCCGGGGCACTAAAGGCATTTTACCTCCCATTTTACCTCCCAAAATCTGATGGGCCCTGGCCCTTTTGGTCCCTGCCGACCCAGTCCGCTCCCTCTGCCAACTGTGGGTGCCAGCACATTTTCAGCCCCACCCCATTGTGGCCCCAAGGAGGAAGTGCAGTAGGTGTTAGGAGCTTTACGTCATGACTACCCCTTCCCCCCCCCCCCGGAAACCCCTTTATTTCCTTTTATTAAACATTTTTGTCCAGGGGCCCACAGATCCAGTGCAGGCAGTGGGCCTGGGCCAGAGGGGTCCATGAAGGCTTGGGCAGTGCCCCACCAGCCCAGTCCGACCCTGACAGCTCTAAAGCATGGAAAAGTATTATCAGATGAAAGAAATGTAGGATTTAGTTGCCCTTTAAACATGTTCCATACTGATGCCCTGGGTTGGAACTAATTCGCTTTCCATAACATTACACTGGGGCGGCAGGAGGGGCGGGTGCAGAAATTCCCTCCAGCAGCCAAAAAATTTGCCTTTCCGCTTGTCATAATTCTGCTTCTTGCAGCCGGGGACCGAGCCGCCGCGGCCATTAAATTAATAAAGCCAAAGAGGTTTCATGCGCCTTTGTCTCTGCAATATGCTTCGGGTCAAGGCTGTTTCCAGCTGGGGTCATTTCTCTCCTCCTTCCACGGTGAGCAGAATATTCTCTCGGCGCAGAGCTGAACATCCGTCTCGCAGCGTCTCCAAGCCCGGTGTTAGCCAGATTAAAGGGCAAGAAACAAAGTTCTAATGTGTGAGGAAAGATCTTGTGACTCCTGAAACAATGCAGCTGTTTTTGGATGGCGATCCCCTTATCTTGAGAGCCTTTTATTACATAACCCCTATGATTAAAAGTATAATATTCTTTTCTAAAGGACAGAATTAGTCCAACAGTCCACCGCAACAGGTCCAAGAACTTGGCTTTGGGGGAGCCACTTTAGCACCCCAACTTGGCCTGTCCGATGGATGAGTGAGTAGATATCAAGCAGGAAGGAAATTGGGCCAGCATGGAAGGAATCTTCTTGGTCTGCCCAATGGATGAATGAGTAGATATGAAGGAGAAAGGAAATTGGGCCAGCATGGAAGGGATCTTCTTGGCCTGCCCAATGGATGAATGAGTAGATATGAAGGAGAAAGGAAATTGGGCCAGCATGGAAGGGATCTTCTTGGTCTGCCCAATGGATGAATGAGTAGATATGAAAGAGAAAGGAAATTAGGCCAGCATGGAAGGGATCTTCTTGGCCTGCCCAATGGATGAGTGAGTAGATATGATGCAGAAAGGAAATTGGGCCAGCATGGAAAGGATCTTCTTGGCTTGCCCAATGGATGAGTGAGTAGATATGATGCAGGAAGGAAATTGGGCCAGCATGGAAGGGATCTTCTTGGCCTGCCCAATGGATGAGTGAGTAGATATGATGCAGAAAGGAAATTGGGCCAGCATGGAAAGGATCTTCTTGGCTTGCCCAATGGATGAGTGAGTAGATATGATGCAGGAAGGAAATTGGGCCAGCATGGAAGGGATCTTCTTGGCCTGCCCAATGGATGAGTGAGTAGATATGATGCAGAAAGGAAATTGGGCCAGCATGGAAGGGATCTTCTTGGCCTGCCCAATGGATGAGTGAGTAGATATGAAGGAGAAAGGAAATTGGGCCAGCATGGAAGGGATCTTCTTGGCCTTCCCAATGGATGAGTGAGTAGATATGAAGCAGGAAGGAAATTGGACCAGCATGGAAAGGATCTTCTTGGCTTGCCAAGACCACCAGGATTCCATCGACTTTAGCATCCCAACTTGGCCTGTTGATGGATGAGTGAGTAAATATGAAGCAGGAAGGAAATTGGGCCAGCATGGAAAGGATCTTCTTGGCCTGCCCAATGGATGAACGAGTAGATATAAAGCAGGAACAAATTGGACCAGCATGGAAGGGATCTTCTTGGCTTGCCAAGTGATTGAATGAGTGGCTATGAAGCAGGAAGGAAATTGGGCCAGCATGGAAGGGATCTTCTTGGCCTGCCCAATGGATGAGTGAGTAGATATGATGCAGAAAGGAAATTGGGCCAGCATGGAAGGGATCTTCTTGGCCTGCCCAATGGATGAGCGAGTAGATATGAAGCAGGAAGGAAATTGGACCAGCATGGAAGGGATCTTCTTGGCTTGTCCCGTGGATGAGTGAGTAGATATCAAGCAGGAAGGAAATTGGACCAGCATGGAAGGGATCTTCTTGGCTTGCCAAGTGATTGAATGAGTGGCTATGAAGCAGGAAGGAAATTGGGCCAGCATGGAAGGGATCTTCTTGGCCTGCCCAATGGATGAGTGAGTAGATATGATGCAGAAAGGAAATTGGGCCAGCATGGAAGGGATCTTCTTGGCCTGCCCAATGGATGAGCGAGTAGATATGAAGCAGGAAGGAAATTGGACCAGCATGGAAGGGATCTTCTTGGCTTGTCCCGTGGATGAGTGAGTAGATATCAAGCAGGAAGGAAATTGGACCAGCATGGAAGGGATCTCCTTGGCTTGCCCAATGGATGAATGAGTAGATATGACTGGAGGGAACACTGACTGTAAGCTCCAAGAGGTATTTTGAAAATATAACTCCTAATTGTGTTTGCAAAGGTAGGACAGTACTGACTGGAGGACTTCTGACAGCACAGGGCATATCAGGAAGATACAATGGACAGTTCCAAGAAGGGGTTGGATGCTTATTGGTTATACTACTCATACCACAGTGCTGACCCAGGTACCTGGTTCCATTGTCGTACCAGAGGAAGAAATAGCTTTCCTTTCCTGGGGCAAGCTGGAGACTGCCTCAGGGGGGTTCTTCACTCTTTTTCTTTAAATTATATTTAATATAATAAAATCTTTCGCTTTCTATAAGAGGAAGGTATTTTTGTGCCGCATTCAGGAGGCTGCTGGACACATTAGGGGTCACAGGATGAAAGTGGATTTCAGCGGGCAGCTAATAGCAGGTCCTGGAAAGGAGGCGCAACTACCCCGCTGATTCCTGAGCAGCTGACTCAAGAAAATGATCCATTAGTGGCTTGGATGGCACCGTTCCATAAGAATTCCCAGGAACCATTAGACTTCTGAACACCGAGTTCTAAGCGGAAAAGCTCAGGCCAAGTTAGAAATGAAAGTGGTGCATTTAGAGCGGGGCAGTGGGATGGCATGTCTAAAGCAAAGGAATTATCAACAAACGAGAACTTTGCCTCCTGCAGTCATGAACGTCATTGTGTGGGCTGGCAAACTGGGCCAACTAAAGGCTCATGAAGCCACTGATCTTCACTGTTGCCCTAGGGCAGTGATCCCCAACCAGTGGCTCAGGGGTAACATGTTGCTCCCCAACCCCTTGGGTGTTGCTCTCAGTGCCCCCAAACCAGGGAGTTATTTTTGAATTCCTGACTTGGGGGCAAGTTTTAGTTGGATAAAAACAAGATTTCCTACCAAATAAAGCCCCCTGTAAGCTGATAGGGTGCATAGAGGCTGCCTAATAGCCAATCACAGCCCTTATATGGCTCCTCCATGAACTTTTATGGTGCTTGTGTTGCTCCCCAAGTCTTTTTACATTTGACTGTGGCTCTCGAGTAAGAAAGGTTGGGGTTGGGGGGTTGCCCTAGGGAAATGATGTAGCATTGGAACCCATGACAGAAACCATGGTCCATGGTATGAACATTTGTTTTAAAATCTAGGGCCACAAATACCCTGGACCAAAAAACTGCTGCGGCAAGTACCTAAATCTTAGGAAAGGGTGGTTACTAGGTGTCGAGATGGGGACTTTTATGCCAGTTGGAGCCCGGCCATTAACCTTAATATGATCATCCCAGAAGTCAAAGGGTTCATGGAAGGACAAACAGGGCAGTGTCTAACCCAGGGGTGGGCAAACTCTTTGGCTCAGGGGCCACATTGACTTACAGACGGGCTGGGCCAGCATTACGCCCAGGGCTGCCATCAGAAATCAAAGGGCCTCTCAGCTCCATTCCTCAGCATCCTCCAGCTCCCCCCCAGAATCCTCTGGCTCCTCCCCAGCATCCTCCAGTTCCATTCCCCAGCATCCTCCAGATCCATTCCCCAGCATCCTCCAGTTCCATTCCCCAACATCCTCCAGTTCCATTTCCCAGCATCCTCCAGGTCCCCCCCAGCATCCTCCAGCTCCATTCCCCAGCATCCTCCAGCTCCACTCCACAGCATCCTCCAGCTCCTCCCTCCCAGCATCCTCCAGATCCATTCCCCATCATCCTCCAGTTCCATTCCCCAACATCCTCCAGTTCCATTCCCCAGCATCCTCCAGGTCCCCCCCAGCATCCTCCAGCTCCACTCCACAGCATCCTCCAGTTCCATTCCCCAGCATCCTTCAGGTCCCCCCCAGCATCCTCCAGCTCCATCCCCAGCAACCCCCAGCTCCTCCCTCCCAGCATCCTCCAGCTCCATCCCTAGCATCCTCCAGCTCCAATCCCCAGCATCCTCCAGCTCCTCCCTCCCAGCATCCTCCAGCACCATCCCCAGCATCCTCCAGCTCCTCCCTCCCAGCATCCTCCCCCCAGCATTCTCCATCTCCATTCCCCAGCTCCCCCCAGTGTCCTTCCCAGCATCCTCCCCCCAGCATTCTCCATCTCTCCCCCAGTGACCTGCAGCTCGCTCCCTGCGGCTCCCTCCATCTTCTCGTTGCTTCTATCCCCCAGCTCCCCGCTGCATCCTTTGCAACCAATCAGGGCCTATATTTCTTTTAAGGGGGCCGGAGTCGGCAGGCCGGATTAAAAAGGCCAGTGGGCCAGATGTGGCCTGCAGGCTTTAGTTTGCCCACCCCTGGTCTAACCATTGCACCCGATGCAGACCCAGTATGATTGGACAGTTTCCCTGCTAGTTCCTTGCAAGGGAGTATTAGAATTATATAAGGTCTATGGGAGGTGATATTAATATGTTATGACTGACCACCTTATGGCATAACAGCTTATATAAGTCCAAAAGCTGAACAGTCAACTTTTTCCATTAGGAGAATTTTTTCAAAATGATTGTATAGTTGTATAAGAGAAAGTAAGTCCCTATAGGTACTGAGCAGAGGGAGTCATTCCCAAGCCAAGGGCCGGGGGGCCGCACTGATTGCATTGCCGATGGCTCCACCTGTATTCAGCGCAAAGGCAAATCCAATACGGCATGCTTCAGATTCTCAAGTAATGGGGCCTCGGTAATACCGTGGAATTGACTGAAGTAGGTTCAATGAGGCTGAAAGGAACGCGCCGAGTGCTCGTCTAGACGGTACAAGGACTTCTGTAAAGCACGGCGTTTAGGAAAATAACGAAATCCAGATATTTCATCTGTAGCGCCGAGCCAGGCCTCAAGGCTTCGCGCCGTTTAACCTTTTCTGAATGGCAGTATAATTATCCTCTCCACGGCCGACGTGCGGTTATAGCCCAGAAACCGTATTTTATTTAGTGACTCTTAGTTAAGGGGTAAATAAGGGTACACTGACTCAACTGCCTTGAACGTAACGTAGCGGATTGTAGCCTAAGGCTGCCCATACACTAGGGTTGACATCTTTTTCTAGAAGCTATACCGGCCAGGCAGGGTGTGGGTTTAGGAACGGGCAAGGTCATGAGAAATGGGCGGAGCATTGCGGTCATGGGGCGGAGTTAAATCACCAAGGGAACCGAGCCATATTGTGAGACGTTTGGGGCCAAAATTTACATTGCTGGTGAATTTTTAATACTGGCCCTGGCTGGTATTTTACTGGCTAGGCCGATGACCCTACCCGACCGCCCCGCCCCACAATGACATCACAAAAGGGGTGGGGCATGTCAGGCACCTATAAACTTACAAGCTGGAAGAGGCAGGGGAGGGCGAGTGGAAGAGGAAGAGCTCAACCCAAACCCACAATGAAATCACAAAAGGGGCGGGGCATGTCAGGCATGCACCTATAAACTCACAAGCAGGAAGAGGCAGGGGAGGGCAAGAGGAAGAGCTCAACCCAAACCCACAATGGCATCACAAAAGGGGGCGGGGCATGTCAGGCATGCACCTATAAACTCACAAGCTGGAAGAGGAAGGGGAGGGCAAGAGGAAGAGCTCAACCCAAGCCCGCAATGACATCACAAAAGGGACTGGGCATGTACCTATAAACTCACAAGCTGGAAGAGGAAGGGGAGGGCAAGAGGAAGAGCTCAACCCAAACCCACAATGACATCACAAAAGGGTCTGGGCATGTACCTATAAACTCACAAGCTGGAAGAGGAAGGGGAGGGCAAGAGGAAGAGCTCAACCCAAGCCCGCAATGACATCACAAAGGGGACGGGGCATGTCAGGCATGCACCTATAAACTCACAAGCAGGAAGAGGAAGGGGAGGGAAAGAGGAAGAGCTCAACCCAAGCCCGCAATGACATCACAAAAGGGGCGGGGCATGTCAGGCACCTAAACTTACAAGCTGGAAGAGGCAGGGGAGGGCAAGAGGAAGAGCTCAACCCAAAACCACAATGACATCACAAAAGGGGCTGGGCATGTCAGGCATGCACCTATAAACTCACAAGCAGGAAGAGGAAGGGGAGGGCAAGAGGAAGCGCTCAACCCAAACCCGCCCGTGACCCGCAATTGATGTGCCAAGGTCGGCCCAAGTCCAGAGGTCCCGCGGGTATTGGGCCGGCCCGCACATCACTACTCCAGTCCCTTTTGGAAAGATCCACATGCAAGGGCTGATGTAGACTCTACACGCCAAAAGGTACTACCAACCAATAATCACCAAGGGATAAGAGACAGGTATAATATGAAGTCTAGGGATGCACCGAATCCACTATTTTTTTTATTAAATTTATAAAATTTATTAAAGTATTATTAGGTGGCCACTCATACGAAGAACAAAGATTCCTAATTGCCCAAGGTTCTTCTAGACCTAAAAAACCTCTTTGTGTAATGAACATCATATATATATATATATGATGGTTTAGGGGTGCGCGGTGGGCCCCTGTGGGGGGACGTGGCCGGAGCGGGGCCCTGCACCCCCCAGTCCAACCCTGGAGGACAGGGTATATGGGGGGCAGATTTATGCAGCCAGTTCATGAGAGAACAGAGATAACCTTTCCCAATAATGTTCTTATGGCATAATAATTAATATACTGTAGCCGGCCATGGGCATCAGGGGGGAACGGACTCGGTGCCAAGTAGCAAGTGGCCCAGCTGGTGTAGGCCTCGCGCTCGGTATCTCACTGTCTGGTTTCAGTTGGAATCTGCCGCTTACAACTGACTCCGTTCCATTCCTCCCATCTGTCAGCTAAACCTCAGGGACCAGTCGAGGGAGTGAGATCAGTGGCCCCACCATTATAGTGAGACACAGTTCTGTATTAGCTCCCAAATCTGTGGTAGTCACCAATAGAGGGGGTGCTGTAAGTGATATTGACAATTCCATGTATAATACCCCAGAACCCACAGCAGATAAATACAGTGCCAATTCCATGTATAATACCCCAGAACCCACAGCGGGATAAATACAGTGCCAATTCCATGTATAATACCCCATAATGCACAGCAGGATAAATACAGTGCCAATTCCTTGTATAATACCCCAGAACCCACAGGGGGATAAATACAGTGCCAATTCCATGTATAATACCCCAGAACCCACAGCAGGATAAATACAGTGACAATTCCTTGTATAATACCCCAGAACCCACAGCAGGATAAATACAGTGCCAATTCCATGTATAATACCCCAGAACCCACAGCAGATAAATACAGTGCCAATTCCATGTATAATACCCCAGAACCCACAGCAGATAAATACAGTGCCAATTCCATGTATAATACCCCAGAACCCACAGCAGGATAAATACAGCGCCAATTCCATGTATAATACCCCAGAACCCACAGCGGGATGAATACAGTGCCAATTCCATGTAAAATTACCAAGAACCCACAGCAGATAAATACAGTGCCAATTCCATGTATAATACCCCAGAACCCACAGCAGGATAAATACAGTGCCAATTCCATGTATAATACCCCAGAACCCACAGCAGATAAATACAGTGCCAATTCCATGTATAATACCCCAGAACCCACAGCAGGATAAATACGGTGCCAATTCCATGTATAATACCCCAGAACCCACAGCGGGATAAATACAGTGCCAATTCCATGTATAATACCCCAGAACCCACAGCAGGATAAATACAGTGCCAATTCCATGTATAATACCCCAGAACCCACAGCAGGATAAATACAGTGCCAATTCCATGTATAATACCCCAGAACCCACAGCGGGATAAATACAGTGCCAATTCCATGTATAATACCCCAGAACCCACAGCGGGATAAATACAGTGCCAATTCCATGTATAATACCCCAGAACCCACAGCAGGATAAATACAGTGCCAATTCCATGTATAATACCCCAGAACCCACAGCAGGATAAATACAGTGCCAGTTTTATGTATAATACCCCAGAACCCACAGCAGGATAAATACAGTGCCAATTCCATGTATAATACCCCAGAACCCACAGCAGGATAAATACAGTGCCAATTCCATGTATAATACCCCAGAACACACAGCAGGATAAATACAGTGCCAATTCCATGTATAATACCCCAGAACCCACAGCAGGATAAATACAGTGCCAATTCCATGTATAATACCCCAGAACCCACAGCAGGATAAATACAGTGCCAATTCCATGTATAATACCCCAGAACCCACAGCAGGATAAATACAGTGCCAATTCCATGTATAATACCCCAGAACACACAGCAGGATAAATACAGTGCCAATTCCATGTATAATACCCCAGAACCCACAGCAGGATAAATACAGTGCCAATTCCATGTATAATACCCCAGAACCCACAGCAGGATAAATACAGTGCCAATTCCATGTATAATACCCCAGAACCCACAGCGGGATAAATACAGTGCCAATTCCATGTATATACCCCAGAACCCGCAGCGGGATAAATACTGTGCCAATTCCATGTATAATACCCCAGAACCCACAGCAGGATAAATACAGTGCCAATTCCATGTATAATACCCCAGAACCCACAGCAGGATAAATACAGTGCCAATTCCATGTATAATACCCCAGAACCCACAGCAGGATAAATACAGTGCCAGTTTTATGTATAATACCCCAGAACCCACAGCAGGATAAATACAGTGCCAATTCCATGTATAATACCCCAGAACCCACAGCAGGATAAATACAGTGCCAATTCCATGTATAATACCCCAGAACACACAGCAGGATAAATACAGTGCCAATTCCATGTATAATACCCCAGAACCCACAGCAGGATAAATACAGTGCCAATTCCATGTATAATACCCCAGAACCCACAGCAGGATAAATACAGTGCCAATTCCATGTATAATACCCCAGAACCCACAGCAGGATAAATACAGTGCCAATTCCATGTATAATACCCCAGAACCCACAGCAGATAAATACAGTGCCAATTCCATGTATAATACCCCAGAACCCACAGCAGGATAAATACAGTGCCAATTCCATGTATAATACCCCAGAACACACAGCAGGATAAATACAGTGCCAATTCCATGTATAATACCCCAGAACCCGCAGCGGGATAAATACTGTGCCAATTCCATGTATAATACCCCAGAACCCACAGCAGGAAGTAGGAGGAGGAGCTTGAACACTGTGTGCTGCTGCTGAGTGTTTGGGCCTGCTTTACCCTACTGAACCACCAGATGTCCTCCCGCAGCCCAGGCCTGATGCTTCGGTCTGGGCTTGCTCTGTCAGGCCAGCCCCAGGCTTCATCAAGATCTAGGCCTGGTGGTTTGGCTGCTAAGAGCCAGAGTGAGTATGAAGCAGAGGGCCAGGAAAAACAACTTTATGGCCCAGCAGATGATGTTGCTGCGGATTTACCTGCACTGAAGCCAGGAGATCAGGGCTTCCAGATTAACATGGCTGCCTGTATCAGGGCTTACAAGAAGAAAAAGGCTGAGAGTGAGTCCCTTAAAGCCCAAATAAAGAAAAAGAAGGGGGAGTGCAGCAAGTTGACCAGCAGTGCCAGACCCAGAAAGAAGCAGGAGATTGCTGCCCTGCAGGAGAAGCTGGAGGAGCTGGAGGCAGAAGTATCTCTCCTGGGGCAGAGGATTGGGCCTGTGAGGGAGGCCTTTGACAACCAGGACAAGTTTAAGGAAAGGGAGGAGAGGAGGCAGAGGGACAAGGACCTGCTGAAAATGAAACACCGCTCCATATCTGTATCATCCGGTGATGAGAGTGCAGCCCCCTCCTCCAGGTACAGTGTCTCCCTGGGCCCCAATCCCTCTCCTTCCCAGAGTCCTGTGGCCCCCTCTGGCTCCCCTGGGCTACTCACTGAAATAAAGGGCCTGGAGTCTCCCACCCTGAGGCCACAGAAGTTGGTTTTCTCAGCGGATGAGATTGAGGACATTGATCCTAAAGAGAAAGTTAAAGCAAGAAAAAGTGTAAAAGCCAAAGAAACCTCATTGTTTGTATTTGCAGAGGAGGATTTCCCTGTATTACCGGCTCCTGCTACTCAGGGGGCCCCCCCAGGTAAGCCTGTTACCTCTGTTACTGTGGGTGCCCTGTCTGCCTCTGCCCCCCGGGCACCTTGTTCCCTGGCCTCTGGCAGCCCCCCCTGTGTGTCTGGGATGGAAACTGGGAAATGTGTCTCTAAACCATCTTACCTTGCTGAGAGCTCTGGGAAAGGCATCATTGCATGTACTGTTATTCCTTCTGTGCTGTCACATCCAGCCCTGTATACACAGGTGCCTACAACTCCCAGCATCCCCTCTAGTCCCACTGACACTGGGAAAAGCAAGACTCTT
Source organism: Xenopus tropicalis (assembly GCF_000004195.4). NCBI lineage: Eukaryota > Metazoa > Chordata > Amphibia > Anura > Pipidae > Xenopus > Xenopus tropicalis. Next base: position 9,370,350 of record NC_030684.2, read on the forward strand.
GGTTTTTGCGGGAAAATAATGCCAGGTAAATCTTTGCCTACATCTCCCATGATCCCCTCTGGTTCCTTTGAGGCTACCGAGAACTCTGCCATATGCCCCCCAGGCATCATTGCATGTACTGTTATTCCTTCTGTGCTGTCACATCCAGCCATGTATACAGAGGTGCCTACAACTCCCAGCATCCCCTCTAGTCCTACTGACACTGGGAAAAGCAAGACTGTTAGTTTTGGCGGGAAAATTAAGCCAGGTGAATTTTTGCCTACATCTCCCATGATCCCCTCTGATTCCTTTGAGGCTACTGAGAACTCTGCCATTTGCACCCATAACAACATTCCACGTACTGTTGTTCCTTCTGTGCTGTCACATCAGGATGCAGCCCAGTATACAAAGGTGCCTACAACTCCCATCATCCCCTCTGAGGCGGTTAACTCAGCAGGGACTGTATTTGACCAGTTTGAGGATGCAGTTGACATCAGGGAGGTTTCTGGTAGAAAGGAAGCTTGTTTTTCATCAGTGCCTACAACTCCCATCATCCTCTCCTGTTCTGTTATAAAGACAGTGGAAGGTCAGTTTGAGGATGCCGCTCCCATCATCATCTCCAGTCCAGCTGCAGGGACAGTGAGCCGTCGGTCTGGGGGTGTCATTAGCACTGTGGAAGGAGAACTCTGTGACAGGCAGCTCCGGAATATACTGACTACAACTCCCATGATTCCCTGTGGTGTATCGGATTTGGTTGCAATTCAGAAAGACACTGAAACCAGGGGTAGAGGGACTGTTAAAAATACTTTTACAAAAAAATCTGTTACCTTGGTGGGTTCTGGGGAGGTTGTGGGTAAAGCACCTCCTAATGTCAATCCTACTGCTTTGTCTCTTTCCCCTGAGCAGGGCCACAGGTCTGTCCTTTACCCCCAGGTTATAATCATCAAAGCCAAGCAACCTCCAGCCAATGAGGGGGCTCCAAAGGCTCCTGTTAATGTTGTATCTGTGGCTGATGGCAGTGCTGTAAGATCTGTGGGGGGTATGGCAGTGCCTGTACCCGAGATGCCCGGTATATCTGTGCCCAACACTGTGCCTGTAAGATCTGTGGGGCTGAATCCTGTGGGAGGTATGGCTGCTGGTGTGGGTGAGCCTGTGCCCGAGGTGCCTGCTGAGCCTGGTATAACTGTGCCCAACACTGTGCCTGTAAGATCTGTGGGGCTGAATCCTGTGGGAGGTATGGCTGCTGGTGTGGGTGAGCCTGTGCCCGAGGTGCCTGCTGAGCCTGGTGTATCTGTGCCCAACACTGTGCCTGTAAGATCTGTGGGGCTGAATCCTGTGGGGGGTATGGCTGTGCCTGTATCAGAGGTGCCCGGTATATCTGTGCCCAACACTGTGCCTGTAAGATCTGTGGGGGGTATGGCAGTGACTGTACCTGAGGTGCCCGGTATATCTGTGCCCAACACTGTGCCTGTAAGATCTGTGGGGGGTATGGCAGTAACTGTACCCGAGGTGCCCGGTATATCTGTGCCCAACACTGTGCCTGTAAGATCTGTGGGGCTGAATCCTGTGGGGGGAATGGCTGCTGGTGTGGGTGAGCCTGTGCCCGAGGTGCCTGCTGAGCCTGGTATAACTGTGCCCAACACTGTGCCCGTGAATGCTGTGAGTGGGAGTGTGGGGGATTCTATGGTGAGAGAAAGACTGACTCCTGGCACTAGTCAGAGATCCTTTGCTAATGTAACATCTACTGGTAGTTTTTCATCAAGGGGTCCTGTAAATTCCTCTGTAAGAACAGCTGCAGGGGGTCCCCCAGCACTTCCTGGTCCACTTGCTGGCCCGGGTCCATCCTCTAGTGGTGGGGGTATGGGGGGTTACTCATCGGATGCCGCCAGGCGCAAAAACGCAGTAAAGCTGCAATGGATAAGTGAGGGCCCCCCGCCTGGGAGGGACACTGTTATAGATAGGGTGTTGGAACTGGGGTTTGTGGCAGAGGATTTTCATATGTTTGTTCACAACACTGTTTTCAGAGATTATACCATCAGCTTTGTGAGGCTACAGGACCTTGACACCTTCTGGGCCAATTACAGGAAGGCTGAGGCGGAGGGTAAATGGGTCGGCTTTAAAACCATTGTGGTCTCCAGACCGGGCATTGTGAAGGTCACCATACTTGTGGACAATGAGTCCATTCCCCCTGCAGACCTGAGGGTTTGGCTTAAGAGGTACGGGGAGGTGTTAGGAGGAGTACAGAAAGACCTGGATGGAAGGGGTATTTGGTCAGGGGGTTGGCACGTCCGGTTTCGCCTACGTACCGTAGGGAATGTCACACAACACATCCCCAGCTCTGCTTACATTGGTAAAGACAGAGTTTACTGTTTCTACCCAGGCCAGCCCAGGCAGTGCTGGAAATGTGGCTCATCCAGGCACTTCAGTATGGACTGTGACAAGCTGAAGTGTGCCTTGTGCCTTGGCTTTGGGCATATGGCTAAAGGATGCCCCAAAAGTATCAGGTGCAATCTTTGCGGAGAACTTGGCCACGCATACTGTAAATGCCCTATGTCGTGGCAAAGTATTGAGGATGAGTTTCTTGAAGAGATGGGTCATCCTGATTATGCCACCCCCCCAGCTCAGCAGGCTCCTGTCAGAACTATAACTACCACTCCATCTGTACCCCAGGGTACTACAGGGCCTCCCATGTGTAGGTCAACTCAGTCAGCCAATGTTGTAAGTCTTTTGGCTGCTTCCTCTACCCCTTGCCCATCCCCTCCCTCATCCTCTCTCCATCACCAATCATCTTCTTCCCACCCATCCCCTCCCCCTCGCCAGTCTTCTTCCCACACATCCCTTCCCCCTCGACAGTCTTCTTCCCACCCATCCCTTCTTCCTCGCCAGTCTTCTTCCCACCCATCCCTTCTTCCTCGCCAGTCTTCTTCCCACCCATCCCTTCCTCCTCGCCAGTCTTCTTCCCACCCATCCCTTCCCCCTCGCCAGTCTTCTTCCCACCTATCCCTTCCTCCTCGCCAGTCTTCTTCCCACCCATCCCTTCCCCCTCGCCAGTCTTCTTCCCACCCATCCCTTCCTCCTCGCCAGTCTTCTTCCCACCCATCCCTTCCTCCTCGCCAGTCTTCTTCCCTTCGCCCATCTTCCCCCCTCGTCCTTCCTCTCCTCTTCACCCATCTTCCCCCCTTGTCCTTCCTCTCCTCTTCACCCATCTTCCCCCCCTCGTCCTTCCTCTCCTCTTCACCCATCTTCCCCCCCTCGTCCTTCCTCTCCTCTTCACCCATCTTCCCCCCCTCGTCCTTCCTCTCCTCTTTACCCATCCTCACCCTCTCGCTCTACTCGAAGTGTTCAGAGGGAAGAGGGCTGGTCTAAGGTGGGTAAGTCTAAGAAGGATAAGAAAAGGAGGGGTAAAATGAAGCTTGGCATGACCGAGGGGAAGAGTAATGCTGTGCCCCTTGCGGAGAACAGGTTTGGGCCTTTATGTTGGGCTGACCAAGTGGAGTTAGAGGAGGAGGAGGAGCGGTTGGCTAATGAGCTTGGGGAGGATTCCCATGATGACAATAGTTCTTCTTCCTCTGACCTCGAGGACATTCCTGTTGAGGAAGCAGAAAGGTTTCCCTTTGGGCTCTCAGCTAAGCGGGAGGGTTCTGATGATGACAGAAGGACAAAGAGGCAGGCGAAAGCCTCCAGAATTTAATCACTCTGTAATGGCTGTCCCCCCTCCAATTCGCTTTGCGACCATTAATGTCGCGAGTGTGAGGTCTGTAAGTGCAAGAGAATCGGCCTATTTTTTGTTCTCCCGAATTGAGGCAGAAGTTTTATTTTTGCAGGAGACCAGGCTATGTCATCTGGCCGATATACATAAAGCTAAAAAAGAATGGAGTCACGGTCCCTCCTATTGGTCTCTTGCGGCCGAGCCTTACAGTGGAGTGGCGGTCCTTTTTAAGACCGATAGGGTAACAATCAAACGGGTGATTGAAGTAGAGATGGGTCGTTGCATGGTCCTTGACATCCTGCTGAACGGGCAAGATCTTCGCCTGATTAATATTTATGGTCCTCAGTCAAACGGGGCGAGGAAGGACCTGTTTAGCAGGATTAAGCCCTTTCTTTTTACAGCCCAGTTGGTAGTTTTTGGCGGTGATTTTAACACCGTGACTAGGCGTATGGACAGGGGAAGTGCCGCAGGCCGACTGGGCTCTGATACTCCTTTCCTAAATAGCATAGTCAGAGAGGCCGGTCTTGTGGATGTGCACATTCGCCACTACCCAGACCGCACGGGGTTCACCTTCTATAGAGGTATATGTAGGAGTAGGATAGACAGGTTTTTTGTTAAAGAAGACTCTGTAACATCGCCCCCCGAGGTGATGGCTGTGGAGTTTTCTGATCACTGTATGTTGTTGGTTTCCCTGAATGTCTCTCAGACCCCTCAGAGGGGTAAGGGTTTATGGCGCTTAAATTCGGCCCTCCTGGGGGAGGAGTGGGTAAAACAGTCTTTCAGGGACTTTTTTCAGGACCAGGAATCTTTAATAGATGTCTGCAGCAGTAAGGTTGAGTGGTGGGAGATGGTCAAAAGAAGGATCGCAGGACTCTTTCGAGGCCTAGCAAACAAAATACAAATTGATAAATATCGTGCCTATCTTGCCCTCAGGAGGAAGCTTGACAGACTGGTGTCTGATGGCGGTGATCGTGGGGAGATCACCAGAGTTAAGGCTCTGATGAAGGAGTATCAGTATGACAGGTACTCTTCCCTGGTTCTGGAAAGGGATTACGGGCCTTACCACTCACCTGACCCTTACCAGAACTGTAGGGAAGCAGCTTCCCGCAAGTTTGTACATGGCTTGCGAAATGAGGCCGGGGTGCTTGAGACTTCGGTTCCAGGCATCCTAGGCGTTGTTGAAAACTATTATACTGGACTCTTGAAGGAACAAGAACTCAGCCCGGCTAGAATGTCTTCCTTCCTGGACGAGACTCCTATTCAGAAAGATAATGACATTCCTTTTGATGATTTGGTGGGTGAGATTGAGGTTGATGAAGTCATGACGGCCATTGATAGCCTAAACCTTAAAAAGTCACCAGGGCCTGACGGTCTTACGGCCGAGTTTTATAAAGAGTTTCGCGACATCTTGGCACCTTGTCTCACGGAGATTTTTAATAGCTCCCTGGCCGAGGGTTTACTCCCTCCCTCCATGAGACACTCAGCCTTAATCTTGCTCTCCAAGGGTTTGGATCAGTCCAGAATTGAGAACTGGCGCCCCATAGCCCTTCTCAATGTGGACAGGAAAATTCTGGCAAAAGTGTTGTTTAATCGTCTCTTTCCTCTAGCGGAAAGATTACTTTCCCCCTCACAGCACTGCTCCGTGAAAGGCCGGAGCACCTTTTCTGCCGTCCTTGGCATCCGGGAGGCTTTGGAGCGGTGCAGGGCCTGTGAATGGGGGAAGTACCTGCTGGCGTTGGACCAGTCTAAGGCCTTTGATAGAATCAACCACAAATATCTCTGGTTGCTCCTTCGCAGATACGGTCTCCCGGGGAGGTTTATTAGTTGGCTTAAAGTTTTATATCGAAGGGCCGAAAGCTTCCCTCTTGTGAATGGCTGGTCTGGCGCGTCCTTTTGGGTCTCTTCTGGGGTCAGGCAAGGGTGCCCCTTGAGCTCTCTGCTGTATGTCTTCGCCATAGATCCGTTTATTAGGCGGCTTGATGGTGATGCTTTGGCAGGAGTTCCCCTGGCACCTGGGAAGGCCTTGAGGGTCGCTGCCTATGCCGACGATGTCACGGTCGTTGTGTCCAGTGGGGAGGAGGCAGATGCTGTGGCATTGATTGTGCAGGACTATTCAGAAGCTTCGGGTTCATTGATTAACAGGAACAAGTGTGAAGCTTTCTGGATGGGGAAGGGAGATCCTGCCTTTGATCTTCCGGATGTCTTCCCTGTGGCCCAATCCAGAATTAAAATCCTTGGAATTGAATTTGGCCAGGGCGATTATGCCATCCCAAATTGGGAGCAAAAGTTGGAAACGGCATCTGCGTTGGTCAACCGATGGAAAGGGTTAAAGTATACCTTAAGGCAGAGGGTTGATTTGATCAAGACTTATCTGGTCCCAATTTTTCTTTACGTCAGCTATGTGTGCCTTTTGCCTCAGTCTTTCTATGGCAGGATTTGTTGTCTGTTTTTCCTACTTTTGTGGGGAAACAAAATGAACCTCATCAAGAGGAATGTCACCTACCTGCAAAGGAAGGAAGGGGGCCTTAACATGCTAAACCCCATTGTGTTCTTTGTGAACAACTTTATTAAGTACAACTTCAGCAACCTCCTTCTGGAGAAGCCTCCTTTGTGGGCAGATATCTTCAGGATTTGGGTCTCTCCTTTTCTTGGGGAATGGATGAATGGCGGCTTGGTAAAGAGTATGCGAATCCGGCACGGCCCTGTCCCGCCTTATGTTGCAGGGGTTCTGAAAGCTATGCGGCGATGGTGCATTACTGTGGGTGAAGTCAAGTCCTCTACTAGGAAGGAGATCGATAGGAGGGTCTTGAGATCCTACTTTTATGCACCATTGGCCCTGAAAGATTGCCCAGACGAAGTAATGAGAGTAGGGCTCTCCTTAGTGAACTCTCCCAGGATTCCATCCAAGTTCAGGGATATCGCCTGGCGCTCCTTCCATGGGAAACTTTATGTTAGTGGGAACGTGAAGCACAAGTGCACCGATGACCGTGACTGTCCACGGGAGGAATGCTCTGGGAAGGTGGAGACCATGGACCACTTCCTGCTTCATTGTCCCTTTAACATTGAAGTATACAAAGAAGTGTCTAATGCCTTGGGCATTCCCTGCCTCTCTGGTTTAGATTACCAGGAGTGGGCCTACGGGGCATTCAGGTGTCACCAGGGTTTTGATTTGAGCACACTTTTTCTAGTTAGTTCTGTCGTCCGCTTTTACACTTGGAATGCACGGTGTCAGGTTCCCATTAGGCACAAAGTTCTCCCCTGTTCAGAGGTGGTGGGTTCCATACTGGGTGAGCTTTGGAAGATTCGCTCTTTTGAGAGGCAGAGGATGGATGCGGCACGGTGGGCGTCTTTATGGCGCGGGTTTTGTTTTCGGCCTCCTTGAAACCCTTTATCCACTTGGCCCTTTCTGATTGGCCTCTCTGGTGTGGGGCTGGTCTCTCCCACTCCCTTTAGATTTTTTTAATTCCTGAGAGATTTTTTATGATTGGGCTCGTGCTGTTTTAGGTGAGTAACCTGCGTCTTTGTCTTTCTGTCCTTAGGGTTGGGGTAGGTTTTTGTTTTGAGAGGAAATACTGCGGAATTGTATACATGTAAATATATGCTAAGTTTTAACTTCTGTTTATATTTATGGAATTTGTTTTATTTTAAACAGAATATTTGTTTTGTTTTTGTAATTATTTTGTTTGTTATTAAGTTGCTTGTTTTCAATAAAAAATTAGCAGGATAAATACAGTGCCAATTCCATGTATAATACCCCAGAACCCACAGCAGGATAAATACATATATAATATAATTATAAACTTCAGTGTTTGCAGTACTGACATCTACACATCCCTTATTGCGATTAAACGTTATTCTTTTTATTCACTATAAGAAGTTGCAGACCCTTTATCCACATCCCAGGGCAGGCCTGTATTGCTGAGAGATTGTTATTTGGATCTGCCTTACAGCCCCCCCAATAGCGGCATAACAACCCCACAACCAATATATCTGTACTGTCGCCATAACCGCCCCACACCTTGTGTATTGTATTAAATAAACAAGCCATTTATCATGTTCTGTTCCGAGCGCCTCTTATTCTCAGCCAACGAACAGAAGGCGGAGCCTGGGCGCCGAGAGAAGTCAGTCAATAGCGATGAGCTCAGGAGCGAAAGGGTCTCATAGAGACAAAGAAATCCCATTAAGAACTCATTCAGATCCGCTCTGTATTGGATCAAGTCTAAACAGGCCGGGGACGTTCTGATCTCCCCCCCCCCCAAGAGGGCGGCTCGCTCCAACCTAAACTCGGCACACAAAGAGGTGGTGATTCTCAGTGAGATTAGAGACTGGCTGGGGGGTTGCCGAGGGGAGAGAAGAAGGCAAAGAAGTCTCTTAACTCTACTTTGAAGAACAACATTGCCCTCAAGTATCAGTTCCAATAGGGCAGTGGTTCCCAACCTTCCTGATGCCGCGACCCTTTAATACAGCTCCTCATGTTGTGGTGACCCCCAACCATAAAATTATTCCTAAGGCCAATGGGACCCTCTGAAAGGGTCGTTCAACCCCCCCCAAGGGGTACCAACCAGGGCCACCATCAGGGGGGCACAGGGGCAATTTTAACTTTAAAGGGGGCCCCATTGAATCAATTCCGGGCCCTGTCATTGGTGGTCAACGGGTAAACCTATTGGTCGCACCCCGTGTGTACGTGTAATGTCAGTGGAGGATGCTGGGGTGGAGCTGGAGGATGCTGGGGTGGAGTTGGAGGATGTAGGGGGGAGCAGGAAGCAGCAGGGAGCGGGCCATAGTATGAGGACACTGGGGGAGGGCCACCAATGTTTTAGGGAGCCCTGGGCTGACTAGCAATGTTTTAGGGGGGCCCTGGCACCAATGCAAAGCGTAACCCCTGGGAACCAATGTTTTAGGGGGGGCCCTGGGCTGGCTTGCAATGTTTTAGGGGTCCCTGGCTACTAGTGTTTTAGGGGGTCCTTGGCTACCAATGTTCTAGGGGGTTTCATCTACCAACGGTTTAGGGGACCCTGGGCTGGCTAGCAATGTTTTATGGGAGCCCTGGCACCAATGCAAAACGTAACCCCTGGCCACTAATGTTTTAGGGGGCCCTGGCTACCAGTGTTTTAGGGTTCCCTGGCTACCAATGTTTTAGGGGGTCCCTGGCTACCGATTTTGTACTGATGGGAGGGGCCATTGGGGGTGTGGGAGGAGGGGGGGCCCAGAAAATTTTGTTGTGAGGGGCCCCGTGATTTCTGATGGCGGCCCTGGTCCCGACCCACAGGTTGAGAACTGCGTCAACAGAGATAGCAGCACATCCACCATACACTTTTCTCTAGCAAGTGCTTAGGCTTTAAACACTTCTTCATGACTGAAAAGAGCCCAACCTTGAACTGGTTCCACCCAATGGATGTAGTGAAGATACTGGAGGGGGCGAGCATGAACATGTGAAGAGGATGGGTGGCTTGATATCAGTTGCACGCAGTAGGGTAAGTGGAGGAGGGTGGTATAGAGAGCACAGGTCCTTCCTGAGGCACCATATCTAGGGACAACTGTTACTATAGAGATAAACAAGTTGAATGGTGGGTAAAAAACTTACTGAGCTGCCATAATAAGGGCCGGATAGGGCCTTATAGAGTCTACTAGACAATCTCACATCCAACCAGTAGCTCGGGGGCAAAATGTTGCTCACCAACCCCTTGGATGTTGCTCCAACTGATCTCAAAGTAGGTGCTTATTTTTGTATTTCTGGCTTGGAGGCAGGTTGTAGAGGTAAACAGACCATGTGTGCTATCAAACAGAGCTTCCAATAGGCTGCCAGTCCACATTGGGGCTACCAAATAGCCAATCACCTTTGGTCACTGCCCTCATTAAAGGTCCCACATTTGGTCATGGTCCTTCTTAAAGGTCCAACCTTTGGTCACGATCCTTCTTAAAGGTCCAACCTTTGGTCACGGTCCTTCTTAAAGGTCCAACCTTTGGTCACGATCCTTCTTAAAGGTCCAACCTTTGGTCATGGTCCTTCTTAAAGGTCCAACCTTTGGTCACGGTCCTTCTTAAAGGTCCAACCTTTGGTCATGGTCCTTCTTAAAGGTCCAACCTTTGGTCATGATCCTTCTTAAAGGTCCAACCTTTGGTCATGATCCTTCTTAAAGGTCCAACCTTTGGTCATTGTCCTTCTTAAAGGTCCAACCTTTGGTCATTGTCCTTCTTAAAAGTCCAACCTTTAGTAACGGTCCTTCTTAAAGGTCCAACCTTTGGTCATTGTCCTTCTTAAAGGTCCAACCTTTGGTAACGGTCCTTCTTAAAGGTCCAACCTTTGGTCATTGTCCTTCTTAAAGGTCCAACCTTTGGTCATGATCCTTCTTAAAGGTCCAACCTTTGGTCATTGTCCTTCTTAAAGGTCCAACCTTTGGTCATTGTCCTTCTTAAAGGTCCAACCTTTGGTAACGGTCCTTCTTAAAGGTCCAACCTTTGGTCAGAGCCCAGCTTAGCACATAAAGCAGAAACAGACATAGGAAACCATTGGTCATTCAGCTATAGTTGCAAGGACATATCTAGGACAATAAACAAATATTCACCCCCAATTTCACCCAAACTGACCTTGAAGCTGGCAGGTTTATCTACAAAATCAGTTTAGCAGTTGTCACCTTATCTGGCCTTTAGGCTGGACCCCACTGCCACTGCTTTAAGCCCCCCCAGGGGGAAACTACCCCACAGTTTGGTAACCAATGCAGTAGATCAAGATGGCAGCAGTAGTACTGTATATACTGTACCATCTACCTTGCCCATCCTGCAGCCCTTCAGCTCTTGTTAGCCCAAAAGAGCTTGTGCGCAGGTCACGTTCCTATGTTATTAAGCAGTTAAAGGTCAAGTATATATAAGTATAAGAGCCAAGATGACTGCTAATATCCTTATCATTTACAGTAGGGGGTACATTATCCCTTATAATACATGAGTGATACTCAGAGTTCCCTGTATAACTCAGCCTGCAGCCTTGTGCCTTTATATGGGCACAGAACCCCTCAGTGACTGCTAATATCCTTATCATTTACAGTAGGGGGTACATTATCCCTTATAATACATGAGTGATACTCAGAGTTCCCTGTATAACTCAGCCTGCAGCCTTGTGCCTTTATATGGGGGGCACAGAACCCCTCAGTGACTGCTAATATCCTTATCATTTACAGTAGGGGGTACATTATCCCTTATAATACATGAGTGATACTCAGAGTTCCCTGTATAACTCAGCCTGCAGCCTTGTGCCTTTATATGGGCACAGAACCCCTCAGTGACTGCTAATATCCTTATCATTTACAGTAGGGGGTACATTATCCCTTATAATACATGAGTGATACTCAGAGTTCCCTGTATAACTCAGCCTGCAGCCTTGTGCCTTTATATGGGGGGCACAGAACCCCTCAGTGACTGCTAATATCCTTATCATTTACAGTAGGGGGTACATTATCCCTTATAATACATGAGTGATACTCAGAGTTCCCTGTATAACTCAGCCTGCAGCCTTGTGCCTTTATATGGGCACAGAACCCCTCAGTGACTGCTAATATCCTTATCATTTACAGTAGGGGGTACAGTATCCCTTATAATACATGAGTGATACTCAGAGTTCCCTGTATAACTCAGCCTGCAGCCTTGTGCCTTTATATGGGGGGCACAGAACCCCTCAGTGACTGCTAATATCCTTATCATTTACAGTAGGGGGTACAGTATCCCTTATAATACATGAGTGATACTCAGAGTTCCCTGTATAACTGCAAATCCTGTGAAGGGCAGAAGTGAAGCTGAAGGGCAGAAAACCAAAGGCAGAGAAATGAAAGCAACATCTGTTTCCTGGTTACAGGTAGAGGTACTGCGAGGCTAATTAGCGCTCCTCGTTAGCCTGCTATGAGAGCTCATTTATACAAGAGATTATTGAAGAAATCATATGCCGCATGTGCAAATTGATTTACTGGATACAGTTCTAATTCATATATATTTAATTAGATCATTAGATAACCTGAGAGACTCCAGCTGGGGCAGAACTAGAGCTCTCAGCAGCCAACAAAGCATGGGCAGCCCCTCCCACACTGCAGCTGTTGCACTGAAGATACAGCAGGGCTGTTCCTGCTGAATTGTGCTTAGTACAGGGGAATCCCTATGTGCCATAGTTTTATGGTATCTCTCTGTACAGGCTATGAGCAAACTTAGGGGGCTGTTCCTGCTGAATTGTGCTTAGTACAGGGGAATCCCTATGTGCCATAGTTTATGGTATCTCTCTGTACAGGCTATGAGCAAACTTAGGGGGCTGTTCCTGCTGAATTGTGCTTAGTACAGGGGAATCCCTATGTGCCATAGTTTTATGGTATCTCTCTGTACAGGCTATGAGCAAACTTAGGGGGCTGTTCCTGCTGAATTGTGCTTAGTACAGGGGAATCCCTATGTGCCATAGTTTTATGGTATCTCTCTGTACAGGCTATGAGCAAACTTAGGGGGCTGTTCCTGCTGAATTGTGCTTAGTACAGGGGAATCCCTATGTGCCATAGTTTATGGTATCTCTCTGTACAGGCTATGAGCAAACTTAGGGGGCTGTTCCTGCTGAATTGTGCTTAGTACAGGGGAATCCCTATGTGCCATAGTTTATGGTATCTCTCTGTACAGGCTATGAGCAAACTTAGGGGGCTGTTCCTGCTGAATTGTGCTTAGTACAGGGGAATCCCTATGCTGCCATAGTTTTATGGTATCTCTCTGTACAGGCTATGGGCAAACTTAGGGGGCTGTTCCTGCTGAATTGTGCTTAGTACAGGGGACTGACTTGTTCTCACATATTTGAGAGCAGAGAAGATAGCAGGCAGTCGGTCGGTGCGGGCAGGGAAGCGGCAGATACAGCCGGCAGCAGTAGGACTATCCATCACAAACTCACCAAGCAAAACATTAGATTGCGGATCTGCTCATCAGAACGTTCTGCTCGGAGAGGAATAAGACAAACCGTGAGATTACAGTAATTACAGGAGATATAATAAGGGTTACGGCACCTCCCCCGGTCCCACCGCCGGCTGCTGATACTGTCGGTACCAAGAGGCCCAATGACGGGAACAAAGGCAACTCCTCAATTAGCGGCCAGAGCTGTGCCCATTAGGATGTCCCCCTGTGCTTTTCTGAGAATGCTCTGGGCTGCCACAACTTACCTGCGCTTACCTGCAATATACTATACTGTATATATACTTACCTGCGCTTAGGGACCGACTCCCAATATACTATATATACTTACCTGCACTTAGGGACCGACTCCCAATATACTATATATATACTTACCTGCGCTTAGGGACCGACTCCCAATATACTATATATACTTACCTGCGCTAAGGGAACGACTCCCAATATACTATATATACTTACCTGAGCTTTGGGACCGACTCTCAATATACTATATATACTTACCTGCGCTTAGGGACCGACTCCCAATATACTATATATACTTACCTGCGCTAAGGGAACGACTCCCAATATACTATATATACTTACCTGAGCTTTGGGACCGACTCTCAATATACTATATATACTTACCTGCGCTTAGGGACCGACTCCCAATATACTATATATACTTACCTGCGCTTAGGGACCGACTCCCAATATACTATATATACTTACCTGCGCTTAGGGACCGACTCCCAATATACTATATATACTTACCTGCGCTTAGGGACCGACTCCCAATATACTATATATATATATATATATATATATATACTTACCTGCGCTTAGGGACCGACTCCCCCGGTGGGGGCGGGAGCCCAGGTGGGCCTTCACCCCCCAGTCCAACCCTGTTAGTATGTAACAAATTGTCTTATTCATAGCAACTATTCTTTATAGTTTTTAATAGTTTGCCTTCATTTACTAAATCCTTCCAGCTTTCAAGTGGGGGGGGGCAGTCAAAAACCTATTGCTCTGTGAGGCTCCAGTTTTATTGTTATTGTTACTTTTTATTCCTTATCTTTCTATTCAGCCCCTCCCCTATTCATATACCAGTCTCTCATTCAAACTGTTTCCTGGTTGCCAAGGAAACTTGGACCCTAGCAACTAAATAGCTGTGTGGAGAGCTCCATGAAATAACTAAAAAATGACAAATAATGAAAAATGAAGACCAACTGCAGTTTCATTGCTTTTGTTACTTTCTATTCCTTGTATGTTTATATTCAGCCCCTCTCCTATTCATATCGCCGTCTCCCATTCACACCGCTGCCTGGTTGCCAAGGTAAACAAAACCCTAGCAACCAGATAGCTGCTGAAATTCCCTACTTGAGAGCTGCTGAACAAGAAGTAGAACGGCTGAAAAACCACAAAAAAATGAAAACAAATTGTATATATATATATGGAACATAGGGGGCTCATTACACACTCGGCTTTACCGGAGTGAATGAATACTTTGGGCCTGTACCATGGCAATCTGTGAGGGGGTGGGGGGTGTGGAACTTGGTATGCTCCAACACATACTGCTGGTTCCGACTCCTAAACCAATGTAGTAGAAGCAAGCTGAATTCAGCTACACGACTTCAATAGTCAGAGAACAGAAAAGGACACTTTTCCCTTCCCATTTAAAGGGCCAGTGTACCTTTAAAGGGGTGGGTTCACCTTTACCGTAACTTTTGCTGTTATAGAATGGCCAATTCTAAGCAATTTTTTAATTGGTCTTCATTATTTATTTTCTATTCAGCCCCTCCCCTATTCATATTCCAGTCTCTCATCCAAACTACTCCCTGGTTGCTAAGGAAACTTGGACCCTAGCAACCAAATAGCTGTGGAAACTCAAGACTGGAGAGTTCCTTAATTCTAAGCAATTTTTTAATTGGTCTCTATTATTTATTTTTTTATGGTTTTGGAATTATTGCCGCCTTCTTCCCACTCTTTGCAGTTTTTACATAGGGGGTCGCTGACCCCGGCAGCCCAAAATACTATCCCTCTGTGAGGCTCCAGTGTTATTGTTACTTTTTATTCCTTATCTTTCTATTCAGTCCCTCTCCTATTCATATTCCTGTCTCTCATCCAAACTACTCCCTGGTTGCTAAGGTAACTTGGGCCCTAGCAACCAAATAGCTGTGGAAACTCCACACTGGAGAGCTGCTGAACTAAAAATGAAATAACTAAAAAAATTACAAATAATGAAAAATGAAGACCAACTGCAAATTGGGCATAGGTAACACCTAGGAGTGATATATTGGGGCACGTGCAACCCACCCACTCCTCTCCCTATTGGCTGCCTGCAGAGGGCAGCACTACCTACCTACTGCCATTCCCAATGCATTTAGCAGCAGCTCTGCTGCCCAGTGATTATTATGAGGCTCGGCATTAAGATCGGCAGGTGTGAGGTTTTCCCATTTTCTCCGGGTGCTTCTATCAATCTGTCTGCTCATCCGCATGATTGGCCCAGGGAGAAACCGAGCAGAAAGGAAGAGTATCTGACACTTTTATATAAAGTACTGCCATGTGCAGAAGGAATGTTCTGGGCACACAATAAGCTGTACCCCCATACTGTACTGTCTAAGGGAAACACTATGGCACCCCCTACCCATATGTATAAATACAAATATACAGAGAAGGAATGTTCTGGGCACACAATAAGCTGTACCCCCATACTGTACTGTCTAAGGGAAACACTATGGCACCTCCCTCCCATATGTATAAATACAAATATACAGAGAAGGAATGTTCTGGGCACACAATAAGCTGTACCCCCATACTGTACTGTCTAAGGGAAACACTATGGCACCCCCTACCCATATGTATAAATACAAATATACAGAGAAGGAATGTTCTGGGCACACAATAAGCTGTACCCTCATACTGTACTGTCTAAGGGAAACACTATGGCACCTCCCTCCCATATGTATAAATACAAATATACAGAGAAGGAATGTTCTGGGCACACAATAAGCTGTACCCCCATACTGTACTGTCTAAGGGAAACACTATGGCACCTCCTACCCATATGTATAAATACAAATATACAGAGAAGGAATGTTCTGGGCACACAATAAGCTGTACCCCCATACTGTACTGTCTAAGGGAAACACTGTGGCACCTCCTACCCATATGTATAAATACAAATATACAGAGAAGGAATGTTCTGGGCACACAATAAGCTGTACCCCCATACTGTACTGTCTAAGGGAAACAATATGGTACCCCCTACCCATATGTATAAATACAAATATACAGAGAAGGAATGTTCTGGGCACACAATAAGCTGTACCCCCATACTGTACTGTCTAAGGGAAACACTATGGCACCTCCCTCCCATATGTATACATACAACACACCACGTGAGGGTAATTATTAGTTGGATACACTGCAGGCTGCAATGGAAGTGCTTACTACAGCATGGGGCTCTTGTCCATAGACAGAGGGGGATATTTGTGTTGGGGGAGGCTAAAGGTGAAGGCATTTCCCCCATGGCTGCATAGAAAGCATTGCAGTCTGCAGCAGGGGGGTAATTTTCTGCTGGGGTGAAGTAACAGCTACAATGCAATAGGCTACCCCCCCCCCCGCCCACGTACACAAGGGATATTTACAGTCGCTGTGTGTGCTAGTGATTAGGCCTCTAATTGAATATTGATTGAGACACACAGTATCAGGATGGAGTTGTACAGTTGCACGTAGCCGGCTAATAAAGCCCACTCACCTCCACGGGACCCCCTCACTCCTTCCCTGCTCAGAGCTGCTCTGCCTGCTGGACAATTAGTGGGTTAATTACACACACCTGCACTGCTACTGCTGCCTATGGAGCCATTCCAGCCCCCAAACTTCCCTATGTTTATTTTAATCCTGCCCCCTAGTGGTGCAAATAGCCCTGAAAGAAGGGGGAAGAGGCGGGCAGCAGGGGCCCCAGGGGTAGCAGCCCCAGTCTGACCCTGGTAGAATCATTGGTGCCAATGCTAATGTCGTACATTCTATGGTTCCCTCCCTGTATAGTGGCAACACCTGCCATAGACAGGCACGGAAGGGTTAAAAGGGTTATAGTCTGAAATTTTCAAGGGTTATCTGTCTATTGCCGGGGTCACTGACCCTGGCAACCAGATTTCTCCCAAGGCGAGGTTATTATAGTTATTGTTTAGGAAACTATCTATCCGTGCCCCTTTCTATTCAGCTTTCAGTCTATCACTGCAACCGCTGACTGGTTGCTAGGGTAAGTGGACCCTAGCAACCAGATTACAGTTTGAATTGGAAAGCTGCAGAACAAAACATGGAATTATTAAGAAGAAAAAAACTCATGAAGGAAAAATGCCAGTGAGTAGAAGGGCAAATGTATACGCTACTCGATACACGCTAATTATTAATTATCAATATGGGTGCAACACTGTTTGGCCAATTATCAATATGGGTGCAACACTGTTTGGCCAATATCAATATGGGTGCAACACTGTTTGGCCAAGTATCAATATGGGTGCAACACTGTTTGGCCAAGTATCAATATGGGTGCAACACTGTATGGCCAATTATCAATATGGGTGCAACACTGTTTGGCCAATTATCAATATGGGTGCAACACTGTTTGGCCAATTATCAATATGGGTGCAACACTGTTTGGCCAAGTATCAATATGGGTGCAACACTGTTTGGCCAAGTATCAATATGGGTGCAACACTGTATGGCCAATTATCAATATGGTGCAACACTGTTTGGCCAATTATCAATATGGGTGCAACACTGTTTGGTCAATTATCAATATGGGTGCAACACTGTTTGGTCAATTATCAATATGGGTGCAACACTGTTTGGTCAATTATCAATATGGGTGCAACACTGTTTGGTCAATTATCAATATGGGTGCAACACTGTTTGGTCAATTATCAATGGGTGCAACACTGTTTGGCTATCAATATGGGTGCAACACTGTTTGGCCAATTATCAATATGGGTGCAACACTGTTTGGCCAATTATCAATATGGGTGCAACACTGTTTGGTCAATTATCAATATGGGTGCAACACTGTTTGGCTATCAATATGGGTGCAACACTGTTTGGCCAATCAATATGGGTGCAACACTGTTTGGCCAATCATTATGGGTGCAACACTGTTTGGCCAATCAATATGGGTGCAACACTGTTTGGCCAATCAATATGGGTGCAACACTGTTTGGCCAATAATCAATATGGGTGCAACACTGTTTGGCCAATTATCAATATTGGTGCAACACTGTTTGGCTATCAATATGGGTGCAACACTGTTTGGCCAATAATCAATATGGGTGCAACACTGTTTGGCCAATCAATATGGGTGCAACACTGTTTGGCCAATTATCAATATGGGTGCAACACTGTTTGGCTATCAATATGGGTGCAACACTGTTTGGCCAATCAATATGGGTGCAACACTGTTTGGCTATCAATATGGGTGCAACACTGTTTGGCCAATCAATATGGGTGCAACACTGTTTGGCCAATCAATATGGGTGCAACACTGTTTGGCCAATAATCAATATGGGTGCAACACTGTTTGGCCAATCAATATGGGCGCAACACTGTTTGGCCAATCAATATGGGCGCAACACTGTTTGGCCAATCAATATGGGCGCAACACTGTTTGGCCAATCAATATGGGCGCAACACTGTTTGGCCAATCAATATGGGTGCAACACTGTTTGGCCAATCAAAATGGGTGCAACACTGTTTGGCCAATAAATATGGGTGCAACACTGTTTGGCCAATCAAAATGGGTGCACCACTGTTTGGCCAATCGATATGGGTGCAACACTCTTTGGCCAATCAATATGGGTGCAACACTGTTTGGCCAATTATCAATATGGGTGCAACACTGTTTGGCCAATTATCAATTTGGGTGCAACACTGTTTGGCCAATCAATATGGGTGCAACACTGTTTGGCCAATTATCAATTTGGGTGCAACACTGTTTGGCCAATCAATATGGGTGCAACACTGTTTGGCTATCAATATGGGTGCAACACTGTTTGGCCAATTATCAATTTGGGTGCAACACTGTTTGGCCAATCAATATGGGTGCAACACTGTTTGGCCAATCAATATGGGTGCAACACTGTTTGGCTATCAATATGGGTGCAACACTGTTTGGCCAATTATCAATTTGGGTGCAACACTGTTTGGCCAATCAATATGGGTGCAACACTGTTTGGCCAATCAATATGGGTGCAACACTGTTTGGCCAATTATCAATTTGGGTGCAACACTGTTTGGCTATCAATATGGGTGCAACACTGTTTGGCCAATCAATATGGGTGCAACACTGTTTGGCCAATTATCAATTTGGGTGCAACACTGTTTGGCCAATCAATATGGGTGCAACACTGTTTGGCTATCAATATGGGTGCAACACTGTTTGGCCAATTATCAATTTGGGTGCAACACTGTTTGGCCAATCAATATGGGTGCAACACTGTTTGGCCAATCAATATGGGTGCAACACTGTTTGGCTATCAATATGGGTGCAACACTGTTTGGCCAATTATCAATTTGGGTGCAACACTGTTTGGCCAATCAATATGGGTGCAACACTGTTTGGCCAATCAATATGGGTGCAACACTGTTTGGCCAATTATCAATTTGGGTGCAACACTGTTTGGCCAATCAATATGGGTGCAACACTGTTTGGCCAATCAATATGGGTGCAACACTGTTTGGCTATCAATATGGGTGCAACACTGTTTGGCCAATTATCAATATGGGTGCAACACTGTTTGGCCAATTATCAATATGGGTGCAACACTGTTTGGCTATCAATATGGGTGCAACACTGTTTGGCCAATTATCAATATGGGCGCAACACTGTTTGGCCAATCAATATGGGTGCAACACTGTTTGGCTATCAATATGGGTGCAACACTGTTTGGCCAATTATCAATATGGGTGCAACACTGTTTGGCTATCAATATGGGTGCAACACTGTTTGGCCAAGTATCAATATGGGTGCAACACTGTTTGGCCAAGTATCAATATGGGTGCAACACTGTTTGGCCAATTATCAATATGGGTGCAACACTGTTTGGCCAAGTATCAATATGGGTGCAACACTGTTTGGCCAATTATCAATATGGGTGCAACACTGTTTGGCCAAGTATCAATATGGGTGCAACACTGTTTGGCCAAGTATCAATATGGGTGCAACACTGTTACGCCAATTATCAATATGGGTGCAACACTGTTTGGCTAAGTATCAATATGGGTGCAACACTGTTTGGCCAAGTATCAATATGGGTGCAACACTGTTTGGCCATGTATCAATATGGGTGCAACACTGTTTGGCCATGTATCAATATGGGTGCAACACTGTTTGGCCATGTATCAATATGGGTGCAACACTGTTTGGCCATGTATCAATATGGGTGCAACACTGTTTGGCCAAGTATCAATATGGGTGCAACACTGTTACGCCAATTATCAATATGGGTGCAACACTGTTTGGCCAAGTATCAATATGGGTGCAACACTGTTTGGCCATGTATCAATATGGGTGCAACACTGTTTGGCCAAGTATCAATATGGGTGCAACACTGTTACGCCAATTATCAATATGGGTGCAACACTGTTTGGCCAAGTATCAATATGGGTGCAACACTGTTACGCCAATTATCAATATGGGTGCAACACTGTTTGGCCAAGTATCAATATGGGTGCAACACTGTTTGGCCATGTATCAATATGGGTGCAACACTGTTGGCCAGTATCAATGGGCACACTGTTAGCATTATCAATATGGGTGCAACACTGTTACGCCAAGTATCAATATGGGTGCAACACTGTTAGGCCAATTATCAATATGGGTGCAACACTGTTAGGCCAAGTATCAATATGGGTGCAACACTGTTTGGCCAAATATGGGGCAACTGTTGGCCAAGTATCAATATGGGTGCAACACTGTTACGCCAATTATCAATATGGGTGCAACACTGTTAGGCCAATTATCAATATGGGTGCAACACTGTTAGGCCAATTATCAATATGGGTGCAACACTGTTTGGCCAATTATCAATATGGGTGCAACACTGTTAGGCCAAGTATCAATATGGGTGCAACACTGTTAGGCCAAGTATCAATATGGGTGCAACACTGTTTGGCCATGTATCAATATGGGTGCAACACTGTTTGGCCAAGTATCAATATGGGTGCAACACTGTTACGCCAATTATCAATATGGGTGCAACACTGTTAGGCCAATTATCAATATGGGTGCAACACTGTTAGGCCAATTATCAATATGGGTGCAACACTGTTTGGCCAATTATCAATATGGGTGCAACACTGTTAGGCCAAGTATCAATATGGGTGCAACACTGTTAGGCCAAGTATCAATATGGGTGCAACACTGTTTGGCCAATTATCAATATGGGTGGCCATGTACACGTATGGCCAGTGGTTCAGTATTCGGCCATTGGACTCACGTTGGCCACTCCCCCTCTGTGTGAGCCCCCCGGAGCCCCCCGGGCCAGGGAAACTATCCTGCCAAACATTAATACAGACAATTTCAATCCATAAATAAACATTGAACAGATTCGGCTGCACCTCGTTCCGCATTATAATAAACAGACGTACCTGCCGGAGCTACTTCCCTGAGTGCGGGGGGATTATATTCTGTGGCAAAGCAAACAAATCACTGTATTCTGCTCTCCGCTCAGCCAACTAGGGGAATAGCAACGGAACTCAAGGTCACATTCAACTTCACAATTGCTCCTTAGAGCAGCGTTTTTCAACCACTGTTCCGCGGCACACTAGTGTGCCGCGAGATGTTGCCTGGTGTGCCGTAGGCAGGGCACCAATGTACTAGGGGGGCACTGCTGCTGGGCACCAATGTACTAGGGGGGCACTGCTGCTGGGCACCAATGTACTAGGGGGGCACTGCTGCTGGGCACCAATGTACTAGGGGGGCACTGCTGCTGGGCACCAATGTACTAGGGGGGCACTGCTGCTGGGCACCAATGTACTAGGGGGGGCACTGCTCTTGGCACCAATGTACTAGGGGGGCACTGCTCTTGGCACCAATGTACTAGGGGGGCACTGCTCTTGGCACCAATGTACTAGGGGGGCACTGCTGCTGGGCACCAATGTACTAGGGGGGCACTGCTGCTGGGCACCAATGTACTAGGGGGGCACTGCTGCTGGGCACCAATGTACTAGGGGGGCACTGCTCTTGGCACCAATGTACTAGGGGGGCACTGCTCTTGGCACCAATGTACTAGGGGGGCACTGCTCTTGGCACCAATGTACTAGGGGGGCACTGCTCTTGGCACCAATGTACTAGGGGGGCACTGCTGCTGGGCACCAATGTACTAGGGGGCACTGCTCTTGGCACCATGTACTAGGGGGCACTGCTGCTGGGCACCAATGTACTAGGGGGGCACTGCTCTTGGCACCAATGTACTAGGGGGGCACTGCTGCTGGGCACCAATGTACTAGGGGGCACTGCCTCTTGGCACCATGTACTAGGGGGGCACTTGCTGCTGGGCACCCAATGTACTAGGGGGGCACTCTCCTTGGCACCAATGTACTAGGGGGGGCACTGCTGTGGGCACCAATGTACTAGGGGGGCACTGCTGCTGGGCACCAATGTACTAGGGGGCACTGCTCTTGGCACCAATGTACTAGGGGGCACTGCTGCTGGGGCACCAATGTACTAGGGGGGCACTGCTGCTGGGCACCAATGTACTAGGGGGGCACTTGCTGCTGGCACCAATGTACTAGGGGGCACTGCTGCTGGGCACCAATGTACTAGGGGGGCACTGCTCTTGGCACCAATATACTAGGGGGGCACTGCTGCTGGGCACCAATGTACTAGGGGGGCACTGCTCTTGGCACCAATGTACTAGGGGGCACTTGATGCTGGGCCACCAATGTACTAGGGGGGCACTGCTCTTGGCACCAATTGTACTAGGGGGCACTGCTGCTGGGCACCAATGTACTAGGGGGCACTGCTCTTGGCACCAATGTACTAGGGGCACTTGCTGCTGGGCACCAATGTACTAGGGGGCACTGCTCTGGCACCAATGTACTAGGGGGCACTGCTGTACTAGGGGGGCACTGCTGCTGGGCACCAATGTACTAGGGGGGCACTGCTGCTGGGGACCAATGTACTAGGGGGGCACTGCTCTTGGCACCAATGTACTAGGGGGGCACTGCTGCTGGGCACCAATGTACTAGGGGGGCACTGCTCTTGGCACCAATGTACTAGGGGGCACTGCTGCTGGCCACCAAGTGTTACTAGGGGCACCTGTGCTGGGGACCAATGTACTAGGGGGGCACTGCTGCTGGGCACCAATGTATAGGGGGGCACTGCTCTTGGCACCAATGTACTAGGGGGGCACTGCTGCTGGGGCACCAATGTACTAGGGGCACTGCTGCTGGGGACCAATGTACTAGGGGGGCACTGCTGCTGGGCACCGATGTACTAGGGGGGCACTGCTCTTGGCACCAATGTACTAGGGGGGCACTGCTGCTGGGCACCAATGTACTAGGGGGGCACTGCTGCTGGGCACAGAGTTAAATTTTTTAACATTTTCTAATGGTGGTGTGCCTCGTGATTTTTTTCATGCCCAAAAAAGGTTGAAAAACACTGCCTTAGAGATACAAGGCAAAAGCAACAGCACCCCCTTCTGGAAATGAAGAAGCCACGGAGCGGGGGGGCTGATTTGAGGGCCTATTGACTAAGGCGAAAGTGACTGTTCTGCCCCCAATAAGGGGTAATTATATCTTAGTTGGGATCAAGTACAGGTACTGTTTTATTATTACAGAGAAAAGGGAATCATTTAACCATGAAATAAACCCAATAGGGCTGTTCTGCCCCAATAAGGGGTAATTATATCTTAGTTGGGATCAAGTACAGGTACTGTTTTATTATTACAGAGAAAAGGGAATCATTTAACCATTAAATAAACCCAATAGGGCTGTTCTGCCCCAATAAGGGGTAATTATATCTTAGTTGGGATCAAGTACAGGTACTGTTTTATTATTACAGAGAAAAGGGAATCATTTAACCATTAAATAAACCCAATAGGGCTGTTCTGCCCCAATAAGGGGTAATTATATCTTAGTTGGGATCAAGTACAGGTACTGTTTTATTATTACAGAGAAAAGGGAATCATTTAACCATTAAATAAACCCAATAGGGCTGTTCTGCCCCAATAAGGGGTAATTATATCTTAGTTGGGATCAAGTACAGGTACTGTTTTATTATTACAGAGAAAAAGGCTAGTGACACTTGAGTCCTTGGCAAGTGATGTCAGAGCCCTCCTCTCTTGCAGACTTAGGTTGGAAGGGGGAGCTTGAGCATTAGCTATGGCTGCTGATACTTTTAACCGGATGTTTTCAGCCTCATCCACTGGTATCTTATTGTTATGGATTGATGATTCTGTGGCTGTGACGGACCTGAAATCGGCCAGATCTCAATCAGGCAGGTTAGAAAATCTAGTCGGATCGGGGACCGAATCGGCTCGTTGATGTGGTTCCCGGACCAACTTTGCCTATACCCGCCGTTACAATTCGATCGTTTGGCCCCAGAGCCAACAATCGAATTAGCCTAAATTCCCCCGATATTGCCCACCCGTAGGTGGGGATCTTAAGGTGTATGGCCACCTTAAGAGATTATTGCCGGAACATGTTTTAGTGGAGAACCAATGATGAAAGTCTTATCGACTTGCTGAGGCGGCACAGGGAACAATGGCGGCAAGGACAATGCCATGGGCAAAGGCTGCATCCAATGGAGGAATATGTGCCCTCCTTGCCCACAACATCCACCTCTTGAGGCAAAGCGTAAGTTCAACTCAGTTAAGGGCCAGTGGTTGGGTTGAACGAGATGTACGAGACTTGGAGCTCCTGGTCCCAGTGCAACGTTTGAGCTCATCTTCTGCCCTTCTCCATGGCTCCTAAGAAAAAAAGGGTCTTGTATAGCAGCCCTCCTTGTAAGGCTCGGTCCCCCCTGTGTTCTCTCCTACAGCCTCCCTGCCATTAGTGATAAATTGTTCCTTATAAGTCATAAGCGCTTCCCCACCTCCCCCATTCTCATAAAGGAAAAGTGCCCTTCAGCTTGACCGAGAAGAGAAGGATGGTGTCCTAGCTGCATTGCCCCCAAGCTGTCATCTCCGCTCGTGTACTAGAAAGTCTTCCATAGAGTATTCCTGACCCAAATGAAACTTGGATATTCCCATGATGGGATGTTATAGAAGCTATATTGAGCTTTCGCCTTACGTTGTATGGACTCGTCCCATAATTGCTAAATATATACACATATGGACACTGGACTGGGGCAGAACAGCCCTATTGGGTTTATTTAATGTTTAAAAATGATTCCCTTTTCTCTGTAATAATAAAACAGTACCTGTACTTGATCCCAACTAAGATATAATTACCCCTTATTGGGGGCAGAACAGCCCTATTGGGTTTATTTAATGGTTAAATGATTCCCTTTTCTCTGTAATAATAAAACAGTACCTGTACTTGATCCCAACTAAGATATAATTACCCCTTATTGGGGGCAGAACAGCACTATTGGGTTTATTTAATGGTTAAATGATTCCCTTTTCTCTGTAATAATAAAACAGTACCTGTACTTGATCCCAACTAAGATATAATTACCCCTTATTGGGGGCAGAACAGCCCTATTGGGTTTATTTCATGGTTAAATGATTCCCTTTTCTCTGTAATAATAAAACAGTACCTGTACTTGATCCCAACTAAGATATAATTACCCCTTATTGGGGCAGAACAGCCCTATTGGGTTTATTTAATGGTTAAATGATTCCCTTTTCTCTGTAATAATAAAACAGTACCTGTACTTGATCCCAACTAAGATATAATTACCCCTTATTGGGGCAGAACAGCCCTATTGGGTTTATTTCATGGTTAAATGATTCCCTTTTCTCTGTAATAATAAAACAGTACCTGTACTTGATCCCAACTAAGATATAATTACCCCTTATTGGGGCAGAACAGCCCTATTGGGTTTATTTAATGGTTAAATGATTCCCTTTTCTCTGTAATAATAAAACAGTACCTGTACTTGATCCCAACTAAGATATAATTACCCCTTATTGGGGCAGAACAGCCCTATTGGGTTTATTTCATGGTTAAATGATTCCCTTTTCTCTGTAATAATAAAACAGTACCTGAGCAGGAACCTTGATGCTGGAATGGCAGTGGATGGGATCTACTTGGACTTTGCTAAAGCGTTTGATACAGTACCTCACAGAAGATTAATGATCAAATTAAGGAATATTGGCCTAGAACATAATATTTGTAATTGGATAGAGAACTGGCTGAAGGATAGAGTACAAAGAGTGGTGGTAAATGGAACATGTTCTAATTGGACCAGTGTGGTTAGTGGGTACCGCAGGGGTCAGTCCTTGGGCCTTTGCTTTTTAACTTGTTTATTAATGACCTGGAGGGGGGCATAGACAGTACTGTTTCTATTTTTGCTGATGACACTAAATTGTGCAAAACTATAAGTTCCATGCAGGATGCTGCCGCTTTGCAGAGCGATTTGACAAAATTGGAAAACTGGGCAGCAAACTGGAAAATGGGGTTCAATGTTGATAAGTGCAAAGTTATGCACTTTGGTAGGAATAATATAAACGCAAACTATCTACTGAATGGTAGTGTGTTGGGGGTTTCCTTAATGGAGAAGGATCTAGGGGTTTTTGTTGATAACAAGTTGTCTAATTCCAGGCAGTGTCATTCTGTGGCTACTAAAGCAAATAAAGTGCTGTCTTGTATAAAAAAGGGCATTGACTCAAGGGATGAGAACATCATTTTGCCGCTTTATAGGTCCCTGGTAAGGCCTCACCTTGAGTATGGGGGGCAGTTTTGGGCTCCAGTCCTTAAGAAGGATATTAATGAGCTGGAGAGAGTGCAGAGACTGCAACTAAACTGGTAAAGGGGATGGAAGGGTTAAACTATGAGGTGAGACTGTCGAGGTTGGGGTTGTTTTCTCTGGAAAAGAGGCGCTTGCGAGGGGACATGATTACTCTGTACAAGTACATTAGAGGGGATTATAGGCAGATGGGGGGGTTCTTTTTTCCCATAAAAACAATCAACGCACCAGAGGTCACCCCTTTAGATTAGAGGAACAGAGCTTCCATTTGAAGCAGCGTCGGGGGTTCCTCACGGTGAGGGCAGTGAGGTTATGGAATGCCCTTCCTAGTGATGTGGTAATGGCAGATTCTGTTAATGCCTTTAAGAGGGGCCTGGATGAGTTCTTGATCAATCAGAATATCCAAGGCTATTGTGATACTAATATCTACAGTTAGTACTAGTGGGTGTATATATAGTGTATGTATGTGAGTGTATAGATTGGTAGGTGTGGGTTAGGTGTGCTGGGTTTACTTGGATGGGTTGAACTTGATGGACACTGGTCTTTTTTCAACCCTATGTAACTATGTAACTAACTATGTACCTGTACTTGATCCCAACTAAGATATAATTACCCCTTATTGGGGCAGAACAGCCCTATTGGGTTTATTTAATGGTTAAATGATTCCCTTTTCTCTGTAATAATAAAACAGTACCTGTACTTGATCCCAACTAAGATATAATTACCCCTTATTGGGGGCAGAACAGCCCTATTGGGTTGTGGGTCCGGGTCGAGTTCAAAAACTGGTTCCACGCAGACTCTAGGTAAGGATATAACGACTGATTGTAGAGTGTAAGCTCCTGTATCGGTTACTGATTGCTTTATATGTTACTCCTTGTAGAGTGTAAGCTCTTTTGGGCAGGGCTCCCTTCCCCTCTTGTATCGGTTACTGATTGCTTTATATGTTACTCCTTGTAGAGTGTAAGCTCTTTTGGGCAGGGCTCCCTTCCCCTCCTGTATCGGTTACTGATTGCTTTATATGTTACTCCTTGTAGAGTGTAAGCTCTTTTGGGCAGGGCTCCCTTCCCCTCCTGTATCGGTTACTGATTGCTTTATATGTTACTCCTTGTAGAGTGTAAGCTCTTTTGGGCAGGGCTCCCTTCCCCTCCTGTATCGGTTACTGATTGCTTTATATGTTACTCCTTGTAGAGTGTAAGCTCTTTTGGGCAGGGCTCTCTTCCCCTCCTGTATCGGTTACTGATTGCTTTATATGTTACTCCTTGTAGAGTGTAAGCTCTTTTGGGCAGGGCTCCCTTCCCCTCCTGTATCGGTTACTGATTGCTTTATATGTTACTCCTTGTAGAGTGTAAGCTCTTTTGGGCAGGGCTCCCTTCCCCTCCTGTATCGGTTACTGATTGCTTTATATGTTACTCCTTGTAGAGTGTAAGCTCTTTTGGGCAGGGCTCCCTTCCCCTCTTGTATCGGTTATTGATTGCTTTATATGTTACTCCTTGTAGAGTGTAAGCTCTTTTGGGCAGGGCTCCCTTCCCCTCCTGTATCGGTTACTGATTGCTTTATATGTTACTCCTTGTAGAGTGTAAGCTCTTTTGGGCAGGGCTCCCTTCCCCTCCTGTATCGGTTATTGATTGCTTTATATGTTACTCCTTGTAGAGTGTAAGCTCTTTTGGGCAGGGCTCCCTTCCCCTCCTGTATCGGTTATTGATTGCTTTATATGTTACTACTTGTAGAGTGTAAGCTCTTTTGGGCAGGGCTCCCTTCCCCTCCTGTATCGGTTATTGATTGCTTTATATGTTACTCCTTGTAGAGTGTAAGCTCTTTTGGGCAGGGCTCCCTTCCCCTCCTGTATCGGTTATTGGTTGCTTTATATGTTACTCCTTGTAGAGTGTAAGCTCTTTTGGGCAGGGCTCTCTTCCCCTCCTGTATCGGTTACTGATTGCTTTATATGTTACTCCTTGTAGAGTGTAAGCTCTTTTGGGCAGGGCTCCCTTCCCCTCCTGTATCGGTTATTGATTGCTTTATATGTTACTCCTTGTAGAGTGTAAGCTCTTTTGGGCAGGGCTCCCTTCCCCTCCTGTATCGGTTACTGATTGCTTTATATGTTACTCCTTGTAGAGTGTAAGCTCTTTTGGGCAGGGCTCCCTTCCCCTCCTGTATCGGTTACTGATTGCTTTATATGTTACTCTGTATGTCCAATGGATGAAACCCACTTATTGTACAGCGCTGTGGGATATGTTGGCGCTTTATAAATTAATAATAATAATAATAATTCTTCCAAAAAAAATATATAGTTACAAAATGCAAGAAGGACTGGGAAACCAACAGGTAGCCGAGAATTCAGTGAATTCAGGAAAAATGTGTTTTTGTTATGAGAATGTAATGAGATAGAAATGACAGGAAGACAAAAGGACACACAACGCGCCCGGTAGGGCTGTTGTTACAAATTACACTACCAAATAAGCATCAAGCGGAACTAATGAGCAACATGGCGTTTAGTCAGAACAGGCAAAAATCTATTATTGTTGTAAATGTGACGGTGCAACTAATTCTCCACGCGTTCTATGCAATATGGGTTTGCCTATATTGTGTTGGGTGCCAGGGACGGAGAGCAATAAATCCGGTGGGGCTTTCGGCGGAGCACTTAGGAGGGAGGTTGACAAGTCCCTTGGAAGGCTGAACCTGGACCAGATTCTTCAAGATGAACAGTCGAGGTCTATAATTATAGAGAGGTATGAAGACAACCTTTCCAGTTCTCATTTGGCTGGCGTATGGATATACCGATCACTGATAGGCTGATAGGTGGGTGGTGTGTCCTTCAGGAATGAGACACTTGGGGCCCAAAAAAAGGACTAGACAATCTTGGACTGAAGAGCATGGAGTGGGCGTAGATGTAAGGCAGGATCTCCTATCACTGATAGGCTGATAGGAGGGTGGTGTGTCCTTCAGAAATGAGACACTTGGGGCCCAAAAAAGAGACTAGACATGGCAAGGGGGCAAATATCTAAATAGGCTGGAGCTGGATATAGTAGGTGTAGAAGCAGGACATCTTGGACTGGGATAGAGGATAGAATCAGAAGAGCATGGAGTGGGTGTAGATGTAAGGCAGGATATACAATCACTGATAGGCTGATAGGAGGGCGGTGTGTCCTTCAGGAATGAGACACGTGGGGTCCAAAAAGGGGACTAGACAAGGCAAACAACTTTCTTGTTGACAAGTCCCTTGGAAGGCTGAACCTGGACCAAATTCTTCAAGATGAACAGTCGAGGTCTATAATTATAGAGAGGTATGAAGACAACCTTTCCAGTTCTCATTTGGCTGGCGTATGGATCAACTGATCACTGATAGGCTGATAGGAGGGTGGTGTGTCCTTCAGGAATAAGACACTTGGAGCCCAAAAAAGGGACTAGACAAGGCAAGGTGGAAAAGATCTAAATAGGCTGGAGCTGGATATAGTAGGTGTAGAAGCAGGACATCTTGGACTAGGATAGAGCAAAGAATCAGAAGAGCATGGAGTGGGTGTAGATGTAAGGCAGGATATCCAATCACTGATAGGCTGATAGGAGGGCAGTGTGTCCTTCAGGAATGAGACACTTGGGGCCCAAAAAAGGGACTAGACAAGGCAAACAACTTTCTCGTTGACAAGTCCCTTGGAAGGCTGAACCTGGACCAGATTCTTCAAGATGAACAGTCGAGGTCTATAATTATAGAGAGGTATGAAGACAACCTTTCCAGTTCTCATTTGGCTGGCGTATGGATATACCGATCACTGATAGGCTGATAGGTGGGTGGTGTGTCCTTCAGGAATGAGACACTTGGAGCTCAAAAAAGGGACTAGACTAGACAAGGCAAGGGGGCAAAGATCTAAATAGGCTGGAGCTGGATATAGTTGGTGTAGAAGCAGGACATCATGGACTGGGATAGAAGTATAGTACCAGTATAGAACCAGAAGAGCATAGAGTGGGTGAAGACCCAAGACAGGACAAGATGGGCACGGAAGCATTATAAAGATAGGGTTTAGAACAGTGGTCCCCAACCTTTTTTGCACCATGGACCGGTTTCAAGCAAGACAATTTTTCCAAGGACCAGAGATGGGGAAGGGGGGATGGCGCAACTAGTGCATAGTATATAATTTAATTATTACATTTTATATTATGTACTTTATTATTATTATTACAGCTTAATAAAGTACTTTGGTCCTTGCCATGATCAGTAGAAACCTTCCTGGGCTTTGCATAGCTGTGGTCATGGCTGTGTAACACATTGGGGAGTTGGGATCACAGGTAATTAGGACCAGAGGTGGCCCGGTTCAGCACAGACCACAGCCTGGCACCGGTCCCTGGACCAGTGGTTGGAGACCGCTGGTTTAGAAGACACAATGAAAAAGTCAGGTGAAAAGCCCAAATTCACCAGGGACCATCTGCTGACCATCTGGCCCAGTGGTAAGAGACAACCAATAGGAAATGTGATTGGCTTGATTTCATAAGAGATAGTTAGGTCACCGTCTTATTGAGACATGTATTTGCATTGCCTTTGCCATGTTTGCAATATACCCCCCTGCTCTATGGATAATGACAGACTGACTGGAGACCTTTGGGCCCAACGGAGGAACTGACCTCCAGGTCCCTGCTGCCAATGACCACCTCTTGCCTCCTGTTACGGCCAATAACATCCATCGCAACACCACAAACACCCCCTGCCGGCCACGCACACTCTGCTGCTTGTTGGGCCGAGGGCAACAGGGCCCCCCAGGGTTTCTCCCAGTATCCCGCTAGGCCAGTCCGATGCTGCATAAGAACTGGACTCTTGACATGTTCAGAGCAACATTAAATAATGGTATTCTCTGCACGGAGAGCCTATGCTTACACCTCCTATAACCAGGCCAGAAAAATGGCTAATTCCAGTCACAGCCCGATATTCAAGAGCTCAGAAAACGATCCTGAAATGCATACAAATTTCAAGTCCAATCCTGCCGTAAGTCTTCCTCTGGATACGCCATCAATCACAAGATGAAGAATACTATAAGCCATTTTCTGGGAGCACACTGCCAATCACAAGAAAAATTGTCAGATGCCACGGAAGGAAAAGGTGCCATTTTTCAGCTTATGAAATGTATTGCCACGGAAGCCTGAAAGTAACACGACCCACCGGCTCCATTTGCGGTGACGGATGACAAAAGGCACGGAGCACACACTTTATCTTCATACGACAATGTTCCTTCAGAAGCTTCCTGGGAAGGTGAGGAACACAATGCCCGGGGTAATTAAACGAGCCCTGTGTGTTTGGAGGGAATGATCCGATGCTTTCCCTGCCGGCAGGATACAAATTGTTGTTATTTCGGTATATGACTCTTTGCATAATGCTAAAAGAAGCCATTTGTCCTGATCCATCTTTCCTGGAATCTCTCGAGTGATGAATGGAAGTGGAGAAGAGATGTAACGGAAGCCAGGGTGCTCGAGTTCGAATTCTAACGCTTGATGGTCTACAAGGTAGTACTCTGTCAAGGAGATTATTATAGATGGTGCGGAGCACTCACCGACATCCGGCAGTCGTATAAACGGGCCTAAGGGCCAGCGATCCAAATGATGGCAACTCCAGCTGCATAAACAATGGACAGAAGAGCAAAACTTATACTTTGCAACAGTTGCTATATTTGTCTTCTCCTGCGATTTGTACGGAGAAGGTGTAGCCAACTCTCAAACATAACATACATCTAAAGCAGGCTTCCCCAACCTTTTGTACTTGTGAGCCACATTCAGGAGTAAAAAGTGTTGGTGAGGCACTGAAAAAGTCATTTGGGAATGCCAAATAAGCGTTGTGATTGGCTATTTGGTAGCTCCATGGGGACTGCTGGCCTTCAGGAGGTTCTGCTTGGAGTCCTGTTCTGTGAAGTCTACACCCGCTCTGTCCTGTTCTGTGAAGTCTACACCTGCTCCGTCCTGTTAAGTCTACGCCCACTCTGTCCTGTCCTGTAAAGTCTATGCCCGCTCCATTCTGTCCTGTGAAGTCTATGCCCGCTC
Organism: Xenopus tropicalis; assembly: GCF_000004195.4. NCBI lineage: Eukaryota > Metazoa > Chordata > Amphibia > Anura > Pipidae > Xenopus > Xenopus tropicalis. The sequence goes on from NC_030684.2 coordinate 9,402,863, forward strand.
CATCCTGTCCTGTGAAGTCTACGCCCGCTCCGTCCTGTGAAGTCTATGTCCGCTCCATCCTGTCCTGTGAAGTCTACGCCCGCTCCGTCCTGTCCTGTGAAGTCTATGCCCGCTCCGTCCTGTCCTGTGAAGTCTACGCCCGCTCCGACCTGTCCTGTGAAGTCTACGCCCGTTCTGTCCTGTCCTTTTGTACTTGTGAGCCACATTCAGGAGTAAAATGTGTTGGTGGGGCACTGAAAAAGTCCTTTGGGAATGCCAAATAAGCATTGTGATTGGCCATTTGGTAGCCCTATGGGGACTGCTGGCCTTCAGGAGGTTCTGCTTGGAGTCCTGTCCTATGAAGTCTACGCCCACTCCGTCCTGTCCTGTGAAGTCTACGCCCGCTCGTCCTGTCCTGTCTGGTCTACGCCCGCTCCGTCCTGTGAAGTCTACGCCCGCTCTGTCCTGTCAAGTCTACGCCCGCTCCGTCCTGTCAAGTCTACGCCCGCTCCGTCCTGTCAAGTCTACGCCCGCTCCGTCCTGTCAAGTCTACGCCCGCTCCGTCCTGTCAAGTTTACGCCCGCTCCGTCCTGTCAAGTCTACGCCCGCTCCGTCCTGTCAAGTCTACGCCCGCTCCGTCCTGTCAAGTCTACGCCCGCTCCGTCCTGTCAAGTCTACGCCCGCTCCGTCCTGTCAAGTCTACGCCCGCTCCGTCCTGTCAAGTCTACGCCCGCTCCGTCCTGTCAAGTTTACGCCCGCTCCGTCCTGTCAAGTCTACGCCCGCTCCGTCCTGTCAAGTCTACGCCCGCTCCGTCCTGTCAAGTCTACGCCCGCTCCGTCCTGTAAAGTCTACGCCCGCTCCGTCCTGTCAAGTCTACGCCCGCTCCGTCCTGTCAAGTCTACGCCCGCTCCGTCCTGTCAAGTCTACGCCTGCTCCGTCCTGTCAAGTCTACGCCCGCTCCGTCCTGTCAAGTCTACGCCCGCTCCGTCCTGTCCTGTCAAGTCTACGCCCGCTCCGTCCTGTCCTGTCAAGTCTACGCCCGTTCCGCCCTGTCCTGTCAAGTCTACGCCCACTCCGTCCTGTCCTATCAAGTCTACGCCCGTTCCGGCCTGTCCTGTCAAGTCTACGCCCGCTCCGTCCTGTCAAGTCTACGCCCGCTCCATCCTGTCCTGTCAAGTCTACGCCCGCTCCGTCCTGTCCTGTCAAGTCTACGCCCGCTCCCTCCTGTCCTGTCAAGTCTACGCCCGCTCCGTCCTGTCAAGTCTACGCCCGCTCCGTCCTGTCCTGTCAAGTCTATGCCCGCTCTGTCCTGTCCTGTCAAGTGTACACCCGCTCCGTCCTGTCCTGTCAAGTCTACGCCTGCTCCGTCCTGTGCTGTAAAGTCTACACCTGCTCCGTCCTGTCCTGTTAAGTCTACGCCCGCTCCGTCCTGTCCTGTCAAGTCTACGCCTGCTCCATCCTGTGCTGTCAAGTCTATGCCCGCTCCGTCCTGTCCTGTCTACGCCCGCTCCGTCCTGTCCTGTCTACGCCCACTCCGTCCAGTCCTGTCAAGTCTACGCCCGATCCGTCCTGTCCTGTCTATGCCCACTCCGTCCTGTCCTGTCAAGTCTACGCCCGCTCCGTCCTGTCCTGTCAAGTCTATGCCCGCTCCGTCCTGTCCTGTCAAGTCTACGCCCGCTCCGTCCAGTCCTGTCAAGTCTATGCCCGCTCCGTCCTGTCCTGTCAAGTCTACGCCCGCTCCATCCTGTGCTGTAAAGTCTACTCCTGCTCCGTCCTGTCCTGTGAAGTCTACGCCCGCTCCGTCCTGTCAAGTCTACTCTACCTGTACTTGATCCCAACTAAGATATAATTACCCCTTATTGGGGGCAGAACAGCCCTATTGGGTTTATTTAATGGTTAAATAATTCCCTTTTCTCTGTAATAATAAAACAGTACCTGTACTTGATCCCAACTAAGATATAATTACCCCTTATTGCGGGCAGAACAGCCCTATTGGGTTTATTTAATGGTTAAATGATTCCCTTTTCTCTGTAATAATAAAACAGTACCTGTACTTGATCCCAACTAAGATATAATTACCCCTTATTGGGGGCAGAACAGCCCTATTGGGTTTATTTCATGGTTAAATGATTCCCTTTTCTCTGTAATAATAAAACAGTACCTGTACTTGATCCCAACTAAGATATAATTACCCCTTATTGGGGCAGAACAGCCCTATTGGGTTTATTTAATGGTTAAATGATTCCCTTTTCTCTGTAATAATAAAACAGTACCTGTACTTGATCCCAACTAAGATATAATTACCCCTTATTGGGGCAGAACAATCCTATTGGGTTTATTTAATGGTTAAATGATTCCCTTTTCTCTGTAATAATAAAACAGTACCTGTACTTGATCCCAACTAAGATATAATTACCCCTTATTGGGGCAGAACAGCCCTATTGGGTTTATTTCATGGTTAAATGATTCCCTTTTCTCTGTAATAATAAAACAGTACCTGTACTTGATCCCAACTAAGATATAATTACCCCTTATTGGGGCAGAACAGCCCTATTGGGTTTATTTAATGGTTAAATGATTCCCTTTTCTCTGTAATAATAAAACAGTACCTGTACTTGATCCCAACTAAGATATAATTACCCCTTATTGGGGGCAGAACAGCCCTATTGGGTTTATTTAATGGTTAAATGATTCCCTTTTCTCTGTAATAATAAAACAGTACCTGTACTTGATCCCAACTAAGATATAATTACCCCTTATTGGGGCAGAACAGCCCTATTGGGTTTATTTAATGGTTAAATGATTCCCTTTTCTCTGTAATAATAAAACAGTACCTGTACTTGATCCCAACTAAGATATAATTACCCCTTATTGGGGCAGAACAGTCCTATTGGGTTTATTTAATGGTTAAATGATTCAACATTTATGAAATTTGTCCCTGCAGTAGGGGCAGAGTAACTGAATAAATATTGGTATCGGCCTCCCTCGTTTGAGGTAAATAATTTGGAGATAACAAAAGTGCAAATATTTTATAAGAGTCAATACATGATTGAAACACGGTTATAAATAAGCCAAGAAAAGACATTTACCCTGCAATTTATCAGCTGCCCTGCTATACAGACGGTGCCTAGTTGGAAGGTTGGTAACCTACTGCCCAAAGGTCCCCATACACGAGCCAATCCGCTCGCTTGGCGATGTCACTAAGCGAGTGGATCTTCTCCTGATATCCCCACCTACGGGTGGGCGATATCGGGAGAATCCAGGCTAATTCGATCGTTTGACCCTGGGGCCAAACGATCGAATTATAACGACGGGTATAGGCAAAGTCGAGCCGATGAGGTCCCTGATCCGACTAGACTTTCTAACCTGCCCGATCGATATCTGGAGGATTTCAGGCCACATATCGGTCGGGCAGGCCCGTCGGTAGTGCCCATACACGGGCCGATTAGCTGCCGAATTGGTCTAAGGGACCCATATCGGCAGCTAGAAACGGCCCGTGTATGGGGACCTTTAGTCTGGCCGCCACTATTGCCATCTGATTGCCGCTCATATTGAATGGGAAGGCTGTAAATATCCCATCAGCCCCTAATTCAGTCCGGTTATAATGTGATCCTATCATGGAACAGGGGTCCAACCAATCAAACCTGGATCGACCCACATATGACCAGTTTGGAAGCATGTATGAATGTAACCATTTAATGGCCGGCTTATCTTCCCTGAGGATCATGGGTAGGGTTCAGTGGTCTCCTCCTCTTCCTCCCGCCTAAATCTCTTGTATGGTGTTTAATATAATAAGCAGCGTTGGAAGTCTCTATATCAGAACTGCAGTAGAACATTCAGAGTGTTGGGTTAGAACGCAAACGTTTCGTACAAATTACATTTTGCTCAAGAATGCTGCAGCTTGTAGTCGGCGAGCTTGCAGGCCGTAGAGGTGCGGCTGAGGAGGGGGACACACGGGGTTAAGTGCAGATCGCTGTGGAGGGAGGAGCTCGGGGCTTGGGTCCGGCCGCAGAGAAGTCTCTTTTCGTCCAAGGAGTCCAAGTGTCTCTCACACAGAGATATCAGAGACTGCACTTGATCCTGTAGAGGGAGGCCTTTGAATCGTCTCTGAGCCAAGTAGAGGAAGGCCTCCACGAAGGCCTGTAAGCACATACCTGCAACGGGGAATAGATGGAAAGCTAGTCACACACAGTATCCATGGTTACGCCTGTTAGTGCGCATTTCTTTTACATACCATAATAACATAAAAAGTAAAAAACACAACTTGAGCTTTCACGCAACTTTGCAGTATACATCAATTAAACAATATGCAGCCTTATCATCATTATTAATGTAATAATCTGGTTTGGAACCAGGGTCGGACTGGGGGGGTGCAGGGCCCACCGGGGCCCAACAGGTGCCCCCGCCAGTCGTGTCTCCTACCCCCCCCAGGGGCCCCCCTAACCCCCCCGTAGGGCCCCCACCCGATGTCCTACCCGAGCGTGTATAAATTGAACGCGTCAGGGGAGGAACAGTCTGTAGGGGGAGCACCGGCAAGGGTCGTACTAGGCCGCTGGGGCCCACCGGGATTTTTCCCGGTGGGTGTATATATAGTTATGTATGTGTTGGCATAAACTGGTAAGTATAGGTGTGTGGGTGCTGGGTTTACATGGAAGGGTTGAACTTGATGGTATTTTTTCAACCCTATGTAACTATATAACTATATGTAACTATGTAACACTCACAATATATATATATATATATACAACATAAATGAGCTTTTCACCAGTAGCCCAAGGCCCACTGAGCATGTGCAATGTCACCGGCACAATATATATATATATATACAACATAAATGAGCGTCTCACCAGTAGCCCAAGGCCCACTGAGCATGTGCAATGTCACCGGCACAATATATATATATATATATATACAACATAAATGAGCGTCTCACCAGTAGCCCAAGGCCCACTGAGCATGTGCAATGTCACCGGCACAATATATATATATATATATATATACAACATAAATGAGCGTCTCACCAGTAGCCCAAGGACCACTGAGCATGTGCAATGTCACCGGCACAATATATATATATATATACAACATAAATGAGCGTCTCACCAGTAGCCCAAGGCCCACTGAGCATGTGCAATGTCACTGGCACCCAAAAGATGGAAGATAGGGAGCTAGGGGGACAACTGAAGGCCTGGATTATTACTGTACCGGGGCTGCTGGGCCAGTACAGTAAGTAGAATACAGCACTGCTGGGCATATTTATTTTTAGGTTAGTTGCCACTTATGGCTTTGTGTCCCGGCTTTGCATTGTGTAGTTATGGGGAATAGCGCTCAGTCTGCAAAACACAACCCACTGACAGACAAAGGCTTATTATATGATCATTTTCAGTACAATTTGCTATTGCAGCGCTGGCATTTCGATACAGGATTACTGGCCGAGATCCTCTTTTCCAGGCAATTAAGCTGGACTCGTTGCTAATGATATAAACAAACGATAACGAGGAAAAAATGTTCTGAAATGAAATGGTTTTATTTAACATTCATGTTCCCGGCGCTGAAGTCGCTCCACAGAAGGGTAAAGGGGGAAACTGATGGGGATTTTAGGAAACATATCTGCCAATCTGCATCCGGCGCACGCGGCTTTATCCTGTAATCTGTTTAATCACTGTTTACATATGAAATGTTATGTTTTGATGCCCGGCTCCCTAGCGGCCCTGTGAGTTGGTTAATGCTTTGTGGATGGGATATAACGGAGATCGGAAACGGCAGTCGATTATAACGACTCTCTGCCGAGTGGCAAACAATTAGAGAGTTTATAGGCTTTGATATTCAAGGGGGGTCCATAAAACATAGCAATGATCCATATTTAGCCGAAAACCCATCTACGGCTTCATGGAGTGATGAAGGGAAGCAGAACAGATAACGTATTGGAGTCCAACCCTGTCTGGGGACTGGGATAATAGGCCAATGACATTCCTATCCTTTGTCCTCTATTTAACTAGCAACTGGCCAACTACTGGGAAACTATGGGGCCCCCCGTGAACACAAATGCACAGTACAGGTATGGGATCCCTTATTATTTCTATAATAATAAAACAGTACCTGTACTTGATCCCAACTAAGATATAATTCCCCCTTATTGGGGGCAGAACAGCCCTATTGGGTTTATTTAATGGTTAAATGATTCCCTTTTCTCTGTAATAATAAAACAGTACCTGTACTTGATCCCAACTAAGATATAATTACCCCTTATTGGGGCAGAACAGCCCTATTGGGTTTATTTAATGGTTAAATGATTCCCTTTTCTCTGTAATAATAAAACAGTAGCTGTACTTGATCCCAACTAAGATATAATTCCCCCTTATTGGGGGCAGAACAGCCCTATTGGGTTTATTAATGGTTAAATGATTCCCTTTTCTCTGTAATAATAAAACAGTACCTGTACTTGATCCCAACTAAGATAGAATTACCCCTTATTGGGGGCAGAACAGCCCTATTGGGTTTATTTCATGGTTAAATGATTCCCTTTTCTCTGTAATAATAAAACAGTAGCTGTACTTGATCCCAACTAAGATATAATTACCCCTTATTGGGGGCAGAACAGTCCTATTGGGTTTATTTAATGGTTAAATGATTCCCTTTTCTCTGTAATAATAAAACAGTAGCTGTACTTGATCCCAACTAAGATATAATTACCCCTTATTGGGGGCAGAACAGCCCTATTGGGTTTATTTAATGGTTAAATGATTCCCTTTTCTCTGTAATAATAAAACAGTAGCTGTACTTGATCCCAACTAAGATATAATTACCCCTTATTGGGGCAGAACAGCCCTATTGGGTTTATTTAATGGTTAAATGATTCCCTTTTCTCTGTAATAATAAAACAGTAGCTGTACTTGATCCCAACTAAGATATAATTACCCCTTATTGGGGGCAGAACAGCCCTGTTGGGTTTATTTAATGGTTAAATGATTCCCTTTTCTCTGTAATAATAAAACAGTAGCTGTACTTGATCCCAACTAAGATATAATTACCCCTTATTGGGGCAGAACAGCCCTGTTGGGTTTATTTAATGGTTAAATGATTCCCTTTTCTCTGTAATAATAAAACAGTACCTGTACTTGATCCCAACTAAGACATATATAATCCTTATCGGATGCAAAACAATCCTATTGGGTTTAATTAATGTTTTATTGATTTTTTAGTAGACTTAAGGTATGGAGATCCGAATTACGAAAAAGACCCCTTATCCGGAATACCCTTGGTCCCGAGCATTCTGGATAACGGGTCCTTTACCTGTAACACAAAGGAGTCAGCCAGATCAGCAGGAAACAGGGGGCGGAGCTTAGGTAAGTGTTCCAAACCATATTATTACATCAAAAACCAAGCAAATATTTTTTAATTGATGTATATTGCAAAGTTGTTTACTTTTACAAAAAGCTTACGTTGTCTTTTGGGTGGAGTTCCCCTTTAAATGTCAGTTTGTTCGACTTTAGAATCCAATAACTATAGAGTTCTAGGCTCGGCCCACTACAATGTGCCAGGCAGTTGCATAATCCCATTTGTGCAAACAGATTTTATATTATCCGTAGCAGGAGTGAAATGCCGGCACAGTCAGGCTGGAAACTTCTAGTGATCTATCTACGGGGAAAACACAGCGGTTATGCCAGATATAATGACTGCTGATTGGCCAAGTCTGCTGGAAACCGATCATATAAACCCTTTATTTTTTGGGGCGAGCCAAGCGATAAACATTAACTGTAACATGGCGTGCCCATTGGCTGCTGAATGTAACAATGCTGCTGAACTAAAGCCATAGAGTAATAAGCACAGGGTATGGGCACTGCCATAAAGCGCACGAGCCAGAATGGGACTGGTCCAGGGGCTGCACTTTATAGCCCCACTTGGTTACCCTATACGGTTATCAGGGCATTTATTGATTTTTAAAATGTATTTCCTTTTTCTCTGTAATAATAAAACAGTACCTGTACTTGATCCCAACTAAGATATAATTACCCCTTATTGGGGGCAGAACAGCCCTATTGGGTTTATTTCATGGTTAAATGATTCCCTTTTCTCTGTAATAATAAAACAGTACCTGTACTTGATCCCAACTAAGATATAATTACCCCTTATTGGGGCAGAACAGCCCTATTGGGTTTATTTCATGGTTAAATGATTCCCTTTTCTCTGTAATAATAAAACAGTACCTGTACTTGATCCCAACTAAGATATAATTACCCCTTATTGGGGCAGAACAGTCCTATTGGGTTTATTTAATGGTTAAATGATTCCCTTTTCTCTTTAATAATAAAACAGTACCTGTACTTGATCCCAACTAAGATATAATTACCCCTTATTGGGGGCAGAACAGCCCTATTGGGTTTATTTAATGGTTAAATGATTCCCTTTTCTCTGTAATAATAAAACAATACCTGTACTTGATCCCAACTAAGATATAATTACCCCTTATTGGGGCAGAACAGCCCTATTGGGTTTATTTAATGGTTAAATGATTCCCTTTTCTCTGTAATAATAAAACAGTACCTGTACTTGATCCCAACTAAGATATAATTACCCCTTATTGGGGGCAGAACAGCCCTATTGGGTTTATTTCATGGTTAAATGATTCCCTTTTCTCTGTAATAATAAAACAGTACCTGTACTTGATCCCAACTAAGATATAATTACCCCTTATTGGGGCAGAACAGCCCTATTGGGTTTAATTGATGTTTTATTGTTTTTTTTAGTAGACTTAAGGTACAGAAAGATCCCTTATCCGGAATACCCTTTGTCCCGAGCATTCTGGATAATGGGTCCTGTACCTGTATGACTTATTTACGTCTGTTTGCCCAGTATCTCACTTTATTCTGTCTACTCCCAAAGTATTTGGGCGACTTTGTGCCCCTTGCGAGGCCCCAGAGGACGTAAGTTACTGAAAGGGAAATGGAAATCCTTTCAGCGATGGCGGCGGCGGGAAGTAAATTTACCTGATTCTCTTTGGTCTAACCCCATGCTGCTCCAGCGTCTGGTTATGTCG